>NC_056437.1:83401852-83774481 GCF_018296145.1 Oncorhynchus tshawytscha
ATTGTTGAATTTGATTTTCATAATAGCAAGCTAGGACTGATGGTTTGGTTAGCTAAACTAACAAGTCTGTTTGTTTGTTTGACTACTTTAGCATCTAGTAAACTTGCTAGCTACTTAAGTGGGTGTTGAACACATTTCTAGTGGCAAATGTGTGTAATTATAGCCATAGTAGAAAAGGGATAATCAGCTCGGCACAATGCGTTCCACTCAGCTAGCCCACTTGGTACTCATAGAACACATAGACCCTTAATTATTATTTGGGGGGTGTTTATAATTGTCCTGTTGCACACAAGTGGGTAACAGACATGCGTTTCTTACATATCCCAACTCCCCCTGAGACACATGCAGGGAGTGGGTCATGGCCAGGGTCACCATTGTATAGCACCCCTGGAGCAATTAGGGTTAAGTGCCTTGCTTAAGGGCACAGTGACAGATTTTCATCTTGTCGACCGCTGGGTGTTAACCGCAGCGACCTTTTGATTTACTGGGCCAATACTTTAGCCTCGTGGCTACCAAACTCCCTAAATGCTCTCACAACGAGAGATGCTTTGGATTGATAGATCCATAGAAACAATAGCTTTGGCTCTCTTGATGCTATGATGAATGCATAACTACCCGGCGAAAATAAAAAGGTATACATCTTTTGTCTTTACATTTTTTGGAGTGCTGCCATTTCCCAATGTTCTTGAACTTGGGATGTAATTTGAAGGTGCCAATTATTCCGAAATGTAACTTTAATTCATTCAGATTTCAAGAAAATGTAGTCCACTTTCCACTTTCACTTTTGAAGTGCTTTGAATTCAGCTCAGTGCACCAGTTTTTGTGTCATCAGCCCACTCACGGCTTGAATTATTCATAACAATATTTATTAGCACTCTGAGGTACAATTAGATGAATTGGGATTTAGAATTGGTTAGTCTGTGGATGTGGAGCCATTTTTAACAACGTGGAACAGCTCTGCCAGTGGATTTAGACAGGCATAATTCTTAAACATTATCAAAATAACACCATGGAATATGAATTCACTTTTTTCTATCTATTTTGAGAGTGGTACTTATTATTCCATTAGACCTTGTTTCATTAGATAGTGTAAATGGATTGGTGAATAAAAATATATTTGATAGCTTGCTGGATGGACATGATGGTTTCATTCATAGTTATGTGAATGCATAGATAATGAAGACGATACCATAATGTTGAGCTCAATCATGAGAAAATGAAGAAATCCATACCTCCTCCATTTACCTGAGTCCAACCCACCTTCAAGTTGCATTACCGTCTACATGAAAAGGCTTAAGTCATTTCTAAAACCGGAACCAATTCAAAATACAATGAGTGGGAGATGAGAATTGAGAATTTAGGAATTATAGCCTGAACTCTAAACTCATTATCTTGGGGCACACAATTGGAAAATGAAACTGTGACTAAGTTAATCTTGCTGATACGGGAGGATTGGATTTTTCTATGAAATATGTTGACCTTAACACATGACCCATCTATCCAGCTCAATTGTTTTTTCTCCACATCCCCAATTAAAGGAGCTTCCGTCTGACCGTCTCTGTAATGGATGAAGCCAGCAGCTCTTGAACTCTGTGTTAATTAAGCATGAGTGCACTTCTCACTTCAACTTATGGTGGTTCACCGTCCCTTCTCTTCCAGATAATACTCATAACTCTTCTGACTCATCCCTTCTTTCACCACCTGTCATCCCTAAACAAACAGAATTCTTATCCCACCAACCTGTTTTAAGGATGTACCTGGAAAATGTTGTGTAACTCCCAAAGTCTCCGAGGAGAAGAGAAGCCCGATTTCTGGTGTGCAATCTGCTGTGTTGTCAATTAAAAATGTGCTGGCACGTCTGGGGGAGTGAAACTAATTAGGACTCATACAAAACAACTTTTATCTGTTATTTAAGAAACCTCCCTGTACAGTGTGTGTGCATGTGTGCGTTTGCTTGTACGTGCGCGCATGAAAGGACAGAAAAAAGAGCCAAAATGAGAGTGTTTAATCTTGGTCTATTTTAGGAGTAGAAATCATGAAGCGACGACAGCCTTCAGATGCAGGCCATCTGAGCACAGGGCCGACTAGGCCTCTTTGTAATCAATGAAACAGTGGTCGGTAAACACAAGATAAAGAGGCTGAGTGAGACACTGCCATGTCTGTTTTCCCATCTTGTCAGTTAGAATGGCTGTGTCCATTAAAGCAGTCACCGTGACTTGCTGACAACATGTTTGGATGCCACCTGGACCCAGATGTGTCTCAGCGGTGGATAAACTGAGAGAACGATGGAGAGGAAGTCTAGGGTCATGTCTGCGCCAGCATATGTCCCCACCTGTCTGTCCTATTACTCTCTATACCAGCAGGCTGACTCCCTGCTCTGGCGTCCAGAGACAGAGACAATAAGAGGGTGTTATTCTTTATGAGCTAGAGACAAAAGCCCTGACAAAAACGTGGAAGCACTCTAAAGTCCTTGGCAACTCGACAGTATTTTCAATGTGTTTCCATTTGTTTTCCGCCATGCATTGAATACGACTACCCTTTCCTGTGCCTGAATGCCAGAGTACATATTTTCATACAGTGCCGCTGGTTCAATGAGAGCGATCACTTGGGAGCGCCGTTTTGTTCGCTCAGACAATCGGAGGGCCTGTGCAGAACAGACCAGGGAGATTGGGACCATAAAGGAGAGAACAACGAACGAGCGTGGAGACAACAAAAGCCATAACAGTGAGATCCCATCTGTGGCCCTGCGGAGAATAATGTAGGACAAGCCTGGTCAGTGCTTCCAACTGATCACACAACATCGTCTGAATCACCAAGAGTACTGAGCCACACATATGCACAGCACACCTCTCCATTCACCACGCTAAGTAAAAGGGTAGCGAGCAATTATGGACCAAGGCCTCGACACTGTGGAGCTTCTCTCATCCTGTAAAGTTTTACTACAAAGCTTGACTGTGACCTTCACAGGGTTGCTCATAGAACAAACACATACAGTACCTATTTAAATGATACACACTATTTATGGAGCCTTCACCTGGGTTTTACTGTTCTAACATGATGCAGACATTATGGTGTAGATAACACCCACATATACAATTCAAGTCGCCCCTTGTTTAGAACCATTACCTATAAAGTGACAACGTATTACATTTATCAGTCGTCCAAGAGAGCGGATGAAATCCATGACGTTAACATAGGGGGATGTAGTGTCTGTAATACATGTGTATCTAACATACAAGGCCTCAATTCAAGTGCATGAAAATGCAATACTAAGATGGGTATACCGGTTGAACTATGAACCTTGTGTTCATTCACAGTGCTAATGTAATGGGGACTGACACAGTACCTTGTGTAGCGTGATGTCACCACACTTAAAAAGGGTTTAGGGCATGAATCAATCACAGAAACTTTGAAAAATGAAAAGTATAATAAAGTTGGACTTTTTAATCTCCCCAACAATCTGAGCTGGGTCACCGCTTTGATTTGGGGGAGATTTTCTTGCTTTTCAATCTAGGCTACCCCAAAGGGATTTCTTCATCTTCCTCCAGCACGCTGACTGGCAGGGCCCCTCTCCCATCTGGAGGCCACCTGGGGAGGTGTAATTCCCTTCCCCTGGTCAGTCAGGGGACTGAGGACACAGATTATGTTGTGGAGCAATCTAACCTGATTAGGAGCCGAGGGAAGGGAACTGGCTGACTGACTGAATGGCTGACTGGCTGACTGACTGACTGCTGACTTGCTGACTGACTGGCTGACTGACTGGCTGACTGGCTGACTTGCTGACTGACTTGCTGACTGACTGACTGACTGGCTGGCTGTGCTGTGCACACACTGGTGTACATGTTTAAGGTGATCAGGGACACCACACGGTGTTACATAAAGCAAAACAAATGACCAGCTGTGAATCAGGGGGCCAGGAGGGAGCATCAAACTCTGTCTCCTCTCCCTCCTAGTGTGCTGCAGCTTCACCCTCCGAGTTAGCTGGGGTGGGGTGGAGGCATGAGCGGGAGAAGGGACCCGGTTCTGCCCATTACTCATAAGGGTCCTGGTGTTTCCGATCTCCATTCACAACAGGGTTTTTGAGTGATCACACACCAAACACCCCTTATCACACAGTGAACTGATTATAGCACACATAAGGAGGATGACTGGAGGCTCATAACCTTTACCATGGAGCACCTCCTGCTAGCTACTGGGATCAGGGAGCTCCTGCTAGTGGGACTGAACAATGCCATTAGTGAAGGTTATTATGGTGCTAGCTGTTCTTAGATCTGCTTCTACTGTATGTCATTGTGTAGCTGCTCTTATTTACATTTAAGTCACTATCCAGAGGAACTTACAGGAGCAATTCGGGTTAAGCGCCTTGCTCAAAGGCACATTGACATATTTTTCACCTAGTCAGCATGGGGATTCAAACCAGCAACCTTTTGGTTACTGGCCCAACTCTCTTAACCACTAGGCTACCTGCTGCCCCTATATTGGTCTGCTTGTACTGTATGCTAATTCCCTATGGCTGTTATTGGTATTCTATTTGAATGTATTCTTACGGCCTCCTTTCCCAGGCTTTTTAAGGGTTTGTTACATCCCCTGGTATGTTTGTGTGTTTTCATAATGTTGTTCCCCCCTCAGCCTTTTCTGTAAGTGTGTGAGCGTCTCCACATGGATATTCCTCTCTGAGCATCCCGCCGATTAATTCGGCAGATTCCTCTTTAATATCCGATGCTGCCAATACATTTTAATGCGGCCTGAGATCTGGGAGAGACCTGTCCTTAAGACTCCCACTCTCTCTAGGCTGTCCCCTCTTGGTGTAATTGAAAAAGATGGATCTCACTGAGTGTTTTCACCATCGCAGCAGGGAGGAATTGGATGGGGAAATGTGTTCCGTATCACATTGCAATGTATTTGTGAGCCAGAGGCTTGCACACAGTTGGTGAGAGCAACGCGTTCCCTTTGCCTGTACTGAAAGGAAGCAAAACAGCAAAGGGAAAGGCATTTGCAATTTTATTGCTACTTTAATGGATTTCTCTATCATTCAGGAATTGCACTTTCTAATGCGTAGGCCCATAAATATAAGGTTCAATGGACATGCGGCTGTAGTCGTCATTACATTTTATTCAAGGAAGGTTGAAAACATATTTTGTCAATATCCCCAATGTCACACAGTGTCAGAGGGGCTGATTATGTGACTAATACCAGCAACAACAAATTAGTGGCTATCAGCAAAAAGCAATCAGCTAATCAGTGATGTTACACTCCTGCTGGGCCACAGACTCATACCTCTGGTTATGATTAACATGCATTAGTTTTCCCTGAACATTTAAACATTACAAATTCACGTTTTTTTTTGCCATACTAATGCTTTTGTCAATAATGATTTATGGTTTGACCAAAGTCTATGATGATTAGAACACTGAGCTCTAAAGCTGGATATTGCATGCTAGCTTGGTTTGAGGAGACAACAGTCTCACTGCTGTAATGTATGCAGATATATTATATAATTCCCAGTAATGGCTAAAAGTAGGAGAACCATGAGTAGGAGGAATGGAATGAGATGGCCACTGTTCTGGAGAGATGCATTTATGTTGGGACAGACACTTCAGGAAATAACTCGGCCTCATCTATTTTAACATGACAATAAAATGATATTATATTTTAGTGTGTTCTATTACATCATGTTAGAAACAAATGCACACAAATCTGGTTGTTTCTGGAATAGTAAAGTATTGTTTACATTTGAGTGATCGAAGAGAAGACGAATCATATTTTGAGAGGATCCGATCATTAAGACTGACTGTTTAGACATCCTTTGTGAAACTCTCTGACAACACTGACAGGAATGCTTGTGTTGTGCCACTTATTTGTAAGAAAATTAATACTCAAACACTATCTAAAGACACACTGATCAAATAAAAAGACAATAGTGGGAAGAAAATCATGTTCTAATAATGAACAAACCAACATGACATGTTAATAACTAACCAATCTGATTTGGAACAATCCCAATGTGTTTTATAGAATTTAGAGCATGACCACTGAATCGAAAGTTCAATGTTTCAGAGAATCTCATTTTATCAGACCAATGTAAAGCATCTCACAACTCTCCCCAGCCTGTCTGAGCTGTGATGGACCTGTGCCTCTTCTAAACCGGGAGCTGGGGAAGTTCTATAATGATTTACCCTGGCTTCACTTTGTTCATTTACCGGCTTCGCTGCCTCCTCTGTGAGAAAATAACTTTCTGACATGTAAGCAAATTTAAATTTACTAGGTCGTTAGCCAGGATCTAAAAGTAGCTGGCAGACAATTAGCTGCTGATGGAATGCCAAACGCCAGACATGGCTTTGAGAGTGACAGATGAGCTATCTGAGAGAGAGAGAGAGAGAGAGAGAGAGAGAGAGAGAACCTGTGGACTGTCTAACAGCATCCTGCACATCTCTCCATCTCACTGCTTTCAAGTCTAAACTGTTTTCATAAACAGCAGCTCTATGGCCAGCCAACTGGAAGGAGAGGGGGATGTGAGAGAGGGAAAATCAAGATGAGGTGATAAAAGAGAAAAGGATGAAGTGTGGATAAAAGAAAGCAGCTTATCCCTCTGACTAAAATCAAGTGACAGCCAAAGACAGAGGACATGAGGGAAGGAGGATAAAAACAAAAACAGAATCACAACATGGAGCAGAAATTGAGCGTTGGGAGACTGATGGCGATATTGACTATTTCACCTTATTGATTTGACTCAAAGGAATGGCCAATGTAGCCACTGTAATCTAGGTTGAATTATCAGGTATTAAATGATACATTCGGTATATAAAAGTTGATAAAAAAAGATGTGTATCCCAAAGTTAGAGCCTATTCTAGATGTTTTGATTGTGTATCATTATTAAACCACTAAAGTGCTAGCTAGGCAGTGTGGTAACAATAATGGGAGCTGATGCTGCAGACAGTGACATGAGTCTAGTTCCAATGTGAAGTAAAGTCAGGCACTCCACTGTAGCGTTAGCAGGCTATCATTAGACAGTAAAAGTGTCATGGGGAGGGCTGAGAATGGACTGCATCTAATCAGGGCCAAGGAGTCTGTTCCTTTTGCCTCCTCCCACCAGCCTCTCTCCCAGAGGAGGCAGCTGTGCTGTGGCCAGGCCCTCCACCACTTGTTAATTAATTACTATGAATTAATGCTTTTCTGCCACAGCGAATAAATAAAAAGATTGTGGTAAGGCCTTGCTAATCAAGAGTGGCTTTTATTAAATACTGTGAAAATGTCAGCTGGTCACAGCTCAATTGAGGGAACAATCTGATGCGGCTCCAGTCCAATCAGACATCATGTCGGCTGAGCTGCGATTAAATTGCCCGCACCTGTTCCACAGGGACTGAAGATGTATTGTCTGTGCGCATGGTGGTGCTAGTAGTGGTGGTGGTGGTAGGGGGGTAGTGGTTTGTAACCCAGGCCAACCTCCAATTGAGCCCTCCGTCGGTTCAGCGTTTGAAGAATTCACATCAAATAAGATTATTGACCGCCAGGGCCTTTAATGTCCCAGTAGAGAGCCTCTTTCTTTAGCTAGTCTTGCCTTGCCTCAGTCGGCCTGTCTGCCTTTCTGTCTGTCTGATCACCAGGAATTGGTTAACCAGTTACTATTCCTGCTAAAACACTATGGTGCCAACATTACGTTGACAACATTACATTACATTAAGTTTCTGCTGGGCTGTAGTGAACAATAATGCTATAATCCTTTGTACTGTAGTTTTATAACATCTATTGTTGGACATTATGGTAGCAAATACACAAATCTGACCACAGTGCAGTTCTTCAGTGTGGAGAACAAGTGAGAGCCAGTCACTGAGGGAGGCTGAGACATGATAGGGTGAACAAGGGACCTTGTAATCTTGGACCTCAATCTGCTATATAAACACTCCAGCAAATGTTGAATATGCATGCTTTTTCTGATCTCATTGACATAGAAAATTGTCCTTGCCCAAGCCAGTAGACTGCGGGTGAAGGTGCCAAGATACCAGGCTGGGTTTGTCAGGGTTTGAATATTTCATAGCCTAGTAACAATAACCATCAGATCAGACAAAAATACAACAAAAGGCGATTTTATCATTGTTTCTGATACCAATTTTACAAAGCATACTGCTTGTCCATGTGAAAAATACATTGAGTAACCTTTAAGTAACCACATTATAAAAGCATTACATCTGAAGGTCATATAACAACCAGTGAAGATATGAAGAAAACACTCTCAAACACCAATGTGCAGTAATGCTTGTTGTTTGTTGACATTCAGTGAATTTGTGGTGTTTTCTGCTGGCTCACTCCATCTTGAAACCTCTACGGAGAGAAATGTAAATGAACTAATAACATGGAAGTGAAAATCACTTTGAAGTAGCCTTGGTTTACTTGAGCAGTTGTGCTTGGCTTGTAGTAAATTGCTTAAAGCTCACCGCAAACAAAGCATAATGCAAATTGCATGCAATTAATCATTGAGAGGAGGTTCCCATTTTTATGATTATTAATGGCCTTTGGCCATGCTGTGGGGTCATCTCACCCCTCTGAAATATTTACATCATAAACAGCATGAATTATGGGGGTTACAGGAAGGGCGCTGCTTTAAAATACAGATTCCTTTATTTTCATCAGCGGTCTCAAGACTAGCCTTCCTTCCACATAGTACTCTATGCTACTGAGAGATCCCTCCACGCCATGTCTGGAGGACTTTTAAGGATTCAAATCGCTCTCCGGTCACTTTCTGGAAGCAGGGAGAGTAGCTTCCAGCTCCTTAGCTACACTGTAAGATCAACAGGAGTTGGGCTGACAGACACAATAATAATAATAATAATAGTGATGGAACTCTAATAAAATAGAGGTGTTACTTTTGGAGCTCGGAAAGAAGATAAACATGGAGGGATGTCTTGGATGGTTTCCCCTCCCACTACTGGTCCTACTGACCTTTGACAGCTTGCTTCCATAAATAGGAGGCATGGAGGATGCTCTCTTCTCTTGCACTGTGTTTCCTCCTACTAAGAGTGGGCAAGTTTGCTGTTTCACATGTGTTTACTTCCTCAGAGCATCTGTTGATATTCATAAATAACATTTTGGCCTAATATCTATTATGTGGGCAGAGATGTTTAGGTTGTACTGTACAGTGCTTTTGGAAAGTACTTTTTTTAATGATAAAGCCTTATTCTGAAATTGATTAAATAAAATACAAAACCCTCAGCAATCTACACACAATACCACATACTGACTAAGCTTAAACAGGTTTTTAGAAATTTAGAAAAAACAGAAACACCTTATTTACATATATATTTAGACCCTTTGCTATGAGACTCGAAAATTAGCTCAGGTACATCCTGTTTCCATTGATCATCCTTGAGATGTTCCTACAACTTGATTGGAGTCCACCTGTGGTAAATTCAATTGATTGGACATAATTTGGAAAGGCACTCACCTGTTTATATAAGGTCCTACAGTTGACAGTGCATGTCAGAGCAAAAACCAAGCCATGAGGTCGAAGGAATTGTCTGTAGAGCTCCGAGACAGGATTGTTTTCAGCACAGATCTGGGTAAAGATACCAAAACATGTCTGCAGCATTGAAGGTCCCCAAGAACACATTGGCCTCCATCATTCTTAAATGGAAGATATTTGGAACCACCAAGACTCTTCCCAGAGCTGGAAGCCCGGCCAAACTGAGCAATCGGGGTAGAAGGGCCTTGATCAGGGAGGTGACCAAGAACCTGATGGTAACTCTGATAGAGCTCTAGTTCCTCTGTGGAGATGGGAGAACCTTCCAGAATGATAACCATCTCTGCAGCACTCCACCAATTAGGCCTTTATGGTAGTGACCAGACGAAAACCACTCCTCAGTAAAGCCCACTTGGAGTTTGCCAAAAGGCACCTAAATACTCTCAGACCATCAGAAACAATATTCTTTGGTCTGATGAAACCAAGACTGAACTCTTTGGCCTGAATGCCAAGCATCACGTCTGGAGGAAACCTGGCACCATCCCCACGGTGAAGCATGGTGGTGGCAGCATCATGCTGTGGGGATGTTTTTCAGCGGCAGGGACTGGGAGACTAGACAGAACTGAGGCAAAGATATACGGATGAAAACCCGCTCCAGAGTGCTCAGGTAATCAGAATGGGGTTAAGGTTCACCTTCCAACAGGACAATGACTCTAAGCACACAGCCAAGACAATGCAGGATTGTCTTCGGGACAAGTCTCTGAATGTCCTTGAGTGGCCCAGCCAGAGCCCGGACTTGAACCCAATCAAACATCTCTGGAGAAACCTGAAAATAGCCATCCAATCCGAAAGAGCTTGAGAGGATCTGCAGAGAGGAATGGGAGAAACTCCCCAAATATAAGTGTGCCAAGCTTGTAGTGTCATACCTAAGAAGACTCAAGTACTGTAATCGCTGCCAAAGGTGCTTCAACGTGAACTGAGTAGAGGATCTGAATACTTATGTAAATGTAATATTTCCTTTTTTATTGTGCTAAAATTTCTAAAAACCTGTTTTTGCTTTGCCATTATGGGGTATTGTGTGTAGATTGATGAGGGAAAAAAACTATTTAATCAATTTTATAATAAGGCTGTAACGTAACAAAATGTGGACAAAGTCAAGGGGTCTAAATACTTTCCGAATGCACTGTATATACTGTACTGTACAAGCGTGAGGGGATGTTTGTTAATGTATGTATATATAAAGGTATACACATTGTTATTTTCTATCTTGACTTCAGCCTGGTTTATCCAGCAATTAGTGTTCCTGAATATCCATGTGGTGTTAAGAATGAAGAATAATTAAATTATTCTATTCTATAAACTACTATGCTATCCTATTCTCTAAGACAGCGTCAGACTAGTGTTACCTCATCCAGTGTAGAAAGAAAGGAAATCGTCCTTGGAGCAGATCATCAGGAGAGAGAGGAAGCCTCCACCTCCTGTTGTTTGTCCGGGATGCCAAGCTCACGGCACACTGTGCCAGGCCCCATGCGGGCACCCAGGCCGGCCGGAAAAGACAGAGCTGTTGGCCGACTGAGGGCTGGCCAGAGCCAACATGACACCCATGCCAGGGAGAGAAACTGTGTCCAGCTTCTGCTAGCTAACGCCTCGCTCCCCTTCCCCATGGGTGCAGAGCAGACCTCAGGGGAAGGATGCTACCATCAGGGGAGCACTGGTCCATCCGGGCTGCGCCGGCAGACACACATTTTGAGCACAGCCCCCCATGTGGCGGTGAGTGGGAGGTTGTGGCTAGGCAGGCTAGCATTTGGAACAGAGCTCCTAGCCCCAGCTTCTCATGTGGAGGGATACTGCTGCTCCACTGTGTATTCCTCTCTCTCTTATCGCTCTTAACATCGATGGCTAATTTAAGTCAAAGCTCTGCATGCTGCCAGTGAGCACTGAATAACGTGACCGCTTTCTATTTCATGTCCCCAGATTAGAGAGAATATCACATGAGGCACGTGTCAAGCAGTCTTTTTGCCAGCTCTTTCACAAATATGCACACTTGACATTAGAAAGTAGAGGAGGCGGTAAAATGAAGGCACTCCGCCATGTTCAAGTTGAACATCTTCACAGAATTATTGCAATCTAATGGTATTGTGACATTTCTCTCTTAAACAGGAGAGCAAGCTGTCAAATTACAAACTTACTTAAGTATTCCACTCAGTCTCACACTCAGAAAAGTATAATGGTGTTTTTGTTCCGCAGTGTCAGACTTATCATCTGTTTATGTAATACTGCTTTGATTATTCATAAACAAATGAATCCTAATCCTTTTTGTGATATGGCAGATGCATTTAGTACACACTGTGCAGTTGAATTACAGGTTTTACTTTACCATAAAATAATTGGTCATTCTTCTTTACACTAAATCAGTTTAACTTTCTATGTTTTAACCCATGTACACCACCAGGTGTAAAAAGTACTGCAAATATGAGCTATTTCTCTGCTCCTCAGTAGACCCACACCAAATGCTACTGCTCTTACTCTGTCTTTGGCTAGAGAGCCATTTGTTTGCCAGTGTACAATAATGGCGGCGGAAACAGGTGGAATATTGCTGCAGCAGCTCACCCATATGGACCAAAGTCTTGCTTGCCAAGTCCAAAATTCACACTTACAAGCACATCTGGAGCAGAATCTCCATATTAATTGCCAGTTAATGTGTTTAGACACAACAAGGATTAAGCCGTGAGGGAAGTTGGTTGGCCTGGGTGGGTATAGTCAGAGGAAAGGTGAATACTCAGTTTGACAGACAGAAGGGAGAGGATGTCCAAGACAAGTGTGGGCTGAGGCAAACAACGTATTAAATAAACATGGCAGCTTTTTGACAACATCTGTTGGCACAATGTTGTTCTACTTGTGCTATATTACAGGCTGGCGATCGACTATGGCTAACAATCCCAAAACAAAGATGGAGAAATAACTACTTTAGCCCACAATAAAGCTCAAATTGGTCAAGCCCCACTGTATCTCCATCCCGTCACTCCCTGACACACACCCGGATTAGTGCCGGGATGTCTGACCAACACGAGGCATTTAAAGAGAACAGGCAGCACTTCTTCAGGGGTCAAGCAGACCTCATTTAATCTGAAATAGAAGATAGAGCCAGGCACCTGAGCCCTTTAGACACGCCTCCCCGTGGTCCTCCTAACGCCTCCCCAAGACTGGCTCCACTGTGTCCTCTCTGTCTCTCAGAGGGTTCAGATTAGACAGGCATCCTAATGAGAGATTTAGTGTATAGAGATAATTATGGGGAAAGGCGACATCTCTCTTAGGCCTAATGAGGGAGATAAGGGTTCTTCAGTGACTCCTCCTCCCACCCTGTCACTGGATGGGCCTTCTAGTTGACAAACACAATCAGCTGGAAAAACACACTCGCCCAAGTCATGTCTAGACACACGCCAAGTGCAGACACTCCCTCAGACATATCTATCCACACACAAACTGATGAATACACACACAGAGCGATACACACACAGAGAGATACACACACAAACACAGTCCAGTGTGTACTAACCGACACCGGCGGCTACGCTGCTAGCGCACGTCTCTCCTGCCTTTAATGCAATCTCTGATATCTCTGACGTTCCATAAATCAACCACCTGGCAGATTAGAGGGCAAAATGAGTGAACTAAATCAAAAATGTGTGCTCTTGTTTATTGCTTTAGAGAGTTACCTGGAGAAGCGGAAGCCACCGTGCGATGATGAGGCAGCCCCTCTGGAGATGGCCGTTCACACACACAGGCAGAGGAGCTAATACAGACTTTCATTAGGAGGTACACTTCAACACAGTGTCGTAGTATTTACAGTCTCACACTGGGGAAACAAATAAACTGCGTGATTAACAAGTTTTCCTGATGCCTGGTGCTTCACTGTGCGCACACCAGAGTACCACCTCGCCGACATAATGATTCTTAATGGTTTCTTAATGACTTCTTAATGACTTCATCAGGAAGATCCTGCAACAGCACATTCTGACAAGCGGGGCCACCCTTGAGACCTAAGATCACACCACAGTGATTCCCTCATGTTGTTTCTGTTCATATAGCGCAAGCTTTAAATCTGCATGGCTGAGATATCTCTGCACGCCCAAAAGTCAATAGCATCTGATTCATGATTCATTACTACAGACACATGTGACGTGACCTGAGCAGGGAAATACACTACGAAGCAAATAAGGCTGTCAGCTTTGATGTTGGGAAATTCAAAGGAATCATATCAAAATAATCCTTTCATGTTTAAAGAGATGGAGACATTAAGTGTAGTCAGGGTGAAAAACAGGATACACAAGCCCTTCAGTGACTTTAGAAGTGGTCTGGTACAAAGAGATTGTCTGGGAAAGGACACTTCTTGGTGATGATGTTGACACCTGCCCAGACAAAAGGTTGCTAATCAAACAACTGGTAAAGAATAAAAAGGGGTCGTTGAGTTGAGGAAACACACTGCGGTCATTGGTTTAAACTTCTCCAAGCATTTAATAACATAGAATTTTCCAGGTCACCTCAATGTCAGTGAACAACAGATACTTTGAAGCGTGAAGTACATTTAGCGTGGGCCATTGGAGAATGGCATGGCACTTCCCGCCAGTGTATACCAGTTAGACTGACAAATTGCTGAGGTAACTGTGGGAGCTAAAAGCTCAGTAACCATTTCATCTAGACCATGTTCTACTGGGAGATTAATACGAGGATCTTGTCTCTCCTTGCATAAATTCATCATTATTTCAGTAAAATATGACTCACAACATTGCTCCATAGACCACTATCCTCTTCATTCCGCTGAGCCACTGACAACAGGTCAAAGATTTATGTGTTCAAAAATTTGTTTAAATATCCCTTTAAAAAAATACATTTTCAAATTGAAAAGCCCTCCGATATAAATCACAGCTGGGTTAAATAGCGTGTCAAGTTGATTTCTGGAAAACAAGCGAGAGAAACATGAAGCAAATAATTTTATCATATCCATAAGGGTCGTACGGCGGGCATTCAATCACGTACGCATTTAACAATTGGTTAACAAATTGTATTGGCAAAGAAGCGGCGACTGCACGGCAAATTACACCTGTCCTGATGGATGTCCTCTTTACGGCCTGGGAAAGCAGGCCGAAGGGCCGTGGAGAGATGACTAGAACGTCAGTCAGCCAAGCACTCAAACATGATGCATGGCCAGCCATGTGTCACCGTTTGGCAAAGATGAGAGGAAAATATGCACCTCCCAGATTCCTGGGCACAGATCACAGACAAACACGCTCTCATGTTAATCCACTGACCACAGGGAGGCCGAAGGGGCTTTAGTTTGGGTACGGGGTGATATGATTCCCTTTAATCATTGCTGCACCTGAAGTTCTGTTTGGCCTTTTTGATCAAATGAGGCCAAACGATCAGATTGCCAAACGTGTTCACTACTCCAAAAATTATAGATGTATCTACAGTCAGGTCCAAAATGACTGGCACCCTTGATTTAGATGAGCAAAACATACAAATACTGAGCTATATTGTATGCTAAAAGAATTGGCTAATTATATTATTTCATTCTAATAAAATTGGTCAGAGAAAGAGATTTTGTAATATGTTTTTCTCTTAAAAAGATAGGGGTAGAGAGATTTGCCACCCATGTTTTTAATAACTTTTCATACCTCACCTTGCAAGGATATAATGGCACTGAGCCTTTTCTAAAATGTTTTATGAGATTGAAAACACAATGGGAGGGATCTTAGACCATTTCACCATACAGAATCTTTCCAGATCCTTGATATCCTTCATCTGCGCTTATGTTATTATTTTTAATGAACAAAATACTAAAAGCAGAAACACTACAACACAAAACAAAACATACACCACAATCACACACAACAACAAGCCCACACTCACCCACAATCACACACAACAACAAGCCCACACTCACCCACAATCACACACAACAACAAGCCCACACTCACCCACAATCACACACAACAACAAGCCCACACTCACCCACAATCACACACAACAACAAGCCCACACTCACCCACAATCACACACAACAACAAGCCCACACTCACCCACTATCACACACAACAACAAGCCCACACTCACCCACAATCACACACAACAACAAGCCCACACTCACCCACAATCACACACAACAACAAGCCCACACTCACCCACAATCACACACAACAACAAGCCCACACTCACCCACAATCACACACAACAACAAGCCCACACTCACCCACAATCACACACAACAACAAGCCCACACTCACCCACAATCACACACAACAACAAGCCCACACTCACCCACAATCACACACAACAACATGCCCAAACTCACCCACAATCACACACAACAACATGCCCACACTCACCCCATTATCACACACAACAACAAGCCCACATCACCCACAATCACACACAACAACATGCCCACACTCACCCACAATCACACACAACAACAAGCCCACACTCACCCACAACAACACGCCCACATCACCCACAATCACACACAACAACAAGCCCACACTCACCCACAACAACACGCCCACACTCACCCACAATCACACACAACAACAAGCCCACACTCACCCACATGTCTACACTCACCCACAATCACACACAACAACATGCCCAAACTCACCCACAATCACAGACAACAACAAGCCCACACTCACCCACAATCACACACAACAACAAGCCCACACTCACCCACAACCACACACAACAACATTCCCACACTCACCCACAATCACACACAACAACAAGCCCACACTCACCCACAATCACACACAACAACAAGCCCACACTCACCCACAATCACACACAACAACAAGCCCACACTCACCCACAATCACACACAACAACAAGCCCACACTCACCCACAATCACAAACAACAACAAGCCCACACTCACCCACAATCACACACAACAAACCCACACTCACCCACAATCACACACAACAACAAACCCACACTCACCCACAACAACATGCCCACACTCATCCACAATCACACACAACAAGCCCACACTCACCCACAACATGTCTACACTCACCCACAATCACACACACCAACAAGCCCACACTCACCCACAATCACACACAACAACATGCCCAAACTCACCCACAATCACAGACAACAACAAGCCCACACTCACCCACAATCACACACAACAACAAGCCCACACTCACCCACAACCACACACAACAACATGCCCACACTCACCCACAATCACACACAACAACAAGCCCACACTCACCCACAGTCACACACAACAACAAGCCCACACTCACCCACAATCACACACAACAACAAGCCCACACTCACCCACAATCACACACAATAACATGTCTACACTCACCCACAATCACACACAACAATATGCCCAAACTCACCCACAATCACACACAACAACATGCCCACACTCACCCACAATCACACACAACAACATGCCCACACTCACCCACAATCACACAGAACAACAAGCCCACACTCACCCACAATCACACACAACAACATGCCCACACTCACCCACAATCACACACTCGCCCACAATTACACACAACAACATGCCCACACTTGCCCACAATAACACACAACAACATGCCCACACTTGCCCACAATAGCACACAAAAACACAAAAATTGCCCTCTGCCTTCCAAAACAACCAGCCAGCAAGTTGGAATCCCCAGTGCCCCTCCCAGCCCTGACTGGCACGCAAACGTGGCACAAGTAGCCGTCGCCTCCATTCAAGCACCACACTCTCCGAGATTGTCCACATATTGCCTCCAAACTCTGTCAAATATGTCTGGTCTTTGTTTGACTTTACAATATATAGAGTCTAGGGGGAAGTAATTAGATAGTTCGGTCCTCCAGTTTGTTATTAAGGGTGAATATGAGGCTTTCCAATGTATTGCAGCATTTAGACCTAGATAACAAAACCTTCTCTGATATTCATCACCAATATTTACATTTCCCAACAGACATTATAGTGGAGGTGGATGGATATTAGACACAATGAAATGGTAGCACATACAGTATATTATCCCAAAATGGTGTTAGTTTGTCACAGGACCACAGCATTGTGATTGTTGCATCTCCAACAGGAATGTGACATTTCTGGGTTCATTACATGCATCCTGGCAGGAGTGTAATAAGTCCTTATGAATTATATAACAGTAGTAGGTTGTAGGAGCAGGTATGAACATTTTCATGTATCTGTGACCAACAGTTCTCCTCAATTTGTTTCAGTATGTATGCTCGATGCCTTTGGTTCATCCAGACTCTGTTGAAGCGATTGAATAAGATTTCTGAATTGTAAGAACTATAAGAAATCGGCCACATGCTCCAAATTCCCGATGCCAGTTAAGAACCAGGACTTAAATGTGTCATTAAATGTTGGAGGTGAGGTTACCCCAAATAGGGGTGCTTGGCAATATTGCTTCTTTCCACCTCATTAATTTATGTACATTTTCCCAAATACGAATGAGAATCATTGGATTGTCCGTTTTTTTCTTCAATACCTTGGGCCTGAACAAGTGAATATATTTTAGATCACAGGGTATAACATGTATGTCTTCTATACTCCTCCATGGACAAGGATTGTCTGCTGTACATTGTTTAAGTGAACGCAGTTGTGCAGCCCAGCAATACATCTTAATATGATGCAGTCCAAGACCTCCAGCTTCATAGTATTAAACAGTCTATTTGACTCTTGAGGTCTTTCCTGTCCAAATAAAGTTGGAGAGCAGGCCATTTATTTAATTTAAAAAGTTGGATGGAATTGAAACTGACAAGGCCTAGAATAAGTATATCAGCATTGGTAATATATTCATTTTTGATTATGTTGATCCTACATAACATAGAAATAGGGAGAGATCTCCATCTCTGAACATCAGATTCAAGCCTATCTATTAAAGGACAGTAATTCATTCTATATGCCTCCTCCAGATTGCATGGTATCAGTATACCCAGGTATTGCATATGTGTCTTTGTCCATTTCCACTTAAATGTACGTCCTAACGTTGAAAAGTCATAATTAGAAAGGATAAGTAAGGATAAGTAACATAGGCTTTAGTAATTTGGGAAGAAAGTGTCTGTAACTTTCCACTGGGAGTACATCATTACCAGGAGATTTCCTGTTTTGAACATCATTGATGGCCTCCAACAGTTTACCTGGGGTAATGTTTCTATCATATACATTTCTCTGCTTCACTTATAGTTGCTAAAATGGCCTCATTAAGGAAATAGTTTATATCATCCTTTGAATGTTTTCAGATTGATACAGTTTGTGATGAAAGGTTTTAAAGACTCAGTTATTTCAGAAGTATCCATTGTTATGCTACCATCTGGGGTTCGAATGCTATGGATGATATATTCCTCTTCCTTACTTTACCAAGCAAGCATTTTCCCTGCACTTTCACCTTGCTCAACATATTGGTTCTTGGATTTCATGGCAGCAATCTCTGCATACCGGGTGTTTATTGTGCCATATTCAAGCTTCAAAGTGTTCAACTGTTGAAGGATGTCAACCTTTCTATCTAAACTGTGGATTTTCTGTTCTAGTATTTCTAACCACAGGTTTTCAATAGGGTTCAAGTCTGGAGATTAAGATGGCCATTGCAAAATGTGGATTTTCTGGTCAATTAACAATTTATTTGTGGATATTGATAGTTGGGCTTATTGACTTGCTGGAAGATCCACTTGCGGCCAAGTTTCAGCCTCCTAGCAGAGGCAAACAGGTTTATGGCTAAACTGTCCTGGTACTGGGCAAAGTACCACAGGACCAGAGGAAGCAGAATAGCCCCATAGCATCAAAAATACTACACCATATCTTAGAGGAGGTATGGAGTTATTTTTTCTTACGTAACTTTCTTTGACACCAAACCTGCTACTAGTGGGCGTGGCCAAGAGCTCTATTTTCATGTCATCCAACGAATGTAAATGCCTGGAGTTTGCTAAACGGCATTGGCACTTGAATTGAACTGTGCTATGATCAGACGACATAAAAATAAGGCTCTTTGGCCGCGCACTCCAGTGGTGGTTTTGGCATCGAAATAAGAATGCATAAGCAGAAAAGAACCCCATACCTACCATCTTTCTACAGGTCCTGGGGCCCTTGTTAATTAAGGTCAACAGCATCATGAACTTCACCCAGTACCAGGACATTTTTGCCAAAAACGTGGTTGCCTCTGCTAGGAGGCTGAAACTTGGGACGTAAGTAGATCTTCCAGCAAGACAATAACCCCAAGCACACATCAAAATCCACAAATGGTTAATTGACTACAAATATCAACATTTTGCAATGGCCATCTCAGTCTCCGGACTTGAACCCCATTGAAAACCTGTGGTTTGAATTGAAGAAGGCAGTTCATAAGCGCAGACAAAGGATATCAAGGATCTGAAATAATTCTGTATGGAGGAATGGTCTAAGATCCCTCCTAATGTGTTCCTCAATGTCATAAAACATTTTATAAAAAGGCCCAGTGCCGTTATTTTCGTAAGGTGAAGTATTGAAAGGTATATAAAACAGAAGTGCCAATCATTTTGACCCCTATCTTCTTATGGAATAAATATTACTTGTTAAACAAAATCTGTTTCTCTGAGCAATTATATAAGTATAAAATAATAATTTCCCAATTGTTTTAGCATACAATATAGCTCAGTATTTGTTACATTTATTTTTTGGTCTTTTTTTCCTGACTGTACATTAACTTTTGAGAGAAAAAAATGTAACAGTTTTATGGGTGAGAGAGGAGCCTTATTTGTGTATGTTCTGTTCTGTGTGGCTCCATAGTGTGTCAAAGTCATGCATTGTGACCTTCCTCCAGAGGCCTGTGAAACACATCCTGTATCAATTAGAACACTGGGGAGTCTGACTAGATGTGGAGAGGAGACCTAGAAAACACACAGCTCCACCGCGTTGACGATCCACAACAACGTCTGGAGCAACAACACAACACGGACCAACTGACTGACTGGCTGGGTAGCTGTCTGGGTCCCCAAGGTGGACCAAGATTCACTCCTTGTTCCAATTTGCAAGGGGGATTACTTATTTTTCATTATTCCACATTTATATATATATATTATTGGGCTCTCCATTCATTTTTTAAAGCACCTGAAGGAAAACCAGATCAAGCAAACTGCATAAATACTGTCAGACGGAATAGATGATGACAGCGGGTCAAGTTGCGAGTGAGTCACGTCTCTCGGCTCCTGGAAGAAAGTGATTACCGTAACACGTCGCTGACAATCTCGCCCAAGATAATCCTATTTCTCACATGGAGCTCAAATTGTATTATGTCACTATGTTTTTTGCATATTGTATCAAAAACTGGATAAAGATATGCACACTATCAGGGAGATTAAGAACAAGAGGAAAAACGTAGCCCCGGGGTTGGCATTGAGGCATGTCGTTTTGTTGAGCTCTCTGGTTTCTGAGCAAAGATGGTTTCTGCGGTTGAGTAGAAAGAGACAGAGAGAGAGAGAGAGAGACAGAGAGGGGGAGGGAGGGAGAAAGAACGTGTGGCGTAAAGGCATGCTCTCCACCCAGATGAACAGATGGCACCGCCTAAGTGCAGAGATTCATTTTATATCTCCATCCCATGTTGCCGCGCGGCAGACGTGGGCTTTCTCTTTTTTCAGATGTTATTTTACAGGATGATGGATACACACGATGCTTAAGCTAATGAGGAGTGGGTGTTTCTTTGTCTTTATTTCCTCCTCTCTCTCTCTCCCGCTGTCACATCACCTTCCCTTGCAGAGCTCATGCTAGCCATTCTCCCTCAAACCCACGCCTAGAGCTCAAACCTATACAGGCTTTTGGATATGCCCCACAATCTGAGTAGTCAGTGTTTACAGCTGGTGTTAAGACCTGGGTGGATTCCTGAAAACACAGTTGACTGGATGAAGTGAAGCACAGTGAAGATGATGCTCAAGTAAACACAGCATGTAAGACTTGAACACACTCTCAACAGTCCCTCTGTTACATCCCTTCAAAAGCTACATAAAACCTTGCCGTTCACCAGGAGAGATGGAAATGAGTGCTATGAACAGGAAGAGTCTGAATGGAGAGAGAAGCCAAGAAGGCTCAGCAGCCAATGAGGATGCTCCCACACACCAGGCCGGTAAACTTGCCGGGTCGTTAATGGCTGTTGTTTACTGAAGCCTCCCAATAGAGGAGACTAGCTGACCCATGTCTGCAGCCAGTGAGTGGTACAAATGGCAAACATCTCCTGGAGTCATTATTTATGCAGGAATGCCCTTGGGAGTCTTTGCACTTGTTTACACAGTCACGGCACAGTCCATTCATGACGGCTTCGAGTAAATGAGCCGCTATCCACCAATTTGTCCTGGATGACGAGGCTTTGAGACCCCGCTGCCCAACGCTACTGGGGGAAGGAGGGGGGACGGCACGGAACACAACCCCTCTGTACTGTAAACAACCAACCTGAAACCAGGGACACAAAGACCCAAGGGTATGGGAAAGTTCTGTGGTGCTGACAGGAGCAGAACACAGTGTTTCTAGGATACTTGGATAAAGGGCGAAATCTCTGCCTTTGCTTAGTACTTGAAAATGTGTATGCATTAGATATGTCAATGCAAATGATACACAGAGAGAGGAATGATGGAGGGAATTCAATTTGGCACCTAAAGAATTCAAAGCAAAACAACTCCTCCGTACAGTTCTCAGGTTCTCCTACAAAGCGGTCAGAAAGAAGATAAGCGTAAGACATGGCTGAGAGGGAGGAAAAATGGGCTAATTTAACATGCTTCCCCCTAAACCACTCCAAACCTCCAGAGTTTAATTGCTGGGAGGCAACATTATCCCCTGCAACATTGTGTCTGTCTCTTGGCTGGGATTCAAATGGGTACCTGCTGTATCCACTCCCTACACAATACGGTGCCCACTGAGCCATATAATCCTCTCAGGCCCTCCTCTTCAGGAGAGGCACATTCAAAAAAACTCCTCTTCCCCATCTTTGTCATGGTGTTTATTTTGAATAAGAGCAATCAGTACCACCATGTACACCACAACACACTGGTGAGCCATAGAGAAGGTGACACAGAACAGGACTTAAACAAAGAGACTTTTGATTTGCTGCTGAGAGATTTGAGGTTATTTTTCCATTCCTCCCCGCAACTCCCTGGAGTGGCCATATTTCTGCTTATGTTCAAATGTGAATCAGTCACATGGGCTGTTAGATTCCTGCTGAATCATCCTACGCTCCATCACCGAGCCAGCCCTGCGCTTTCCAAAGTAACTACTCTCTATGCAAGAAGAAAACAAACACAAACCCATGCCACGTCTCCTTCTGACACCACTTTGAAGTTCCCTTGAAAAGGAAAATGATGACTAGCTTTGAGGTGAGTTTGAAAAGATTCAACACATTTCCACCCAACTGCAGAAACGGACTCATTTGAATGAGATCTATTGTATACTGCAGTTCAGTGATAGATTTTAGTTAAATCAAACATGCGTTCGTAATTCATAGTGATGTAAACAAGTAACTCTGCTATTTGATGCTGAGAGTGAGACTGTCATTGAGTACACAGGACACAGGGAAAGAATAATTCCTGATAATATTGTCTTTTGGTAGAGTATACAATTTACTTCTTTCTTATAATTTTTAAAATTTTTGATATTTTATTAACAATACATAACATTCATATACAAACGACAACATCATACAAACATCAACTGCATCACACCTGCCCAGACCCACTAGCCCCCCCCATGTCCGGCACCCACATCACTTTCTGCCACATGAAGGTTTACTTCTGAGAGAACTTTATTAATATGAGGATAAGGAACCAGTATTCTACATGTTGGTGAAAGGAGCCTCGTTCTGTAGTATATGTAACAGCTAACTACACAGGATGGTAAATGTTCACATTTGTAACAGTCTTACCTGTCTCAGAGGTCAGTAGATCACTGTTCGCTGGTCTTGGGGGTAATAGTCATTGTCTAGAGCCGTGTAAGTCTTCAGTGGTGCTGCAAGCCTAAGCCAGTCTCAGCATCACTCTGTGTGAAGCAGCGTCTGCGAGACAAAGGACAGCAACATCTGCTATGAAACACTACAGTATGTACTGTATCAAACATCCCATTTATAGGTCTGTGTGGAACCATTCTGACACTGTGGCTCCTCCTCACACAGGGCTACAGTAGTTTCCCTGATACCACTTCATGTGGTAATGTTGCTTCGCCAGGGGAGGTATGGCTAATGCTGCCTTAGCTTGAGGCTGTATTATAAGTGGCACACTCAGCATAATATACAGTAGTGTTACTGAGTGAGAGGAGCTATTTTAAGCATCCACTTGTGTTGGCAAATATTAGTGGAATGAAACTAGTTTTGTCTATTAAACTGATATTCATAGGCTAGCCCTGTATTAAAGCGCAGGAGACTAACCATAGAAGCTATATGTCAACAGGGATAACCTTCTGTTCCATTGTTAGGGAAAATGCATTCAGAATGCAATCAAATAACAAGGGAGCACAGGCTGAACATGAAAGGCTACATGAAGGAACACAAGCTCCTTCTAGAGGTCACATACACATAACAATGATACACTGCTGACAAGGGGAAAATATGAGGACTTTTGAAGCACTGTGGAAATGTATGAAGAAACGGATGTAAGGGTCATTTTACAGAGCAATACCATTAACACTGCTGCCCTTGTCTGTACTGGAACAGACACGCACGCACACTCGCACACACACACACACACACACACACACACACACACACACACACACACACACACACACACACACACACACACACACACACACACACACACACACACACACACACACACACACTCGCTCTCCCTCACACACACACACACCTCCCCACAAAACAGCATTTGTCTCTCTTCATTCCTTCTCTTTTCTCCTCTGAGTAGGAGAGGTGGACATTTTAACTGCGTCTGCCAGGAGATGTCTTCCTTTCACCTTGATGGCCATATAATGAACTTTCTCATTTTGAGCTGAGCTGAGCTTACACAGTCAGTCAGCTATTTTCTCTTAGAGAACTTATTTTCTTTCATTTTCTGTCATATCCCTCTGTGGTTTTGTCAGGGTGATCTCCAGGGTGAACGTGTGCACTTATATTAAAGAGATGGGAGACATTTGTGTTGGGTATTCAAGCATCCACTTAATTTAAGGTCCCAATATGAGTTATAACATAAAGTAGGGAGAGTACTAATACGATTGTCTTTTTTAAAATGGGGCCAAATATTAACTAAGTATTTAAGTCTAGGTATTCTATAATAATTTATCAGAAGGAAAAATGGCAAAGAAAATCCATTTGTTTTTTATTCCAATTATGGAACAAAATACTATAACAGTATGGATTTACTTCCTGTATCAATACATACAGTGTACTCTGGAAGGGGACATTTACCGGGCATCATGGACACACGCACGAACGCACACACACACACACACACACACACCATTGCACACATTTGCACACACGGTGGGCTGGCAGGGTGCGTTCATAGACAGCTGGTGAAGACAGGGTGTGCTCTGGCTGCTAGAAGGAGCTGATTCAGGTGACATCTGTGCCTCCTGTTGCAGTGCAATAGTAGAAACACTAAAAGTGAATTACAACATTAATGACAGTGCTCTGCAAGCTGTCGTTCCACATTACACATCCATTATTCCTTGCATGGCTACTCAGAGGAATCGTTAAGGAATAGCCCCCCCCCAAAATGCCTCTCTCTCTCTCTCTCACCATCAATCTATCTATCATTCATCATTCACATACCTCCCAATGTCCCACTTTTAAAGGCCCTATACAGCCATTTTATATCAATATCAAATTTCTGTGCAACCTTGGTGAAATCCCATATGTGAGTAGTGCAGATGATTGGCCAGTAGTACAACAACATGTATGTGATAGTGGAGAGGAATGCTTGTGCCGTCTGCCTGAGGGGACAGGCTGAGAGGAAGACTGGCTGGATGCACACAACCATGATGGCAGGCACCTGGCCGCCTGATAGGCATCACATAGACATCTCCCAGCTGTCACCCTTCACCACACTTTCAATAACTTCAAATCCCCCTAAAACTCATAGAATAGAGGCGCAGTCGATCACTCATAGCTCCCTTCACTCTTCCCTGCTCTACAGGGAAATAACAGCAGAAAGAGAGAAACAGTCAGGATCCCGTCCTCTCCTCTCCAACAGAAAAGCACCAGGCACCATCCCCCCAAGGACATGGGGAGAACAAGGCTTTCATCATTTGGTTTAAGAAACAATAACCAAGATTGGTAACACTTTACATTAAGTTGCCCCGATCGCGATGTACAGTAACTACACAGTTATAACTGAAGTAACAACATAGTAGTTCCATAGGTGTTGCTATGTAATTACATAGTAATAAGGTTGTATCGCGACCAGTTATAGCCTAATATTAACACAAAGATCACATGGAAACTTGGAGTAATCTATATATGGTTGGTTAGATGAGGACATCAAGAAGGCTGCTATATATATACTGAACAAAAAATATAAACACAACATGCAACAATTTCAAAGACTGAGTTACAGTTCATATAATTTATGAATTTCACATGACTGGGCAGGGGCACAGCCATGGATGGCCCTGGGAGGGCATAGGTCCACTCACTTGGGATCCAGGCCCACCCACTGGGGAGCCAGGCCCAGCCAATCAGAATAATATTTTCCCCACAAAACGGCATTATTACAGACAGAAATACTCCTCAGTTTCATCAGCTGTCCAGGTGGCTGGTATCAGACGATCCCGCAGGTGAAGAAGCCGGTTGTGGAGGTCCTGGGCTGGCACGGTTACATGTGGTCTGCGGTTGTGAGGCCAGTTGAATGTACTGCCAAATTCTCTAAAACGACATTGGAGGCGGCTTATGGAAGAGAAATTAACATTAAATTCTCTGGCAACAGCTCTGGTATACATCCCTGCAGTCAGCATGTCAATTGCACTCTACGGTAAAACTTGAGACATCTGTGGCATTGTGCTGTGTGACAAAAATGCACATTTTAGAGTGGCCTTTTATTGTCCCCATAACAAGGTGCACCTGTGTCATGATCATGCTGTTTAATCAGCTTCTTGATATGCCACACCTGTCAGGTAGATGGATTATCTTGGCAAAGGAGAAATGCTCACTAACAGGGATATAAACAAATTTGTGCACACAATTTGAGAGATATAAGTGTCGTGTCTTTGGCATCATTAAAGTGAAGACTGTTATTTTATCAAATCAATTCTCTGTAATTATTATTATGTGATTAAACTAATCATGTAAATGTAATTAACTAGGAAGTCGGGGCACCAAGGAAAATCTTCAGATTACAAAGTTATAATTTTCCTAATATAACTCTTCAGATATTTTAATATCTGATCAATTAGTCTTCTAATTAATGAATTATTCTTCACCTCATGTTAGTCTCATTCCAAACGTTGTTGTTGTTATCTGCACGAACCCAGCCTTTACGATGAATCATCCATACATCAATTGTATTAATCATTTATTTACTTACTAACTAAATAATCACAGAAATGCATAAACAAACAAACAGTAGATATGGTTACAAGGAAATAATAGGGGAGGTTCCCTAGTGGGCTAAGCTGATATGACGACTTGGGGGACAAAGGGAAGTGGGTGTGGACTGAGAAGGGCGGCAAAGACAAAAGAGTCACTACACAGTTGATAATTATATTAATTGAAATGCTAATCCTTTGCACATGAACGCTCACTCATTCGGGAATAATTGCAATCAATATATATTTACGCTCAGTGGGTCGTCGTGATCTCTGTTGGAATCGTCTGTTTTTCTGTTGGAAAGTTCACCCAAGCGTCACTCTGCTTCCCTGGAGTCTTTCGTTGGTTAGAATGGATACTTCAGAGTACCATTCAGAAATTTTCTTTTAGAATAAATGTTTCGGCGGTTGTCGGTCTTCACATTACAGGTTGACACAATTTCTAGCTGCAGACTAGTAATTAGAATCTAACATTTGCTCTTATTTTGTCGGGATCGATAGTCTCAGAGTTTAACCATTTCCCGCCGTGTAGCCAATGCTCCACGTGGTATGGTTAGGAGTTCAACAACCATTACAACCTTACCTGAGGTTTTTGTGGTCTCTACTCAACCTTCACCCCCTCCGCTGACTGAGGTACGCGTGGTCTGAAGAGTTTTTCTTCAGGTGGGGTTTTTATTCGTAACAGTAGAAAAGGGCTGTCCCATGAGCCAGATCATGTCTCTGCTCATGGGGGCGGGCCAATGACTTAGTTCAACTTTAAAGGGAATACAATTCTCTCACATTAACATCATTACATCATTTCACAAATAGTTTAATCTTTACTCATTCATTTTATACAATAATTAGATGCAAACCTCCTAATGGAGGCACCTATATATACAAAGTTATGGTAATGTGGCTGTATTGTCTTTCATGAGGTCACAAACATGAAACAAAATGGACCGGGTCGTAGTTGGCTTCTTCTGACCATTTACACATTCTCCAAAACATGGACATTGTTCAGTTCTCCAGTTCTGTGATGTAGAAGAAGTTCTTTTGTTCTACTGTCAAACTCTCTATATATACTGCATGGCCAGGAGGAGAGAGTCTCCTCCAGGAATTTACGACCTGAGAGATAGAAGCTGTTTTTCAGTCTCTCGGTCCCAGCTTTGATGCACCTGTACTGACCTCTCATCTTCTGGATGATAGCGGGGTGAACAGGCAGTGGCTCGGGTGGTTGTTGTCCTTGATGATCTTTTTTGCCTTCCTGTGACATCGGGTGCTGTAGGTGTCCTGGAGGGCAGGTAGTTTGCCCCTGTGATGCGTTGTGCAGACCACACGACTCTCTGGTTGAGTGTGGTGAAGTTGCCATACCAGGCGGTGATAGAGCCCGATAGGATGCTCTCAATTGTGCATCTGTAAAATATGTGAATGTTATAGTTGACAAGCCAAATTTCCTCAGCCTCCTGAGGTTGAAGAAGCTCTATTGCTCCTTCTTTACCACGCTGTCTGTGTGGGTGGACCATTTCAGTTTGTCGGTGATGTATACACCGAGGAACTTAAAACTTTCCACCTTCTCCACTACTGTCCTGTTGATGTAGATGGGTGTTTGCCCCCTCTACTGTTTCCTGAAGTCCACGATCATCTCCTTTGTTTTGTTGACATTGAGTGAGATGTTATTTTCCTGACACCACACTCCGAGGACCCTCACCTCCTCCCTGTAGGCCGTCTCATCGTTGTTGGTAATCAAGCCTACCACTGTAGTGTCGTCAACAAACTTGATGATTGAGTTGGAAGCGTACATGGCCACGCAGTCATGGGTGAACAGGGAGTACAGGAGTGGGCTGACAAAGCTGACAACGTGGGGCCCCATTGTGGAGGATGGAGATGTTGTTTCCTACCTTCACCATCTGGGGGCGGCCCGTCAGAAAGTCCAGGACCCAGTTGCACAGGGCAGGGTGACGAGTTTGGAGGGTACAATGGTGTTAAATACTGAGCTGTAGTCGATGAACAGCATTCTTACATAAGTATTCCTCTTGTCCAGATGAGATAGGGAAGTGTGCAGTGTGATGGAGTTTGCATCGTCAGTGGATCTATTGGGGTGGTAAGCAAATTTAAGTGGGTCTAGGGTATCAGGTAGGGTGGAGGTGATATGATCCTTGACTAGACTCTCAAAGCACTTCATGACAGAAGTGAGTGGAACAGGTCAAGTCATTTAGTTCAATTACTTTAGCTTTCTTGGGAACAGGAACAATAGTGGCCATCTTGAAGCATGTGGGGACAGCAGACTGGGATTGGGATAGATGGAATATGTTCGTAAACACACCTGCCAGCTGGTCTGCGCATGCTCTGAGGACGCGGCTGGGGATGCCGTCTCGGTCGGCAGCCTTGCGAGGGTTAACACGTTTAAACGTTTTACTCACGTTGGATATGGAGAAGGAGAACCCACAGGTTTTGGTAGCAGACTGTGTCAGCGGCACTGTGTTGTCCTCAAAGCGAGCAAAGAAGTCTGGGAGCAAGACGTTGATGTCCAAGACGGGGCTGGTTTTCTTTTTGTAATCTGTGATTGACTGTAGACTCTGCCACATACGTCTCGTGTTTGAGCCGTTGAATTGAGACTCTACTTTGTCTCTATACAGATGCAGAAGGTCCTAGTTTGGTTATTAATGTGGTAATTCATAGAGGACTTTAAAACGTGTAATTACAAAACATGACTTAAATGGTGGAACAAGAAAATGTGTAATAACATCCATTATTGCACGTGTGGAATAAACTTCAGCAAGTGGCTGTGTAATTACACATTCTTTGTTCCAAATGTTTAATAACTGAAAGCGCTACAAATTTAATACCATGTAATTACATAGTAACGCCTATGTAACTACTGCAGTATTACTACAGTTATTACTCTGTAGTTGCCTAGCAGTAGGGAAAACGTAATGTACAATTCATTTAAGACGGTTTGACAGCAGTACCCAACTACTATAAATCTGCTCTCTCGTATAGGATCAATGGTAATCTGTAAACTCTCTGTGTGGTTGATTATTGGGAATAAAGGGCCCGATGATTAGACAGAGGCGAGCGTCAGGAGCATGGAGATGTGGGATTTGAGGCTGAGCTAACCTACACTTTTCCTTCAGGATACACCGTCGCCGTGTAATGTGGAATTCTGCCATCTAGAATGGAATAACCATTCATTGCCGAGCCGAAGCATCTCTCCTGAGAACACAAACAGATCCTCAACATATTCAAGCGCAGCTTTTTGTCTTGACTGTGATTTCTTCATTCAGGAGAGTGCCACACAAAATGTGTCGTACTTGAAGTGTTTTACAATTACTAGGCGATTATATCAGCCAGCATTAGCATATTAAAAGGAAGACAGTACTTGAAGACAGATAATGATGGAGTGTTGAAAATCATTTCCTACCCATTATTAACGGCAGACATTGAATACTGGGAGGAAAAGGGGGCTATAAATACCCATAAACCTTTATTGTGTAAATAATCACAATTAGGCAGAAGTACGATCAGACTGTCTGTGTTGAAGGAAGCTAATTAAAAACGGGGAGATAGCTGGTGAACAAGGCTTTGTGTGGGAGATTGGAGCTGTGCAACCATCTATAGGAGGAAATTATTGTTAGCATTTTCCTCTCATCCAAACAGAGAAAATAATGTGTTAAGCTCTAAAAACCAACCCTGCTATTTTGTTTCAAGTGTGGGGTTTCTCTGTTTGATATCATATTTCATTCAACAAACGTAGACTTGTCGGTGCACTACATTAATGTTGAAAAGGTCTGTGCAGAATAAACATTGGCTTTCAGAATGTAGTCACACCCCTTGACTTTTTCCACATTTAGTTGTGTTAAATTGAGATGTTGTTTCACTAATCTACACATGAAAACCCATAATGTCAATGTGGAATTTTGTTTGTAAAACATTTTCGAAATGAATAAAACATGAAAAGCTGAAATATCTTAAGTCAGTAAGTATTCAACCCCTTTGTTATGACAAGCCTAAGTAAGTGCAGGAGTAAAAATGTGCTTAACAAGTCACATAAGTTGCATGGACTCATTCTGTGTTTAATAATAGTGGTAAACAGGATTTTGGAATGGCTACCCCATCTCTGTATCGAGTAGTGAATATCAAGCACAGATTCAACCGCACAGATTCAACCGCAATGAAGGGCAACTTCTGGCATAGAAATGCATTCTTTGTCCTGACTACAAAGCGTTATGTTTGGGCAAATCCAACACAACACATCACGGAGTACCACTCCTCAAAAAAAAAGTCAGGGGTATGAATACTTTCTGAAGTCATTGTATGTCATGAGAAATGGGAGCATCAAACGAGTTAATATTATTTAAATGAATCAAAGATCTATACCCTGCAGTATGCTTTCCAGTGTCCAAATTTGTCAATTTATTAGACAAAAGACCCTTTCACCAGAACACATATTTGAGTTGTGTTCACTCACATATTTCCTGTATTTCTCATACAGCTTCAATGCACTTGGCAGTAGTATGGTCTGTATGATCAATAAAAAGTCAAGAGCTAAAAGCAAACATTGTGTACTAGTCAAGAACCAAACACCTCTAATATACTGTTTGATCCAGCAAAGTACTCTTAGTGCAACACTTCAACCACGGCCCACTTCTCTTTCTCATTTAGCTGGTGATTATGGCTTTCAATGACATCAAGTAGAGAAAAATTATACATAGATACATCTAATGTTGATGACTGTCATCGACAATACCATATCAACTCTACTGTTCAACATCCACGACCGGTACAGTATATCCTTCGCGCCATCCTCTCACATTATTCCTTGTTAATAAAGACAGGTCTTTTTTCTCTCTCTCTGTCCTACAGAACTGCATATCTCCCTGTCTTACCGACCTGGGTGAATTTGTGCTCCTAATCAGCTAGGCAGTCTTGTTTCTTCAGTAAGTGGCAGGCGGCACGCTTCCCTGCTTCCCTAATTCCCTGCTCTCGGCAGACAGACAGACAGACAGACAGACAGACAGACGGACAGACAGACAGACGGACGGACGGACGGGCGGGCGGGCGGGCAGGCAGGCAGGCAGGCTCTTATTAACATGCACGCCCAGGTAAAGAGTTCCCTCCAACACAGCCCCCACTGCCCATCAGGTCTGCACACCATTATCCCCGCTACTTAATAGCTGGCCGTCTCAATGCACATCTGTCGAGCCGCCGCATCCCCGCACCTTAATTAGCTTTACAACTTCTCCCCACTTCTGGACGGAAATGAATGATAAAGCTGCCGTGGCCGGGGAGAGATAGAGAGGGATGGGAAGGAGGGAGAGGGAGGGATAGAGAGAGCGAAAGATGGAGAGAGGGGGAGAGAAAGAGAGGGATGGGAAGGAGGGAGGGAGAGGGAGGGATAGAGAGAGGGAAAGATGGAGAGAGGAGGAGAGAAAGAGAGAGCGAGAGAGCGAGAGAGAGAGCGAGAGAGAGAGATGATAGCTGAACGCTGAGGTGGGAGACTAGGAGGACTGGAGTGGGAAGCCGAGTCAGTCTCTAGTCTCTCTCTACATTAATTCCCCTCAGGTCCAGGCCTCAGCCTCGGCACCAGGAAACCCTTTCCTGTCCCCCCACTGTAGTCTCTCCACCCCGAGGATACAGCCCTGTGTGTGCCTGCCTTGTCTTATCAGGCTCCCTCTCACATCGATCCCCTTTTCAGTTCTCCTTCACAGAGGGCTTCAAAGCTAACTCTGACTCCTTTCTGAATGCCCTCCCTCTCCTTCTCTCCCTGGGTAGAGGTGGTTCCAGAGGGAGTTTGTGGCATGGCTGATGTCGATCTGGAGTGACTCGTTGTCGCCTAATCACCAAGCCTTTTGTTTGCTGCTGAAATGACTTAAAAGTAGGGAGAAAAGAAAAGCCACCCAATTAATACAACATTTCCCCCAGAAGTCAATGTGGGAGTGTGTTTAAATGCACAGAGGCTAATTATAATCCTGCATAGTATTTATGCTCTGTCCCTGTCATTACTACATCCTGTAATCCTCTGACCCTTGTTTTCTGGAATGTGTTGATGAGCCTTATGCCAGTTGCCAAATATATTAAGCTCATCTCATATTCCTAAAGGCCCTAGCAACTATCTCATGCACAAACAATATGAAATGAACTGCCGTTACTATGGTGATGCGCATGGAACAATATCGTAATCAGCGTTGCTATCAACAATGGGAGTTTCAATCCAGAAGGGGCAAGGGTTGGGGAGAAAAAAATATGCTATTTTAGTACAACGCTGTTATACATACACATCCATTAAGGCAACCCGCAGTGTATGTAACCTTCTGTATGCTCCCTTCCTTCCAACTGCCTGCAGTATTAGATATACTCATCTCCCGTGTGTTAAGATTCCTCACATTCCATCCCTCCACCCATCCATCCAGCCCTCCATCCATCCAGCAATTATGCCCCCCACCACCAAAAGCCATCAAACAGTAATTTCACTTCTTCTCCGGCAAGCGTTCCCATTTCCTCCAGTCAAAGGCCTGAATCATCCCCTTATCTCCATGGCCATTACACAGTGTGTATGAGAGTGAAAACAATGGGCCTGTGTGATGAGATCATGGCACTTCATTTCTCTGAGGCAGATCTTCTAGAAACAAAAGGGATCCCCTGGCATGGAGGATGAGAATGCTACAAGGGCCTGTGGATTTCGCGGTCACTGAGTACAGTGCTGTAGGGTAAGTCATCCTCCGTAATAAGAGGAGCGAGGAAAGGAGGATAGAGAGAGGGTCCCACGGTTTAGGGGATCGGCTGAGGGGCTTTGGGGCTCCTAACCCACAGTCAGCCAGGGGAACTATCCAGTCCAGGCACATGAATCAAACCATCACCTGTTCTCTTATTCCTACTCGTTGAAAGCCTGAGAAGAGCCGTGACGTCATAGCGTTCTCTCTGTGTCTGGTGGAGGAAGACAACGTTGTGTGACAGGGTCTGTTGGTATCCTGAAACATTGTGGGGCTGCCTGGGAGTGAGGGAAGGAGGAAGTGCTGGGCTCAAGAGGAAGTGGCAGAGTGAAGTGACAGGCTCGGGGGAGGAAAGGCAGGGAAAGACAGCACACTAGTGAATAAAACAGCAGGTCTGGGACCTGACCTATCTTCTCTCTCACACTATCACTCTCAAACTTCTTGTCACTCTATTTTATTTCCTTCCTTGTTTTTCTATCGCTCTCATTTCATATTCAAAACATGGTTTTACAATTGTCCTAACTGTTTTCTCTATTAGCTGTTTTCTCACGCATATATCAGACACTATCTCTCTCCTGATGAGTCTCTCTTCCTCCATTTCACTCCATCGCAACCATTCTGTCTCTCTACCTCTCCCTCTGTCTCAAATACACATCACCACTCTTCCTCTCTCTCTCATTGGAAAGGGGGGGTTTGGGTGGGGTGGAATGATCGTGTTAGGGGGTTCACAGAAGACTGACTGTTTATTATTGTCTTCGGCCCACTTAACTCTGACAGTAACAGAATGAGATGGGGAGAGAGGCGAGTGCCATTAATCACGTTGTCGGGAGGGCCTGAGCCGAGAGGAGACGCATCCATATCCTGTCGCATGTGCCTAGGAGAGGAACGGAAAGTGATTTTCAGGCCAGCCGACCGGCCTCACAGCACAGCACCACTGGATAGCTACAGCCATTCACGTTTGGCCCGCTCACCCTCTCAGATGAAAAGTGCAGGGAAAAGAGAAGTGGGCGGTTTTTCACACTCAATCTTCTTCAAATGCTCCGACACATCGCACCTCCAGCCACCTCGCATTACCAGCAAGACCAAACAAAGTCCACAGTCATTCAAATGACTAGCCTACTTTCTTGTGTTGAAAACATAGAGTGAATGAGACCTCATTGCCACATTATGCTTACAAAAATATGTTAGCGAATATCCTTGTAGGTTGATGATAATAAGAGATAAATTGGATTAAAGCGTGCGTAGGCAGGCTATTTATTTATGAATTCTCAAACACATTGAGCAACAGCAACCAGGCCAGGCTCTCTCTCTGTCGCTGAGGAATGGAATTCAAAGGTACAGAAGCACACAAAATGATCCAACAAAAGTACCATCTACGACTCTCCGATGCCACCCAAAGTCTGTCAGGCATCAATCCGTCTGAGTATGCCCACAATGGTGAGCTTCGTTACGACTCTGCCCACTGATTGACAGATGGCTGCGGCTCTGAAGTCTTCTCTCGGCTCCAACGGAAGACAGCCGCACACCTTCCCCTGCTATCAGTGGCACCCAGATGTGGCACAGCAGCTGTCCCCCAGATTATTCTGCCGCGTCTCTGACCGCCATCTACATTGACAGGCGTCTAAATATTTAATCATGCCAGAAGGCGCTGCCGCACCACACACTTTAGTAGACAGAGAGAAGGAGAGAGGGAGGAGAAGGGAGAGGCAGAGAGAAAGAGAGAGGTGGAAGGTTGGGTCATGACAGGGCATATTTGATGTTTGAGGAATGGGGAAAGGGAAAGACAACAGGGTGACAACACACCATCATTTTTTAGAACAAATGACAATGCCTGAAGAATGGGTGACAGCAGCCTGTGTTTTCTAAATTCCCTGAGGACAGCCCAAGCGGAGACAAGACTATTCTGATTTCCTTCAATACCTTCAGGGAGATATTGAGACCACTTGAGTTTTCCATTAGTATCCGTGGTGCAAAGTGTGTTGACTGGAATGACGAATGACTTTGTGTGTGTGTTTTAGTGTCTGTGTGCACGTGTTTACTGGTGTGTGCCGTGGCTGACAGCTGATCAGGATCCACGTGATGTGCCTGAGGTACTCTCAGTAATTCAGCCTTTTTTAATGCCTTGGCTCATCCCCAAGCAACAGATTGTTGCTGTCGCTGGAGTTGCGCCTCACAGATGGAGCAGCATCACTTCCTCAGGAGCCTGACAGGATCAATCCAGGGGCTCATTCGCTCGCAGTCAATTAAGCCATGTTAGTTTTGACAGGAGCCACAGGCAAAATAACAGCCATCACTGTCACCAGAGAAAATATTGTGAACAAACAAAAAAATGGTCTTGTGTACTGAAGAGAGGATTGACTTTGCTGGAGAAAGAAGCTGTTTACTGTATCGTGTCACCGCTGCAATCCCATCAGATAAGACTGAGAGCACTGTCTGAATCTTCAGCAAAGGCTGCCATGTGTTGTCATAGATGAAGAAACTAGGAAATCATGAATAAGGACTAATGCTGACCTTCATCTATTTCCAAGCTGAATTCAGTCCATATAACACAGACACTATTTATAAAAAACACTCTTTCTTATTCTGCCCAGCTGCTTCCCACTGTTTCTGCTATTTGAAGTTTGAGTGTGATATAGGTCAGCCTACTACTTGAAAGTCAAAACAACAAAATGCTTCATCTTATTCTTAAAGAATTACTCACTGGAAATATTCATATTTTTCTAAACAATATGAGCGTGGGGCCTACCTACTTATAAACCTGCCTATATGCCTCCTGCTGTGGGAAAGGTGCAGCGTGGCTCTTTGAACTCACTGAAGGGAGAGTGAGTTGGACATGTAGGTAGGTAGCTGTGGGCGACGGATTGAAAACACTTGGCATCTGCTTGCGAGTCTCCACACACCCAAGGTGAGCTGAGCAGAGCAGCGGCAGGACGGCATGGTTCACACTTCTTCCCGGCTGAGCCTGGCTTTACCCTGGGCATCATTACAGACACTACACATTCTTCCTTTGAAGGGTTATCAAGGCCCCTCATTAAAGATGTCCCTGGCTTTCTTAGTGATAGGGGCCCCCACAGGGCGTAATATACCCCTTTAATTAGTTTGCAAACTCATTAGTGTGCGCCGAGCAATTAGGCGTCCTTCCTTCAGAATGGTTTACAACAGGACAAAGGGATCCCAGGGGCCATCAAGGAAGGAGAGCATAAAGCCCAGACAACTCCTCTCACCACTACCACTACTGCAGGGAGGTGTCATTAGGGAGCTTCCAGCAACATCACTAGCGCTCAGTCCCTTTTCCTTGTCCACTCAGTGGCCTGGTTCACTCTGCAGTGCTGGGAAACATCCAGCTCTATGCGTTTGATCTCTGTGTGCCAGTGTTTTAATTTATACGTTGGGTAGAGACATTTATCAAGACAGGCACTTTTATGACACCCACTCTAGACACACCTAAACCTTCCTGTCATTACAATCTCTATGAGTCAGGGCCTAAACCTTCCTGTCATCACAACCTCTGTGAGTCAGGGCCTAAACCTTCCTGTCATCACAATCTCTGTGAGTCAGGGCCTAAACCTTCCTGTCATTACAATCTCTGTGAGTCAGGGCCTAAACCTACCTGTCATCACAACATCTGTGAGTCAGGGCCTAAACCTTCAGGTCATCACAACTGTGACTAAACCTTCCTGTCATCACAACCTGAGTCAGGGCCTAAACCTACCTGTCATCACAATCTCTGTGAGTCAGGGCTTGTCTAAACCTAAACCTTCCTGTCATCACAACCTCTGTGAGTCAGGGCCTAAACCTTCCTGTCATCACAACCTCTGTGAGTCAGGGCCTAAACCTTCCTGTCATAACAACCTCTGTGAGTCAGGGCCTAAACCTTCCTGTCATCACAACCTCTGTGAGTCAGGGGCCTCAGGGCCTAAACCTTCCTGTCATCACAACCTCTGTGAGTCAGGGCTGTCATCAAACCTTCCTGTCATCACAACCTCTGTGAGTCAGGGCCTAAACCTTCCTGTTCACAACCTCTGTGAGTCAGGGCCTAAACCTTCCTGTCATCACAACCTCTGTGAGTCAGGGCCTAAACCTGATTGCTTTCATTGTATGAACACACTCTTGAATGCCAGAAATGCTGAGAAGAGATTATTGTGTATAGATGGATGTATTTATGTCCATCCATAGTCTTGATCCTTGTCTGGTGGTGACCCGTAGGAACATGAGTCAAGTCCCTGTGCAGTACGGCTTTCCAGAAATTCTGTTAGTATGAAATCTCAAGGGTTAACTTTGAGAAGAAGAAGAAGAGCCAATCCGCTGTCTTACACACAAGCCTTGTGGCTGCCCGCAGAAGGGAGACATGTTTGCCGAAGTGTTCATGCTGAACAAAGTGATTGTATCATCTGGGCTTACTCTTCGTTTGTGTGCTGCCTCTCCTGAAACCCTTTCAAGCTGTGTCACCCACAACTCAGGAAAAGTTTGAAAAATGGAGGAAGGGAACCATGCAAAGTGGACACATTCTCCAGTCAGCCATAAAATAGCTGAGGGATGGACCATTAGCCATTCACTGCTACCGACTGAGTTGCAGATCCCACATCTGCAAAAGCAGAAGGTCACTATAAACTTAACGAAAGAACCATGGCTTCGTAGGAGGGGACAAGTTAATACAAATACATAAACAATAATGACAAATAAACAACAATATGTCCTACCTTTAGAGCCCTAAAACATTAAGAGGTTACAATAAATGAAATAGATTACACAATACATAATCACCATATTTTTAGATTAACAAGTGCATGTCTGGATAACCCTCCTTATTCCAACAAGTCTCTGTGGTCTTGCCCTGTGATGACCTCACCAAAATGCCATCTCCACTGCTCTTTACCTTGAAGGTTGGCGAGCCATGGCCTAAGGAGTCTGATGGACTAGACATGTACCTTCACTTTTCCAAGGCACAAACCAGTCAATGTGTCATCCAGGGAAGAGGTTGAACCTTTAATTAAAGTGGAAAGCTGCTGTCATCAGGCCCCTGCAAAATGCCACACGATAAATAGATGATCTCAGGAAGCTGCGTTGGGAGTTTCTTTCACTCAAGGAGATAAAAGGCCATACACACTACAGGATAACCACGTATCAACATGTTAAGGACTATCAATTATAGAAATACATTAAATGACCTGATTGCGAACCAGGCATGCCTGACAGACCCTGTTGTTTGGGGGAAGAATGTTGACAATGTCACGTAGACTGGTTATTAATGGAAACCAAGCTGAAAGAATGTGCCTGTGAGCGACATTATTAAGGATGGATGATGGGTTACAGAGTGATCACTCATGGAATGCAATCAATATTTATTCTGTTAAATACTGGGGGAGAAATTACATTTCAAAGTGTATTGCTAATGGTTTCGAGAAATTGTGGTCAAAATAAAATGCAGAGGTTTGGACACGGATTATTTGGCAACCAGCCCTGTCGCGGACCAGGATGTCTTGCTCCCAGACAGACTAAACAACTTCTTTTGCTCGCTTTGAGGACAATACAGTGCCACTCACACGGCCCGCTACCAAAACCTGCGGGCTCTCCTTCACTGCAGCCGACGTGCTGGCTGGTGTGTTTACAGACATATTCAATCAATCCTTATCCCAGTATACTGTTCCCACATGCTTCAAGAGGACCGCCATTGTCCCTGTTCCCAAGAAAGCTAAGGTAACTGAGCTAAACGACTCACGCCCTGTAGCACTCACTTCCGTCATCATGAAGTGCTTCGAGAGACTAGTCAAGCACCATATCACCTCCACCCTACCCGACACCCTAGACCCGCCCCAATAGGTCCACAGACGACGCAATCGCAACCACACTGCACACTGCCCTATCCCATCTGGACAAGAGGAATACCTATGTGAGAATGTTGTTCATCGACTACAGCTCAGCATTTAACACCATAATACCCTCCAAACTCGTCATCAAGCTCGAGACCCTGGGTCTCAACCCCGCCCTGTGCAACTGGGTACTGGACTTCCTGACGGGCCGCCCCCAGGTGTTGAGGGTAGGTAACAACATCTCCACCCCACTGATCCTCAATACTGGGGCCCCACAAGGGTGCATTCTGAGCCCTCTCCTGTACTCCCTGTTCACCCACGACTGCGTGGCCATGCATGCCTCCAACTCAATCATCAAGTTTGCAGACGACACTACAGTGGTAGGCTTGATTACCAACAACGACGAGACGGCCTACAGGGAGGAGGTGAGGGCCCTCGGAGTGTGGTGTCAGGAAAATAACCTCACACTCAACGTCAACAAAACAAAGGAGATGACCGTGGGCTTCAGGAAACAGCAGAGGGAGCAACCCCTATCCACATCGACGGGACAGTGGTGGAGAGGGTAGTAAGTTTTAAGTTCCTCGGCGTACACATCACAGACAAACTGAATTGGTCCACCCACACAGACAGCCTGGTGAAGAAGGCGCAGCAGCGCCTCTTCAACCTCAGGAGGCTGAAGAAATTCGGCTTGTCACCAAAAGCACTCACAAACTTTTACAGATGCACAATCGAGAGCATCCTGTCAGGCTCTATCACTGCCTGGTATGGCAACTGCTCCGCCCACAACCGTAAGGCTCTCCAGAGGGTAGTGAGGTCTGCACAACGCTTCACCGGGGGCAAACTACCTGCCCTCCAGGACACCTACACCACCCTATGTCACAGGAAGGCCATAAAGTTCATCAAGGACAACAACCACCCGAGCCACTGCCTGTTCACCCCGCTATCATCCAGAAGGCGAGGTCAGTACAGGTGCATCAAAGCAGGGACTGAGAGACTGAAAAACAGCTTCTATCTCAAGGCCATCAGACTGTTAAACAGCCACCACTAACATTGAGTGGCTGCTGCCAACATACTGACTCAACTCCAGCCACTTTAATAATGTACAAATTGATATATTTTTATGTACATATTCTTCATTCCTTTATACTTTTGTGAATACGGTAGTTGTTGTGAAATTGTTAGGTTAGATTACTCATTGGTTATCACTGCATTGTTGGAACTAGAAGCACACGCATTTCGCTATACTCGCATTAACATCTGCTCAGCATGTGTATGTGACAAATACAATTTGATTTGATTTGAAATTGTTTGATTGTGCAATTGCATTAATGAATGTATTATTCGGTGAGTTCACACTGCTACTTAGCCCTGGGCTAAGGGAAATTTAACCTGGGGCTAAGCGAGTGTTAAAATGGATCCTTTCCTAAATTAGCCATGGATGGAGATATGGATTTGAGCTTGTGGTTTTAATTAATTCTCTGTACTGGCCAATGATTATGTTATTTTCTACTTGTAAGCACACACGAACACACACACACACACATACACACAGAGGGAGAAATCAGCCACATCATATTTAGCTTACGTTGATTGGACTAAATTGTTTTTGGCACCTTTTGGTTGTCACTGTATTAGACTAAGCATAGGTGATTTGATGATGTTGAAATTTCTCTGTACAATATCAATGATGTTGCTCTTGCTGCGGGCGATTCCCTGATCCACCTCTACGCAGACGACACCATTCTGTATACTTCTGGCCCTTCCTTGGACACTGTGCTATCTAACCTCCAAACGAGCTTCAATGCCTAGAACACTCCTTCTGTGGCCTCCAACTGCTCTTAAACGCTAGTAAAACCAAATGCATGCTTTTCAACCGTTCGCTGCCTGCACCCGCACACCCGACTAGCATCACCGCCCTGGATGGTTCCGACCTAGAATATGTGGACATCTATAAATACCTAGGTGTCTGGCTAGACTGTAAACTCTCCTTGCAGACTCATATCAAACATCTCCAATCTAAAATCAAATCTAGACTCGGCTTTCTATTCCGCAACAAAGCCTCCTTCACTCACGCCGCCAAACTTACTTAAAATTCAACTTAAAATTGACTGTCCTACCGATCCTCGACTTCGGCGATGTCATCTACAAAATAGCCTCCAATACTCTACTCAGCAAACTGGATGCAGTTTATCACAGTGCCATCCGTTTTGTTACTAAAGCACCTTATACCACCCACCACTGCGACCTGTATGCTCTAGTCGGCTGGCCCTCCCTACATATTCGTCGCCAGACCCACTGGCTCCAGGTCATCTACAAGTCCATGCTAGGTAAAGCTCCACCTTATCTCAGTTCACTGGTCACGATGGCAACACCCATCCGTAGCACGCGCTCCAGCAGGTGTATCTCACTGATCATCCCTAAAGCCAACACCTCATTTGGCCGCCTTTCGTTCCAGTTCTCTGCTGCCTGTGACTGGAACGAATTGCAAAAATCGCTGAAGTTGGAGACTTTTATCTCCCTCACCAACTTCAAACATCTGCTATTTGAGCAGCTAACCGATCACTGCAGCTGTACATAGTCCATCGGTAAATAGCCCACCCAATTCACCTACCTCATCCCCATACTGTTTATATTTATTTACTTTTCTGCTCTTTTGCACACCAGTATCTCTACCTGTACATGACCATCTGATCATTTATCACTCCAGTGTTAATCTGCAAAATTCTAATTATTCGCCTACCTCCTCATGCCTTTTGCACACAATGTATATAGACTCTTTTTTTTTTTTTTTTACTGTGTTATTGACTTGTTAATTGTTTATTCCATGTGTAACTATGTGTTGTTGTCTGTTCACACTGCTATGCTTGATCTTGGCCAGGTCGCAGTTGTAAATGAGAACTTGTTCTCAACTAGCCTACCTGGTTAAATAAAGGTGAAAAAAATAAATAATAAATAAATAAAATAAAGCTGAAATGGTACGGTAATAGTGGAGGCAGCTCCTGTTTTCATTTCGATTTGTGGTAACTCGCCAAATCAAATCAAATCAAATTTTATTTGTCACATACACATGGTTAGCAGATGTTAATGCGAGTGTAGCGAAATGCTTGTGCATCTAGCTAAGAATTCCAAAACTACTACCTTATACACACAAGTGTAAAGGGATAAAGAATATGTACATACAGATATATGAATGAGTGATGGTACAGAGCGGCATAGGCAAGATGCAGTAGATGGTATCGAGTCCAGTATATACATATGAGATGAGTATGTAAACAAAGTGGCATAGTTAAAGTGGCTAGTGATACATGTATTACATAAAGATGCAGTAGATGATATAGAGTACAGTAAATACGTATACATATGAGATAAATAATGTAGGGTATGTAAACATTATATTAAGAAGCATTGTTTAAAGTGGCTAGTGATATATTTTACATACATTCCCATCAATTCCCATTATTAAAGTGGCTGGAGTTGAGTCAGTGTGTTGGCAGCAGCCACTCAATGTTAGTGGTGGCTGTTTAACAGTCTGATGGCCTTGAGATAGAAGCTGTTTTTCAGTCTCTCGGTCCCAGCTTTGATGCACCTGTACTGACCTCGCCTTCTGGATGATAGCGGGGTGAACAGGCAGTGGCTCGGGTGGTTGTTGTCCTTGATGATCTTTATGGCCTTCCTGTGACATCGGGTGGTGTAGGTGTCCTGGAGGGCAGGTAGTTTGCCCCCGGTGAAGCGTTGTGCAGACCTCACTACCCTCTGGAGAGCCTTACGGTTGTGGGCGGAGCAGTTGCTGTACCAGGCGGTGATACAGCCCGACAGGATGCCCTCGATTGTGCATCTGTAGAAGTTTGTGAGTGCTTTTGGTGACAAGCCGAATTTCTTCAGCCTCCTGAGTTTGAAGAGGCGCTGCTGCGCCTTCTTCACGATGCTGTCTGTGTGGGTGGACCAATTCAGTTTGTCTGTGATGTGTACGCCGAGGAACTTAAAACTTACTACCCTCTCCACTACTGTTCCATCGATGTGGATAGGGGGTGTTCCCTCTGCTGTTTCCTGAAGTCCACAATCATCTCCTTAGTTTTGTTGACGTTGAGTGTGTATTTGAGTGCGTTTTTCCATGGTTCAGAATTAACAGTTATTTAGTAGTCTGAAGGTGTCGGAAACATTAACTTCCTTGACCATGCTGTAGGTCATGTAACTGCTTTTTACATGCAATATGCTTTGTGGACTTCACAGGACAGATGTTGCTCTCCAGTTTTGTGACGAAACAAAGGTGTGGTTGAATTTATCTGCCATTGTGTCTTCTTATTGTCTTCTTATTGTGTGGGCCTTTGCCCTATATATCATGGTGGCAAGGAATATGAACTAACACATAGGTTGTAATATGGCCATGTTTTTCCTGGCTTGGCTTCCCCAGTGATTTTAACCACGCACCGCTACGGAAAGTTGATGTCTCATTTGTGCACAGCATCCCCTTACAGGGGCGAGGTCGAATTTCAAAAGTGAAACATCATTTCCGAGGTCAGACAGACAGACAGCAAGGTTTATACAAACAAACAATCACTGTCGGAAATCAAACGCTAGGCTAGAAGCAACGAGATGTGATGATAAATATCTTATTATTTATAACATGGGTCACACGTCAGAGATAGAATGTTGGTCGTATATTGTGTTTGTCCGTTAGCCCAGGGCTTTGGAATAACTGTGAATCCTTAGCCCAGGGCTAAAGCTTAGCCCAGGGTTAACAAATACTGGTGTGACCACAGGCTAAGCTAGCCCAGGGCCAGTCTAGCCTGGATAGCCCAGAGCTAAGAAAAGGCCTGTTGTGTATTGTTCTCACACATAAGCTATGTAATAATTATTAATGATGTCTTAATTGCCAGCACAATCTAATTATAAATATACTTTAAAAAGACATTTCTCAAAAAACGATATGAGATTTATACTGTAGAATTTGAAGGATAAGATATAATTTACATTTGAAGCAGATCTTCGCTTGTTGGCTGACACCAAGCTATTATTGAACGCACATAAAACAGTATTTATTTTTCCCATGTCTGTGTTCCCCCTGTATTTTCAATTTCATTTAAATCTGGTTATCAGGAAGCTTCATCTTGACCCTTCAAATCTAAAAAATTATCACCCTGTCTCTTGTCTTCCCTTCTTCTCAGAAACCCTTGAATGTGCTGTCAATTCCACTGAATTCCTTTCTCAGCGTTCTCCACTTGATCCCCTCTAATCTTGCTTTTGTGCAGCTCACTCAACGGAAACAGCTCCTCTGTAACTGAGTGCTTATGCAGCTCCTCTCTGTCTTAATTCCCCTTGATCTCTAGGCTGTATTTGATACCGTTAATCTTTAGACACATTTTACTGTTGCTGATCTGACAATCTTTGGCACCTCTTGTTTCTCAAATTATTCTCTAACCTTGTTGATACTTTTCATAAGGTCAACTGAGAAAAGTCCAGCCCAGCGTTCACAACAATGAGGTTCCCCAGGGCTCAGTGTTGTGTCTATTCCAATTCCATCTCCCTTCCCATGGTCTTGACCCATACATTATTTCTTGCTAGTTATCTTCCATTTACATCATTCTCATGAAGTCTGCTTTACACTGTCTTTGTCTTTATCCTGATGTCTTTTTGTCCTTGTGTTATTCGACCACATGCAGGTACTAAAATAGTTGATTTACTTTTGAAGTCAGCTTATTGTTACATTTCTTTTTATAATCATCCCAAAGATTTACGGTATCCACAGAAGCAATTTTTATTGCCCTTGACCCATACTCAATCAATATCATCTTAAATATTTGTTTTTGTGAATTAATGCTCCTACTACCATTTTATTTGAACCATGATCTGTTTGTTCCAGTGTTCATATTTCATTGTCGGAGATCCTCGTTCAGCTTACCTCCTCCCCTACTGTTCCCCAGCCATATGATAACGTATCTACAACTCATTCCCTATTTACTTTTCATTGTGTCCTTAGGATGCCTCTCTTTTGACAATATCTTAATCCGCTGATATAAAAATTGCTAATATTCATTCCTCATTAATGTACTTAATTTACCTCACCATCTAATCTTCCTAATAATGAATTTCCTCCCATATCAATTAGGCCTCCCTATTTCATGTGGACACAGTATTTGGGTTTATTTAGTGCATGTCAAAAGGAATGGTTATGTCACATAATTTGCAGAGTGCTAGGTGGCCAGAGCTTTGGTCACAACCAGGAGCCTTCATTTTGCTTTCTCTACTCCTCAGCGTCCACTAGCGATCACATTTCCCACAAACGCACCATATGTGGCATCTCAGTTAATTATCCAAAAGAAATTGTCCGAGGACATGGAATAACAGCAGGTGACCATCTCCAGCCCAGAGCAAAACCAACACTAACTGGTCAAGCTCAGCTGCCTTCGCTCCTCAACTAATGGTGGTGCCCGGAATGTGTTCATTCACGCTGCTTGGCCTTCATTACAGATCAGGGAAGGTGCAATTAGTAGGAGCACCCCACCAGCTTATAATTACCTTAAGACATCCACTTAAATAGAGAACATTATAAATCAGCTCCTGTTGCCTATCAGGCTCTATGCAACATTATGCCAACAGATGTCAGATGCAGCCATGGACAGGCCCCTTGGTGGCAGTGACAGCCAACAGCTACTGCTAGCTTCTCTAATGAATAGAATTAGGCTCCGGCTTTGTATTTTTGAGGGGTTCATTTGAGGTTCAGAGCTATATTTCTTGGGAATTAAAAAAAGAATGACAGTGAGGGGAGGCGAACAAAAGACCAATTAACAGTTGGATACAATGCAACAGATAACAGTTTGTTTGATGTTTCTCCCAACTTTGTGACAAATTAAACTTTTCATCTTCAATTTATACAGAAACATGATCCAGCGATAGGGTCTCTCTCCCCTTAGCCTCACATTGGGGTGAGGTGCCTGTTAAGGGTTTTGTGACATCCACATTCATTTGTATCAAAGCCCCACAGTTGCATCAAAGAAGTTATAATGACAGACAAAAACATTATTCACAGAAGGAGCATTGTTTGGTCACCCACTGTTTCTCCATTACATAAAAGTATGTCAGACTTAGAGGGAGAAAAATATCACACAATACAAACATAACCACACAGACAAATCCTACTGAATTCTCTCATAAACAAAGCACCCGTTGGGCATGATTTAGAGGGGCTTGGAAAAGCTGTTATTTGACAATAGCCGTTCCAAACGAACAGAGACTATCTTTTGAAACTGAACTTTCCGTCGTCCCAATTCTTTTGTGCTTGCTGCATTTAAAAAAAAAATATTCGCCTCAAAGGTTTTCTGTCATTTCACGTGTGAAAAATAATTAAATGTCCATTAAATCTTTATCACTGTACGTGTCTCTGAAAACAAAAACACAACATTAATTCGGAGAGCTGTGGGAAGACATATGAAAGGTTCCAGCTTCAAAGCTTGACCTTCATCCACCTGAATGTGTGAGAGACTGCAAGAAAAACAAAGCTGAATGCATGAATGCCAAATATCCCCATTAAAGACCACTGACAAAGGAATGATATTCTATAGGACATGGCTGTTTCTTCATATGGAACTGCATTTCTAAATGCGTCTACCAATTGGCAGCCTCTGGGAGAAAAAGATCACCCCTAACCTCATCTTGATCCTATACCAGGAAGTGCAACGTTGCGTACAGCAATGAATAGAACATAATAGGATGTAGACTGGTGCTGTGGCGAGAAAAATAAGCAACGCTTCTTCAATGTATCTTGAATAGGTCTCGCTGGTTTAGTGATAAAGATCACTTGTATTGAGTACATTTCTGTCTGAAGAGATATTCAATTTAAAAAACATAAGGTATGCCATGCTTAATGTTGTATAACAAATTTGCAAATCCATGTCTTAAAAAACTGTTTAAGCTTTTGAAGATAAAGTTAACATGGAAAACAACATTTCATATCAAGCCCACAATAAGCCTCTTTGGTCACACTTTACATTACAAAGGCCTTATACCAGAAGTAACAAGCTGGGAATGTTGTATCATCTGGCCAATCTGCTGTTTCTCAGCTCTAAGCCTCAAGCCCACAAAACAACTGTCCTCTGGTCTGGTGTAGACTTTCAGTGGCCTTACAAAGGGTGTGTGTGTGTGTTTGTGTGTGTGTGCTTCCCTTTGCCACTTTACATTATGAGGTCAATGAAAGGTAAGGGCTTCACCCTCTCTCAGCGTAGCAATCAGACAAAAAGCAGGTGTTGTGTCTAACATAACCTGGGGTGGGCAAAGCTATCTATTCCAGAGATATCCATCGGCCCTTTGTCTATAAAGGACCTTTAATAGTGGCACTAATCCACTTAGCTACCATACAAATTATATTTCTGTGATGATTTGAGGCTGACATCAGCAAGTTCAGTGTCCAGAGCTATCGGATGGCACTGACTAGATGTATGCCGACAGTACATGACCTATTTAATGGTTAAGAAATGATAGATCAGATTATGGCTTTCTACTGGAGTGAACGACCTCTGCTCTCATCCTTAAGCTTCATTGTTTGCACCTGATATGAAACTTCATATTTTAATGCGATTATCTTGCTTGGTATGTATGAAACAAGAGATGATTTATGAAGTGAGTTCATGTGGCTCTAGTCAAGCTTCACTTGCCGACCATATCAACATCATTTGTCATTTCTTTGTTACATCTCGCTCAATATCTCTTAGGAAATTAGATTTGTTTTTTTTCGCTCTCCTCTCTAAAACTTTTGTGAGAAATTATACGTTTCTATGGTTGACGAGACAAAACAGGACAAATAAATCAATATAAAGCAAATGAAAGCAAATTGAATCTATTAAAGCAAAATTACTGGGAGAAAAATCACCCAAACACGACACAACCCAGAGAGTCATGGCCATGGGCACAATTAATGACAGAGGTAGTAAAAAGGTGTTGGATCATTAAGCTTGCAGGGGCCTGTGTGCATGCAGACAAGATCCCTACGCTAGACCAGCACAAACAAGCCCCCATCTTAATGGCCCATTGAAGTAGTGCTGCCCTGCATATCAGTGAAACAGGCTGCCTGCAAGGGCCTAGCCTTCTACAATATCTCAGCTATCACTATAATCACTGGGGATGTGTTGTATTTTCACACAAAAAGTGAGGATCAGGGAGCGACCCTGCGGCTCCACCTCCGTCTCCTTCCTTACCTGAGGAATACCAAGCAGCGGGGTGCCAATGGAGGACCTTGAGATCAGCGTGAGCTTGCAAGGGGGGCTCTCCAGGGCAGCCATGAGTAATTAGTTCTAATTAGTAGCGGTGATTAACCGCGCTGGGGAACGTGGGGGCCGTAGGGGAGCAGATTGATAGAGCTGGCCCTCCTAACCCATAGAGGCTCCACTGCATCTTAAGCAGAAGGGACCCTGCCTGTGCCCGCCAGCCAGCCAGATAGCATGTCCACCTAGCATAAACAAATTAAAATCAAATCAAACTTTATTGGTCGGGTACACAGAATTGCAGGTGTTATAACAGGTGCATCGAAATGCTTTGTTTCTAGCTCCAACAGCGCAGTAGAACGTCTAGCAAATACAATACAAATACACAAATAATCAAGAAACAAACAAACAAACAAGAAATGACAATCCAGAGTAGATCTATTTCAGTGAGCATGTGTCAGAATCCACAACATAAATACGTGGTTTGCAATGTTTCCTTTGTTGGGCAAGCAGTAAATTTGAGGTCTTATGAGAGGAAACTTGAACGTTGTGAGAATTTTGTGCAGCTTCTGGCACTTGTTTACAGTGAACACTGAGGATGTACCCTTACAGTCTTAGACAGTAGCCAATAGGCTATTGTGGCTATTTGAGCATACTGTAGACCTACCAAAAAAAACAATGGAGCAAATCCCATAACATTTTCACATTTCTGTGATACAGCCTAAATCAGCCTATATGTGGTGTTCAATGCAGACCAACATTGCATGAGACTTTTAAAAATGTTTTTATATTATGAAGGGCTTGACATTAATTAATTATATTTTACTTGCTCTGTAACACCATGGGCCAAATTGGTGACTGTAAATTGCATTGTATTGTGTCGTATGATGCAAGAAACCACTTTAAAAATAAAATGTATTATTATTACCATACAGAGAAATAGACAATGTAGGCTACCCCTCTGCCTATTGGCTTATTTACATATTCAAGACTGTCTCAAAATACAACTCTGCACCTTTAATTAATACATAAGCTTTTTATCTGACTGATTTCAAAGAAATGTAGCCTACATGTTTTGTGCTCTTGTAGAAAGCAGTAACTTCCCATTGCTGACCTATACGTATCTATAACTGGGCTAATAACTTGCTAACTAGCAAAGAATATCAACACGTGCACACACATGGCTCTGCTGATCTAAACCCATCTGAAAAGCACATTCACTCAGGGGTGATTGAAAGAACGCTCATGGGCTACCTCAGCCAATAGAATTCTACTCCGTTGCGTTCCTGTTCTGCCTACAAGAAAATCACAGACTCAATCTTGCAAAGTTAGATTTGTTTTGGTTTGTTGCATTGAAAAGGGGCTGATATAATGTTGATTAGGTCACATAAAAACATTGATCTATATAGTGCAAAGTAATGGGGCGAACTCAGTGATGTTAAACTCTTGCGTCTGCGTGGCAGTCCTGGAGGAGGTATACAGCCGAGGGAACATTGGTGCTGTGTAGACAGTGTATCATTTGGAAGGAAAATGGAATGTACAGTAGTAGGTATATTGGGATGAACTATGTCCACAATACAGTATATACTGTATATACAATGAATCTAAAGTGCCTTCGGAAAGTATTCAGACCCCTTCCCCTTTTCCATATTTTGTTATGTAACAGACTTTTTCTAAAATGTATTACATTTTTAAAATACCTCTTCAATCTACACACAATACCAAAGCAAAAACAGTTTTTATACATTTTAGCAAATAACAGAAATACCTTATTTACATAAGTATTCACTTATACCCTTTGCTATGAGACTCGAAATTGAGTTCAGGTGCATCATGTTTCCATTTTGATCATCCTTGAAATGTTTCTACAACTTGATTGGAGTCCACCTGTGGTAAATTCAATTGATTGGACATGACTTGGCAAGGCCCACACCTGTCTATATAAGGTCCCACAGTTGACAGTGCATGTCAGAGCAAAGACCAAGCCATGAGGTCGAAGGAATTGTCCGTAAAGCTCAGAGACAGGATTGTGTCGAGGCACAGATCTGGGGAAGGGTACCAAAAAATGTATGCAGCATTGAAGGTCCCCAAGAATACAGTGGCCTCCAAATCAAATCAAATGTTATTAATCACATACATATGGTTAGCAGATGGTATTGCGAGTGTAGCGAAATGCTTGTGCCTCTAATAATTCCAACAGTAGCGGGTAGCGGGGTAGCGGGGTGAACATGCAGCGGCTCGGGTGGTTGTTGTCCATGATCATCTTTTTGGCCTTCCTGTGACATCGGGTGCTGTAGGTGTCCTGGAGGTCAGGTAGTTTTCCCGAGGTGATCACCCTCTGGAGTGCCCTGCGGTTGTGGGCGGTGCAGTTGCTGTACCAGGCAGTGATACAGCCTGACAGGATGCTCTCAAGTAAAACTTTGTGAGGGTTATAGGTGACAAGCCAAATTTCTTCAGCCTCCCAAGGTTGAAGAGGTGCTGTTGTGCCTTCTTCACCACACTGTCTGTGTGGGTGGACAATTTCAGTTTGTCCATGATGTGTACACCGAGGAACTTGAAACTTTCCACCTTCTCCACTGCTGTCCCATCGATGTGGATAAGGAGGTGCTCCCTCTGCTGTTTCCTGAAGTCCACGATCATCTCCTTTGTTTTTTTGACGTTAAGTGAGAGGTTGTTTTCCTGACACCACACTCTGAGTGCCCTCACCTCCTCCATATAGGCTGTCTTGTCATTGTTGGTGATCAAGCCTACTACTGTTGTTTCGTCTGCAAACTTGATGATCAAATTGGGGGTGTGCATGGCCACGCAGTCATGGATGAACAGGGAGTACGGGAGGGGGCTGAGCATGCACCCTTGTCGGGCCCCAGTGTTGAGGATCAGCGAAGTGGAGATGTTGTTTCCTACCTTCACCACCTTGGGCGGCCCGTCAGGGAGTTCAGGACCCAAACGCACAGGGCGGGTTTAAGACCCAGGGCCTCAAGCTTAATGATGAGCTTGGAGGGTACTATGGTGTTGAATGCTGAGCTATAGTCAATGAACAACATTCTTACAAAGGTATTCCTCTTGTCCAGATGGGATAGGACAGTGTGCAGTGTGTAGGCGATTCCATCATCTGTGGACCTATTGGGACAGTAGGCAAATTGGAGTGGGTCTAGGGTGACAGGTAAGGTGGAGGTGATATGATCCTTGACTAGTCTCTCAAAGCACATCATGATGATAGAAGTGAGTGCTACGGGGCGATAGTCATTCAGTTCAGTTACCTTTGCCTTCTTGGGTACAGGAACAATAGTGGCCATCTTGAAGCATGTGGGGACAGCAGACTGGGATAGGGAGAGAATATGTCCGTAAACAGTAAACACACCAGCCAGCTGGTCTGCACATGCTCTGAGGATGCGGCTAGGGATGCTGTCTGGGCCGTCAGCCTTGCGAGGGTTAACACGTTTTAAATGTCTTACTCACGTTGGCCATGGAGAAGGGGGTGCAGTCCTTGGTAGCGGGCCGCGTCGGTGGCACTGTATTATCCTCAAAGCGGGCAAAGAAGGTGTTTTGTTTGTCTGGAAGCAAGACGTCAGTGTTTGTGACGTGACTGGTTTTCTTTTTGTAGTCCATGATTACCTGTAGACCCTGCAACATACGTCTCGTGTCTGAGTCGTTGAATTGCGACTACACTTTGTCCCTATACTGAAGTTTCGCTCTATCATTCTTAAATATAAAAAGATTGAAACCACCAAGACTCTTGCTAAAGCCCCCGGCCAATCTGACCAATCGGGACAGAGCTTCAGAGTTCCTCTATAGAGATAGGAGAACTTTCCAGAAGGACAGCCATCTCTGCAGCACTATATCAATCAGGCCTCTATGGTAGAGTGGCCAGACGGAAGCCACTCCTCAATAAAAGGCGCATGACAGCCCGCTTGGAGTTTACCAAAAGGCACCTAAAGGACTCTGAGACCATGAGAAACAAGATTCTCTGGTCTGATAAAATCAAGATTGAACTCTTTGGCCTGAATGCCAAGCGTCACTTCTGGAGGAAACCTGGCACCATCCCTACTGTGAATGTGGGGATGTTTTTCAGCGGCAAGGACTGGGAGACTAGTCAGGATCGAGGGAAAGGGAAATGGAGCAAAGTACAGTGAGATCCTTGATGAAAACCTGCTCCAGAGCGCTCAGGACCTCAGACTAGGGCAAAAATGTACCCTCCAACAGGACAATGACCCTAAGCACACAGACAAGACAATGCAGAAGTGGCTTTGGGACAAGTCTCTGAACTTCCTTGAGTGGCCCAGACTTGAACCCGATCTAACATATCTGGAGAGACCTGAAAATTGCTGTGCAGCGACGCTCCACATCCAACCTGACAGAGCTTGAGAGGATCTGCAGAGAAGAATGGGAGAAACTCCCCAAATACAGGTGTGCAAAGCTTGTAGCAATATACCCAAGTAGACTCGAGGCTGTAATTGCTGCCAAAGGTGCTTCAACAATGTACTAAGTAAAGGGTCTGAATGCTTATGTAAATGTGATATTTCAGTTTTTTTGCAAACATTTGCAAAACCTGGTTTTGCTTTGTCATTAGGGGGTAGATTGATGAGGAAAAAACTATTTTATCCATTTTAGAATATGGAAAAAGTCAAGGGGTCTGAATACTTTCTGAATGGACTGTACATACATGGGGCATTAGTCTCAAGGATCAGAGCTGAGTACCGGGCAGGTAGCTGGCTAGTGATGGCTGTTCAACAGTCTGATGGCCTTGTGATAGAAAGACGTCAGTGTTTCTCAGCGTCTTGGTCCCAGCTCTGATGCACCTGTACCGTCTCTGTCTGCTAGATGGTAGCATAGTAAACAGACCGTGTCTCGGGTGGCTGAGGTCCTTGCTGATCTTCTTGACCTTCCTTTGACACTGAGTGCTATAAAGGTCCTGGAGGGCAGGCAGCGTGCCCTTGGTAAAGCGGTTGCGGGCGTTACAGTTGCCGTACCAGGCGGTGATGCAGCCTGACAGAATGCTCTCAATGGTGCATCTATAGAAGTTTGTTAGGGTCTTAGGGGGCATGCAGAATTTCTTCAACTGCGTGGCACCATTTCAGGTCATCAGTGATGTGCATGCCAAGGAACCTTTGAAGCTCTTGACCCACTCCACTGCGGCCCCGTTGATGTGGATTGGGGAGTGCTTCCTCTTCACTCTACTGTTTTGTCTCATGTCTACACTGTATTGGAGGTGTACACCACATTGTGCCTACCCATCTCAGAAGCTGCTCCCTATTGTGTGCTTTGAAATGCATTGTGTCATGATAAAATTCCATCCAAAGTGTTTTCAATATACCTAATATTATGACACATTTTTGTTGATTCTCTATGTCATTTCAAACTAGAAGATTATACTTCATACTCTGCAATTGAGCACCAATCCAGCTTTTGATTCAAACAAGCAAATTCAAACAAGCGAATGTACCGAGCTTGATTTTTAAACACATCAATGAGTCTAATTAGTGTCATTCTCCCATCCCCAATAATGTTCCTAAAAGCTGGGCCCAGTCTCCACCAGCCAGTCATTTCTTTAAGATGGCAGGGGGGCTCTTAACAAGATAAGCCCTGAGATCAGTGTTCCTGGAGGAACATTACCTGAACAAGCGAGCTGATGAAAATTACTGTAGTGTACCGCCGCCTGCTTGGAACAGCTGAAGTGTTGTTCAAATGTCTCAGATAAAACAACCAACACGAGTACCACTAGAACACCTATAATTCCCACTCCGCACAGGGAAAGGCTGAGAAAGACGGGAGATGATCCTATTTGTACTGAGACTTGATTAAGAAACAGACTTCAAATCCCGCTATTTAACAAGGTGGTGGGGATTAAAAAGGTCTCTCCAAATCCTGAGAACAGCAAACTGTTTGCCTGGAAAGCTCTTTTCATAGTGCTCCACTGAGGGCTGAAAGCTGAGAGGAGAAACCACTACTCACCTCCTCTCATTAAAATGATCTCCGCTCTCACAGAGTGATTGGTCCAAGGGACTTGATGACTGCCAGACAGATGCAGGCATTAGTTTGCTGTTTCTTTCTAACATAGGAAGGAACGACCTTGGCTTAAGCATGTTTTTCAGATGCCATTCTCTGTGGTTCCAACAGATATGAGGCATTTGGCATTGGGGGAGGGCTTTATGTGTGTGTGTGTGTGTGTGTGTGTGTGTGTGTGTGTGTGTGTGTGTGTGTGTGTGTGTGTGTGTGTGTGTGTGTGTGTGTGTGTGTGTGTGTGTAAATGCATGTGTGTGCCCTTGTGTTGATATCTGCTCTGGCTTTGACTGCTGTTGGCAATTTAAGATAGGGTGCTCTCACAATGCCTCAGCAGCCTGAGATGTGCAATATTGACTGGTTTCAATTTCCTCCATTTTGACAGCCCATTTCGGCCGCAACTATGAATAAAGAGGGCCATAGTCTCAGTACACATCACTATCCGATCAAATGTTCCCCTCTCCCCCAAGCCTTTAGGGAGACTACACAACACTGGCATACATAACACTGGATGAATATAGCCTGGACACAGCCTCAGATTACTGCACACCACAGTCAAGTCCAATAGAAGCACCAAATGATTTACGTATCCTCAAACGTATCCTCAAATTCAAAAAGTCATTTTGAATGGTATATGCACCATTAAAAATAAAATGAAGAAATTATCAAGCCAACGGCTGACGCTCATTGAATTACATGTTCAGCTTGACAGCTCTGTGTTGGTGAAGAAATGAAAGTACAATTAGATTTTGAAAAATGAATATGGGGAATAACAGTATTGCTTTCTCGGAATTGTCAAACTTGACAGTGCTATTACCATCACTACAAGATCAGCAGTTGGCATGTTGTATTCGGTGTACAGAATTTAGACGTTTCACCCCACGCTGTCTCAATGGACTGATTGAATTAAATGTAAATGAAGGAAACGGAGCAATTTCAACAACATTGCCTCTTTAATCATAGTCCTAATCCAACTGACAAACCCTTTTTGGCAATATGGAAGTAAAGCACTGCTGGAAAGCATCCGAATAAGAACACACCTTTAAAACATCACAGCTAGTGGAGGTTATGTCCATAAAAATTGCTTTTGGCAAAGAACTGAGACAATTTTCTGATAGCGTTATAGTAACACATTGTTGAAGTCTAATCCGTTGACAAAGAGTATACTAGTGTGTATGTGCCAGGGAGCTCTGACCTGATATATGAGGGTCATATTCTATACAGACCATTCTTCTTAGCTATTCCACATCGTGCTCTAAGTCAGGGCTGAGGCGGAGACTCCATGAATGACCCTTAATGTGACAGAGAAATGGGGATCACTTTCTCTCTGTGGCTGTGCCAGCAGTCTGATGATATCGACTAGATGGTGTGAGCGGGCGGGGGAGACTCCAAAAAGCGGATTAAAGCGAGGAGATAAGGCAATCCACTGTAATTAAGCCCTATCTCTGGACAGCCACTGAAGAAGATACATCATCCTTCACAGCCTTGCCACTGTTGAAATACACTAACAATTATTCAATAATTCATTCTTATGCATGCATGAGCCAAACACTAATAGGACATATTTTAACTACAACATTATAGCGTACTCTTCAATTAAATTAATTGGGAATGCATTTATGATCAATGTAATACATCACCTTTTTCATATTTTTTAATCACTCTATTGTAATTGTATCAGCTCTGTTGTCAGGCCTTTTATGATGCAGCCTATGTTAATTTCCCTTTCCAGATATTTCTAATTGAGAAGTGAGATATATAGGCTTGTGGCACTAGACATACTACAGGAGACATTAGCCAGGGCCCTCGGGGTGCCACTGCTGCTATCCATCCTGCATTAACAGGAAGTTAATAACATGAAGTTGAAGTATAATGAGAAGTCACCGTACAGGGTGCTGGAGTTACTCCTTCAGAGGACACTGTGAAATATGTCTGGACAAGGGCCCTCCACAATCAACCATCTCTGATCTCTAGTTCACACAGAAAAATTACCATAGAGTGAAAATTTCACTGTGAATGGTGGTGCATGAGAAATGATAGGATTCAAATGAAATACATTGATCAAATGAGGTGAAAATACTTGGATCCTCTGATTTAAAAGGACTTCTAGTTAAATATTACACTCCCAAGCAAATGTGCCTTGTCTGTCGCAAATTGGTCACATCTGGACTTAGAAGAGAGTATTTATCAAGCGAGAAATTGCAATTAAATAATTTAACCCTAGACTTTGAAATAATATTGTATTATAATGACAGTTTTTACCTTTGTTGAATGAACAATTCCTTAGGTCCATGTGTTGCGTTGATTCCCTACTGTTAAAAGTGTTTTCACCATTTAGTTTCTAGCTACTATAGAATTTTTACTGTAGCTCTGAGACCCTTTTATGTCATCTAGTGTTGCACCAAAGATGTTTCCCAAATTGTTTTATAACACAGAACACATTCATCAAAGTATTCTACTTTCTTAAATCCTCCTTTTCTCTTCTAGATTCCAACACAATCATGCAATGTCTCTGGACATGGTAAGTGTTTCAAAGGCTTTCCTATGCTGAGGGTTATTAGACATGGGTAAACAGAAGCCATCTTTGAAATGCTCTGACATTTCCTCATCAACTGAAATGCAAACAGTGTGGAGCCTTCATCATTTTCCAGTAGAAAAGGTCTGAAAGCACCGAATGTTGTGGTCAACACCGTGCAAGGGGACGTGAGACCACATATGTGACTACATTACACCAGCTAGCCATTCCATGTTCCACCCCTGCTGTTCACCACTGGCAGTCATAGCAACCACAAAGGAATTATAAACGGCTTGGAATAGGTTGTCCTTCATGAATGATACTGTTCAGCTTCCAACTATCTGGGTAATACATACACCACAGCTTTACATCAGGTGTTGCTGTTTGTCATGGCCTTATCAGAGGTTTCCTCCCTCTTGTCCTTTATCATACACTGTAACACCTTGACAGGAAGAGATAGCAGAAAGGACGAGGTGTCCTTTTCTACAGGTGAAACTCTCTTAAAGGCCTAATGTGGAGGGAGTCGTAAAATCTCAACTATTATTGCCATCCATTAATGGTCCACACTTCATTCAGCACCAATTAGGCTTTTTCTCCCCATCCTCTGTATCCTGAGGCAACCAGTCTAGGATTTGGAGATGGGGAGAGACAACCACTCCACTAGGAGCACTGACTCACCAGGTTTAAGTACTCAGACTGCTTGAGTCTCCTCTCGAGAATGATATCCAGAGGGAAGCAAAGAAGTCATAATTGTTTGAGTGACAGACTTTATGTCTCTGCACTGCAAGGTCAGATATTTACCGCCCGAAAAACGGAATGTGATAAGTGATCTCTGGGATGGGTGGATTTCTTCTAGAATAACTTACAGTAGTAGTGTGTGTCTTAGTCAAGTGTAAAACGTAAGCTATATACTGTATGTTTTTATAATGAATTATTAACATGAGAGAGCTGGCTTGGAAAAAGGTAAGCATCAGCTTCAATAGAATAAGTAAAAATAGCAGAGGACAGAGTAGTAACCAAACTATAATTGTGTGATCACTTGCATGCCAACTTCAACCTTGTCCCTCCCAAAAAGCCATAAGGAAGAAATGTTCTCGGAGGTTCATTTGTGACTATATTATCACGAGAACTAGGGTAATTGCCAACAAATGACAAAAAAAAGGACTATTGAAAACCAATTTGGCTTATAACTGACCGTGTGATGTCCTCTCAGCAGGTGGTTATTCATAATACAGCAGGTAATTCATATGAATTATTTCCTACCTGTCATTCACCTTGTTCCAGCGGCTCACTGTTGAAGTAATTGTAGTTGCTGTAGATTTCACGCTGGCACCTATGGCTGCTTTCTTGGCTGACCTTCCTGGACTCTCCCTTCAACCAATTATCTGTGGGCCTTGCAGAGAAAGACACAAGTGTAAATATTCCAAAGAGAATCCTGTGGCCTCATTGATCCACAGCCAATACTTCCTGAAACTGATCCTGGTCAATACATAACTACAGAAATAGCTAAGGATAGTAGCGTAAAAATAGAGCATACAGATGTATATATTATGTCCGTGCACTGTGCTACTGCCATCTGTGGTTGTCAGTCATTAAAATGTAAAAAACTCACTTATGAAAAACATTGGAAATTTGGCAATGTGCACTGAGTATGTTAAGCATTTTCAGCAGTGAGGTAACTTGCTGAGGTGGTTATGGCTATGATATTAAAGTTAGATATGTGATTAGAGTACAGTGAGATTCCACATGTCCAAACAAATAACACTTTAACAGACGATTATTTGTAAATCAAGCCATCTGACAGATTGAATGGAAGGTATGTGACCAACAAAATGTCCTCAATAGAAACAGTTCAGTGAGCATTCTTTCTGAAAACCTCTGGAAATGGTTATGAATACATCACATTGGCCTTTCTACATGCTCCACCTCTGAATTCAGTATCACAGCTAGCAAGCCAGCGGGGGGGGCTACATTTGCCTTAAAATGTTTCATCTCCAAATGAAAACAGGCCACCTCCATGAAAAGAGCTGTGATGGTAAGTATGAGAGCAGGGTCATTTGGTGCCGACAAAGTATTGGTAAAATGAGTTTCCATGGAGACTGATATGCTCTCATATGCGAAGAGTGGCATTTTGGAATGAATGAAGCAAACTGCGGGGCACAAGATAATGGGCTTAGACAAAGAGAGACAGTGTCAACACCAGTGTGTTCACCCAGTCTGAGGTTTCGCCACACAAAGAAAGGGGTTCACCTGTAATGCACATGTCCTGCTGCCACTAAGTGTTTAGGCCTTCCATTGTTAGGCCAAATCCCTTAGAAATTGGTCCTCTTAAACAAAATAGATAAACAATTGTTTAAAAAAATATATATACCTCAACGAGTACAATTTCATAGATACATGTGTGTGGAATTACATCCTAACAGCTTTCACAGTTATAGTGTATGGGTGAAGTAATACAGTCGCCAATGAAACAAATACCCATAAAGCACTGCTCAAAGGTGACCCTTTTGATGGGGCTTCCTGTAATGCTCTGTGAGGAAGCAGGAACTAGAGCAACTGAAATGTATGCCTTTGAATCCCATGACCTCTGTGCCAAGATCATGTTGAAACAACTGCACTGTGATGATTGTCAGAGAAATTGACATGCACACACACAGCAATAAACATGTGCCAATGCAGACACAAGACACAACCTCTGATGCCTATCTTTTCAGCGAGCGCCACTGTCAATGGTTGAAAGGTGAGCCACCTGTACACGCCTTAGAAACTTATTGATGTGATTGAGTTGGGATTTTTGCTTATCACCGTAATATCAGTCACCTTGTTTTTCTGTCAAAAGTCAACAACGGCACTATCTAACCCTGATATGGAGCCAATTAAATCCTTGTTTCAATCTACCGTGCCAGGGTGCTGTGAAGTGCATTCTAATGTCTCCTCAATTCAACACTTAACCCCTCAGAGTCTGGACTCCTGCATTTGGTGCATTTAGAGACTGGGATGACTCAGGGATGGCTCAGCATACAGACAGTTTGTGTCCACAGCCTGGGGTATATGTGGAGCAGGAGCCTACGGTTTATCAGAGAGGTGAGTGAGAAGGTGACGCTATTGACACACAGAGGCACAGCTAAGCCACTTCAGATCCCAATCGATCACAGGTCCACTCCACTACATGTGGGATTCTCCCAATAAACCCAGATCTGTCCTGTCTGCCTCCCAGACCCCGGGACAGAGAGAGCTGGACTGTACCCATCCAACTCTAATATAGTCACAATTTGCACTGGCCAGACAAGTCAAATGTCCTCTAATTTGGTATTTGCCCATGTCAATGAGTCTGGTTCCTCTCAAGGTTTCGTTGAGTTCTCGTGAAGGACTTTCTTTACCTTGTTAATACTGTCCACAGGATAGCTTCATAAAGGTCCGGAGTGGGACTATTTTAAATGGTCTGTGACAGTGACTGTCCACTTAGGATAGCTTCATAAAGGTCTGGAGTGGGACTATTTTAAATGGTCTGTGACAGTGACTGTCCACTTAGGATAGCTTCATAAAGGTCCGGAGTGGGACTATTTTAAATGGTCTGTGACAGTGACTGTCCACTTAGGATAGCTTCATAAAGGTCTGGAGTGGGACTATTTTAAATGGTCTGTGACAGTGACTGTCCACTTAGGATAGCTTCATAAAGGTCTGGAGTGGGACTATTTTAAATGGTCTGTGACAGTGACTGTCCACTTAGGATAGCTTCATAAAGGTCTGGAGTGGGACTATTTTAAATGGTCTGTGACAGTGACTGTCCCCTTAGGATAGCTTCATAAAGGTCCGGAGTGGGACTATTTTAAATGGTCTGTGACAGTGACTGTCCACTTAGGATAGCTTCATAAAGGTCTGGAGTGGGACTATTTTAAATGGTCTGTGACAGTGACTGTCCACTTAGGATAGCTTCATAAAGGTCTGGAGTGGGACTATTTTAAATGGTCTGTGACAGTGACTGTCCACTTAGGATAGCTTCATAAAGGTCTGGAGTGGGACTATTTTAAATGGTCTGTGACAGTGACTGTCCCCTTAGGATAGCTTCATAAAGGTCTGGAGTGGGACTATTTTAAATGGTCTGTGACAGTGACTGTCCACTTAGGATAGCTTCATAAAGGTCTGGAGTGGGACTATTTTAAATGGTCTGTGACAGTGACTGTCCACTTAGGATAGCTTCATAAAGGTCTGGTGGGACTATTTTAAATGGTCTGTGACAGTGACTGTCCACTTAGGATAGCTTCATAAAGGTCTGGAGTGGGACTATTTTAAATGGTCTGTGACAGTGACTGTCCACTTAGGATAGCTTCATAAAGGTCTGGAGTGGGACTATTTTAAATGGTCTGTGACAGTGACTGTCCACTTAGGATAGCTTCATAAAGGTCTGGAGTGGGACTATTTTAAATGGTCTGTGACAGTGACTGTCCACTTAGGATAGCTTCATAAAGGTCTGGAGTGGGACTATTTTAAATGGTCTGTGACAGTGACTGTCCACTTAGGATAGCTTCATAAAGGTCTGGAGTGGGACTATTTTAAATGGTCTGTGACAGTGACTGTCCACTTAGGATAGCTTCATAAAGGTCTGGAGTGGGACTATTTTAAATGGTCTGTGACAGTGACTGTCCCCTTAGGATAGCTTCATAAAGGTCTGGAGTGGGACTATTTTAAATGGTCTGTGACAGTGACTGTCCACTTAGGATAGCTTCATAAAGGTCTGGAGTGGGACTATTTTAAATGGTCTGTGACAGTGACTGTCCACTTAGGATAGCTTCATAAAGGTCTGGAGTGGGACTATTTTAAATGGTCTGTGACAGTGACTGTCCACTTAGGATAGCTTCATAAAGGTCTGGAGTGGGACTATTTTAAATGGTCTGTGACTGACTTAGGATAGCTTTAAAGGTCTGGTGGGACTATTTTAAATGGTCTGTGACAGTGACTGTCCACTTAGGATAGCTTCATAAAGGTCTGGAGTGGGACTATTTTAAATGGTCTGTGACAGTGACTGTCCCCTTAGGATAGCTTCATAAAGGTCTGGAGTGGGACTATTTTAAATGGTCTGTGACAGTGACTGTCCCCTTAGGATAGCTTCATAAAGGTCTGGAGTGGGACTATTTTAAATGGTCTGTGACAGTGACTGTCCACTTAGGATAGCTTCATAAAGGTCTGGAGTGGGACTATTTTAAATGGTCTGTGACAGTGACTGTCCACTTAGGATAGCTTCATAAAGGTCTGGAGTGGGACTATTTTAAATGGTCTGTGACAGTGACTGTCCACTTAGGATAGCTTCATAAAGGTCTGGAGTGGGACTATTTTAAATGGTCTGTGACAGTGACTGTCCACTTAGGATAGCTTCATAAAGGTCTGGAGTGGGACTATTTTAAATGGTCTGTGACAGTGACTGTCCACTTAGGATAGCTTCATAAAGGTCTGGAGTGGGACTATTTTAAATGGTCTGTGACAGTGACTGTCCACTTAGGATAGCTTCATAAAGGTCTGGAGTGGGACTATTTTAAATGGTCTGTGACAGTGACTGTCCACTTAGGATAGCTTCATAAAGGTCTGGAGTGGGACTATTTTAAATGGTCTGTGACAGTGACTGTCCACTTAGGATAGCTTCATAAAGGTCTGGAGTGGGACTATTTTAAATGGTCTGTGACAGTGACTGTCCACTTAGGATAGCTTCATAAAGGTCTGGAGTGGGACTATTTTAAATGGTCTGTGACAGTGACTGTCCCCTTAGGATAGCTTCATAAAGGTCTGGAGTGGGACTATTTTAAATGGTCTGTGACAGTGACTGTCCACTTAGGATAGCTTCATAAAGGTCTGGAGTGGGACTATTTTAAATGGTCTGTGACAGTGACTGTCCACTTAGGATAGCTTCATAAAGGTCTGGAGTGGGACTATTTTAAATGGTCTGTGACAGTGACTGTCCACTTAGGATAGCTTCATAAAGGTCTGGAGTGGGACTATTTTAAATGGTCTGTGACAGTGACTGTCCACTTAGGATAGCTTCATAAAGGTCTGGAGTGGGACTATTTTAAATGGTCTGTGACAGTGACTGTCCACTTAGGATAGCTTCATAAAGGTCTGGAGTGGGACTATTTTAAATGGTCTGTGACAGTGACTGTCCACTTAGGATAGCTTCATAAAGGTCTGGAGTGGGACTATTTTAAATGGTCTGTGACAGTGACTGTCCCCTTAGGATAGCTTCATAAAGGTCTGGAGTGGGACTATTTTAAATGGTCTGTGACAGTGACTGTCCACTTAGGATAGCTTCATAAAGGTCTGGAGTGGGGCTATTTTAAATGGTCTGTGACAGTGACTGTCCACTTAGGATAGCTTCATAAAGGTCTGGAGTGGGGCTATTTTAAATGGTCTGTGACAGTGACTGTCCACTTAGGATAGCTTCATAAAGGTCTGGAGTGGGACTATTTTAAATGGTCTGTGACAGTGACTGTCCACTTAGGATAGCTTCATAAAGGTCTGGAGTGGGACTATTTTAAATGGTCTGTGACAGTGACGTTGTAAAAAAGCTCCTTAAAATCAAACTGTAATTGGATTAGCTAGGAATGAGTCCCAGACTTCATCTAACGGAGCTGCAGGAGCATCCTTATTAACCCGGCCCAACACTGACTTGACTGATGGCTGGCCCGCTTTGTTTGTTTTGCCTGATCTCTGTCAGTCACGCCCCACATAATTACTGTGTGCCTTCGCAGGTTACATCGTGAATATTAGCTGCACTGTAAGCACACTTTAATTACATGGGCAAGTGGGTTGAGTTAATAAGGCTGCTTCAAAAAAACACAGTGCATCTCCCTCCTCCAGTTACCATGGCGTTGTGTTCAGGGATGGATAGGGTGTTTGTGCAGCTATATTCTGTGATGTAAATAAAATGGTGGCAAAATGATAAGCAGACTGGTTGACATCTTGTGTGGAGAGACTTGACAGTTTGAAATGACAATGCGTATCTCTTTATTATTAAATCTATATGTTCTGTACCTATAGTATGCTTTCGAAAATGGTGTGTTGTGCCTAGTTGAATTTGTGTCGATGCCTATCTCCTAGAACCCATTGCTGATTCCTCTCATGCCTGTGTAGCGATGCAGAAGCTATCGACTCTGATGTTCACAGGTCAAGTCAGATTCATCTCAGGGCTATCTGATATCAATGCATCCCAGCGCTGTGCTGTGCTGTGTGAGAGAAATGACACATTTAAATTACATGGGTGCCTTTAAAAGCCTTCAGCTGTACCGCGCCAGGCTTTCAATAGGTGGGAACACAGCGTTCATGTTATCTCCCTGGCTGCCAATGCTCTCTTTTGCAGGCTTCTTTTAAAGGCAAGCCCACAAGGTCTTACTATTGGCAGGTTCAAGGGCAATATAAATCAGCTATGACACGTCCCATCGTTGTTATGTAGGGCGCAGAGGCCTCTGTCTGCACCAGCCAGGGTCTCAGGTTGACCCTTTGTGTCTGAGGCGAGATCACATTAACAACCTGACTCATTACATTAACAGTGCTGCTACCAGCACAACATGAATAATGCCTACCCTTTCTGAAGGGGTTACAAACCAGTCAGAGCACAGCACACGGGAAGAAAGCATCATACTATTAGTATCCATGAATCCATAAACGACACACGCTGTCTAGAAATGGGTACGGACGTTGAAACCTATGCAAAGGCACTTTCTTCAACACATTAACGGTAGATGAGAGACAATATCTGTGAGTGAAACCTGCTGTTTACATTGTGCTCTCTGATTCAAAATGTAGAGGCTCGGTGGGAAATGTCTTTAGTACCAATCAAGCCAATCGTTTTGCTCGGCTGCTGATGCTTTGTTAATGGTTTTTATGCAGTGCACGCCGTGCTACGCTTGGGACCATTCCATTGGGTCAGCAGAATTTGGGGGATTCTTTTCTTGCACAGCAGCTCAATCTTTTTTAACCTTCCCCACCCCACCCTCCCTTCCTTTCTCACCCCAGCACCGGGGGATCTGTCACAAATCAAGGCTGGGGAGGTCAATAAAAGCAAACCATGCCAGACGCACTGACTGACACATCAAAAGTTCCCCTGGCTGCGATACACGCTCTGCCTTCCTTCCCTTCCGACCAATTTAGCTTGGTCCGAGGGGAGCCCCATAATCCATGCTTCTCAAAGTGTGCTTAATCAACCTCTGATTAAGAGAGAGCACGTTGAGAGGTGCCGAGCAAAGCAACCCCCCACCCCCCGCAGGCATCTCCAGGCCCCATCCACAAACCTTGAGTCAAACAAAAGAGGCGAAGGAGAGGAGGGTTGGCGGTGGGGTGGAGGAGTTCTTGATTTGTTTGTTTTCTCCTCTTTGTCCTTTGTCCCCATCAAATAACGTATTCTCTTTTGTTCTGTGTTGGGCCCCTCATTCCATTCACGTCCACAAATGGGAATTTCAAATCTGACGTTTCAGTCTTTTTCTAATTTCTTTTTTCCTCTTTCTTTTTCTCTCCTCCCTTTTTCCTGTTTTTGTTATGAGAGTCCTCCGGGTGTTGGAGAATGAATTAAACATCAGGTTGTTGGTGGGAAGGGCACAGCGTTTCCTGAATGGATTGAATGCAGAGAGGGGTGTCTTGGTGGTGGAGAGCAGCAGTGGAGGTGACAGCAAATGGCCTCGCTAGGGGGACCAGGTGCACATGAGGCTGGGCTTGACCTCTATCATACGCCCTTCACCACATGTACTCTTTTTTTCTCTCAGTTTCTCTCACTCACTTTTATCCTTCTGATCGCTTTATTCACACTTTGGTCTTCTAGGGCTTTTCCAGCAGTCAGTGTATATTTATTTTCTATTTATTTTATTTAACCTTTATTTAACCAGGTAGGCTAGTTGAGAACAAGTTCTCATTTGCAACTGCGACCTGGCCAAGATAAAGCGTAGCAATTTGACACATACAACAACACAGAGTTACACATGGAATAAACAAAACATAGTCAATAATACAGCAGAACAAAAAGACAAAAAGTCTATGTACAGTGAGTGCAAATGATGTAAGTTAAGGAAATAAATAGGCCATGTTGGCGAAGTAATTACAATATAGCAATTAAACACTGGAATGGTAGATCGGCAGAAGATGAATCTGCAAGTAGAGATACTGGGGTGCAAAGGAGCAAGATAAATAAATAAATACAGTATGGAGATGAGGTAGGTAGATAGATGGGCTGTTTACAGATGGGCTATGTACAGGTGCAGTGATCTGTGAGCTGCTCTGACAGCTGGTGCTTAAAGCTAGTGAGGGAGATATGAGTCTCCAACTTCAGAGATTTTTGCAGTTCGTTCCAGTCATTGGCAGCAGAGAACTGGAAGGACAGACGACCAAAGGAGGAATTGGCTTTGGGGGTGACCAGTGAGATATACCTGCTGGAGCGCATGCTACGAGTGGGTGCTGCTATGGTGACCAGTGAGCTGAGATAAAGCGGGGCTTTACCTAACAGAGACTTGTAGATAACTTGGAGCCAGTGAGTTTGGCGACGAGTATGAAGTGAGGGCCAACCAACGAGAGCGTACAGGTCGCAATGGTGGGTAGTATATGGGGCTTTGGTGACAAAATGGATGGCACTGTGAAAGACTGCATCCAGTTTGTTGAGTAGAGTGTTGGAGGCTATTTTATAGATGACATCACCGAAGTCGAGGATCGGTAGGATGGTCAGTTTTACAAGGGTATGTTTGGCAGCATGAGTGAAGGATGCTTTGTTGCGATATAAGAAGCCAATTCTAGATTTAAGTTTGGATTGGAGATGCTTAATGTGAGTCTGGAGGGAGAGTTTACTGCCTAACCAGACACCTAGATATTTGTAGTTGTCCACGTATTCTAAGTCAGAGCCGTCCAGAGTAGTGATGCTGGACGGGCGAGCAGGTGCGGGCAGGGATCGGTTGAATAGCATTAATTTAGTTTCCCCTGCGTTTAAGAGCAGTTGGAGAGTTGTATGGCATTGAAGCTCGTCTAGAGGTTAGTTAACACAGTGTCCAAAGACATCTTTATACGAGATTAAGCTGTGTAGATTTCAAAGAGATTTTAAAGTGATGAAGTGTAATCACTTGGCAAGATTGGACTCGAGAAGAAAAAAGATAATATTTAGGCGGTAGAAAAGTCCCAATAAGTACATTATTGAGTAAAAGCCACAGAGAGAGATAAAAGAACAGATAGATGGATCTTTTCAACCCACACTCCTCTATCTCCTCAGCCAACCTCCTCTGTCAACCAACTCTGCTATTTCAGACACACTCTGATCAACAAAGTACTGCGCTTGTCCATAGCAACACCCACATAAAACACACAGTCAAGGTTGTATAATCTCTTACCCTCATCCTAGAATATAAGCCTCTTCTGCCGTTCCCACAGCACACGCAGGTCACTAAGTGGTGAAAAACAGCAACTCTTATAATGGCTTATGGTATTCAAAACGCATGAATTTATGACCCTGTAAATGATATCCAAAGGCTATGGTGCTGTCAGCATGAAGGTATTGTCATGGAATTTGTAAAGTGGGTGGTACAACAGCCTACATGTTCCATCTGTGGTCACTGTGCAGATAGAAATGGGTATAAGAGGCCTCAATCTTGAAATTATCTCTGCCTGCCACAGACGGCTTTTCAACTTTGATGTAAAGAAAAAAACTCTCCCCAAAGCCATATCTCCTCAATCTCTCTCCCCTTCTCCTCCCCTCTCCTTGTATCAATTAGATTTTTGCATGTCAAGTCAGAAAGAGGTTGTCAGGGGAGATAGCGCTCTTGTCTCACGTGATTGAGGTGGCAGCCATTTATAACAGAGCAGCCCAAAACGACAGATCCCCACTTATCTCAGCTACAGCTCGACTGCCGATGCCCTTTTCACTGAGGCAATGAGGATGAAGGTCTCACTGGGTCACTTTGTCAAAAGCAGCAGGACTATTACAAATCTCCCCAATCCATCCTTGTGTGGGGCATGGAGCGTTCCACTGGGAGCAGAGTGGGCTGTTTCAGCTCTGCCTCTCTCCTCAACCGATCTCTCTGTCTGTCTCTCATGCCAGGGTGTCTCACAGGGGGGTTGTTATCAGAAAGGGCCCATTTGTTATCCTGGTTTCACTACATCACCAAACCAGCTATTTGCTTATTTTATCTATCAAGGAAATCCTGTTAATGCGAGCTATAAAATGTGTGTACCATTGTAGCGATCGAGTTCAGCCTTAGGACTGATTCTAGTCACATGAAATAGTCAACAACCGGAGGCAATTACACTAGCAGTAGGAAGATTGACACTGGTACTGTGATGTGAACATACTTGAACATGGAGTTATACTCCCTATGAAAACGCTGGTGTGATCCCTATGTTAATACAGATGTAAGATATTAATTTGATCACACTGTTGCAGGAGATCTTTCCTGGAATAAAGGAAATGTAGTGTATTTGAGGTTAAAAAAGGCTTCTGAAGTTTGTGATTTCCTCTTTGAAATTCCAGACTTCATTTTCCCGTACCAAAAATGTACGAAACCCTACAAAAATCTCTAATAATTATAATCAACATAATAATTAAAATGTCCAGTTCCTGCAGTATTATTTTCTTGCTGTAGCAAACTGGATCAAATTAAGATCTGTATTTGACTGACTGACTGCCTCGGTCCAGGAACACTGACTGACTGACTGACTACCTCGGTCCAGGAACACTGAACACTGACTGACTGACTGCCTCGGTCCAGGAACACTGACTGACTGACTGACTGCCTCGGTCCAGGAACACAGGAACACTGAACTGACTGACTGACTGACTACCTCGGTCCAGGAACACTGACTGACTGACTGACTCCAGGAACACTGACTGACTGACTGACTGCCTCCAGGAACACTGACTGACTGACTGACTACCTCGGTCCAGGAACACTGACTGACTGACTGACTGCCTCGGTCCACTGGGAACACTGACTGACTGACTGACTACCTCGGTCCAGGAAACCTGACTGACTGACTGACTGACTGCCTCGGTCCAGGAACACTGACTGACTGACTGACTACCTCGGTCCAGGAACACTGACTGACTGACTGACTGCCTCGGTCCAGGAACACTGACTGACTGACTGACTGCTGACTCGGTCCAGGAACCCTGACTGACTGACTGACTGACTGACTGACTGACTGCCTGCCTCGGTCCTGAACACCTGACTGACGGTCCAGGAACACTGACTGACTGACTGACTGACAGCCTCAGTCCAGGAACACTGACTGACTGACTGACTGACTGACTGACTGACTGACTGACTGACTGACTGCCTCGGTCCAGGAACACTGACTGACTGACTGATTGGCTGACTGACTGCCTTGGTCCAGGAACACTGACTGACTGACTGACTGACTGACTGACTGACTCCAGGAACACCTGACTGAGTCCAGGAACACTGACTGACTGACTGACTGACTGACTGACTGACTGACTGCCTCCAGGAACACCTCGGGCCAGGAACACTGACTGACTGACTGCCTGACCTGGCCCAGGAACTGACTGACTGACTGACTGCCTGCCTCGGTCCAGGAACACTGACTGACTGACTGACTGCCTGCCTCGGTCCAGGAACACTGACTGACTGACTGCCTCGGTCCAGGAACACTGACTGACTGACTGATTGGCTGACTGACTGCCTCGGTCCAGGAACACTGACTGACTGACTGATTGGCTGACTGACTGCCTCAGTCCAGGAACACTGACTGACTGACTGACTGACTGCCTGCCTCGGCCCAGGAACACTGACTGACTAACTGACTGGGGATAATGTATCCCCCCTCGACAGCCAATATTTCATAAACCTGAGAGCAAATCCCATGATTTATAACTTTCACTTATTACCAAAGACACTTGAAATGATTGATTTATCCTCCCCAGTTGAAGCTATGTATATATATCAGCATTGAAAAAACGGAAGGGAAAAAAAAGACAATTACCTGACTAGGTGCCATGGGGGAGATCTTTCCTTTAATGAGCCAGTCAACCTTCATGTGACAGTCGCATGCCCTCTGTGTCTCCATCATGCACTGTGACTCCTCCGTCATTATCAGTCGGACGGAGGGACGGATGGACGCCCTATCTATGCAAATTCACTCCTCTCCGTTTAGTTATACAGGTTTCAAAGAATATCAATATCAACGAGTGGCTAAATAATATGGCATTTCAGATTCAATAAGTAGTCAGGTCAATACAATACATTGTGAGTATTCAGTTGAAGTCGGAAGATTACGTACACTTAGGTTGGAGTCATTAAAACTCATTTTTCAACCACTCCACACATTTCTTGTTAACAAACTATAGCCTTGGTAAGTCAGTTAGGACATCTACTTTGTGCATGACACAAGTCATTCTTCCAACAATTGTTTACAGACAGATTATTTCACTGTATCACAATTCCAGTGGGTCAGAAATGTACATACACTAAGTTGACTGTGCCTTTAAACAGATTGGAAAATTCCCAAAAATGGTGTCATGGCTTTAGAAGCTTCTGATAGGCTAATTGACATCATTTGAGTCAATTGGAGGTGTACCTGTGGGTGCATTTCAAGGCCTACCTTCAAACTCAGTGCCTCTTTGCTTGACATCATGGGAAATCAAAAGAAATCAGCCAGGATCTCAGAAACAAATTTGTAGACCTCCACAAGTCTGGTTCATCCTTGGGAGCGATTTCCAAACGCCTGAAGGTACCACGTTCATCTGTACAAACAATAGTACGCAAGTATAAATACCATGGGACCACGCAGCCGTCATACCGCTCAGGAAGGAGACGCACTCTGTCTCCTAGAGATGAACGTACTTTGGTGCGAAAAGTGCAAATCAATTCCAGAACAACAGCAAAGAACCATGTGAAGATGCTGGAGGAAAACGGTACAAAAGTATCTATTTCCACAGTAAAACGAGTCCTATATCGACATAACCTGAAAGGCTGACCTCAATCCTATAAAGCCCTGACCTCAACCCTATAGAAAATCTGTGGGCAGATCTAAAAAAAAGTGTGTGCGAGCAAGGAGGCCTACAAACCTGACTCAGTTACACCAGCTCTGTCAGGAGGAATGGGCCAAAATTCACCCAACTTATTGTGGGAAGCCTGTGGAAGGCTCCCGAAATGTGTGACCCAATTTAAAGGCAATGCTACCGAATACTAATTGAGTGTATGTAAACTTCTGACCCACTGGGAATGTGATGAAATAAATAAAAGCTGAAATAGATCATTCTCTCTACTATTATTCATGTGACATTTCACATTCTTAAAATTAAGTGGTGATCCTAACTGACCTAAGACAGGGAATTTGTACTGGGATTAAATGTTAGGAATTGTGAAAAACTGAGTTTAAATGTATTTGACTAAGGTGTATGTAAACGAGACTTCAACTGTATCTGTCTGCTTTGCCCCAAAGTTGTGTAGATGAAATATAATACAAGTACTCCACTGATAACAAACTAAAGCCATTACATTGAGAAAAACCCATGTGAAATTGTCACTATTGTCATCTTCAGTACGTCTATGATTGTCTCGATACAAAGACACATTTAATGTTCCTTTTCCAAAACAACTATGTTAACAGGCTCTTAGAGCAGGAGAAGAAACAGATACCCAGACATGTCTACCACCACCACTGTCATCAGTTGAAATGTCATGGCCCTGCCATAATTAAACCTTGCCCACATTCTCCACCGAGAGTAAATAGGATTTTTAAATCATCCTGCGAAACATGTATTTGGCTTCTTGACATCTGATCCAGCATCTCTTGACACCCACTAACCATCCCCGGTACAGCCCAATCATTTGTCACTGGCTGGGTGTAGGCTGGGGCCTCCTACCCTCATCAGAACCCATCATTACACCACAAGCTGTCAAATTAAAACTTTTAAATTGTGTGAACGCTTCCTTCGGAACTTTCCCTTTTTCCCAGCAACATATTGCAGAGATAATTGAGGATATTAGCAGCCAGACTGTTACCGCAAGATGAAAGGCGAGGGGGGAGCGGTGACAGCTCCTCTCGCTGGCGGCGGTAACGAGGGACTGTCAAAAGTCTCTCTGTGTTTATCTCGGATCATCTAGGGGGATTTAAAACCCTTACCTTCACAATTCCATTCTTTACGGCGCGTCCTTTATCCACAGTGATTTACGGAGGCTCAAGCCCTACGCCGTGTGATGAATGAGCGCTCTTCACAAGGTGTCAGGGCCAGGCAGCGGTGGGCGGCAGTGGCTCTCCCCCTCTCTCTCTCCCTCCATTTTTCTCCCGCTCTGTCTTTCTCTCCCTCTCTTGCCCCTCATTCCTCACCAAATTGAGGGCTGATGAGCTGCAGACTCTGAGCTCCTTTGGGGTGGTTTGTGGTCGGTTACTTTGCTAACACTTAAAGCCATTAACATTAATAGTGGGTGATTGATTTTCTAGATAATGAATCTTTCATAGTCTGAATAGCAAAACATGGAATAGTCTAAAAGGTTTTTTCCAAACATAAATGTATTAGAATGTCATGGTAAGACTGATTGTTATAGCTATTTCTGTCTGACTACACAGACTTCACAGACAAAGTATTTGGGAAAACACAACACATTTCAGAATTGTTCTGCTGACATCACTGCCCTCACGTTGAGTGTCCATCATTCTCCACCATCCACAGAGAGACATATGACACTCTCTCTGCCGATCCATCTTACCCTCACTGTATGTCTTGTAGAGTGTCAACGTCACATGTTGGGGCATTAGCTGTGCAGACATCAGTGGATGAGGTCACCATTGACACCGTGCCACCATTAAATCAATGGCCTCTGGAGCTGTGGGAACATGCCTGGGTTGCTGTGGCTTCAGCAGCATGCATGGAGCAGCTGGAGATGAGCATTTTATCAGAGATGCTAAAGACCGCATTAGACGGGCGTGGCACCAGATCGGCTTTTACAGTGGTCTGCCGGGGCTCACCTACACACCTGCTGCTGAGAGACATGAGCCAATGCTGGCCATATGCCACTCCTCTTCAATTTCAACTAAATGCACACTATCAAACCCCAGTGTCATATTTTCACCTAAAATGTCTCCCCTTGAAATTGTGTGCCGAGCCAAACTAGCCGACAGAAGGGATGAAAAGATAGTCTATAAGCTGGAAGATACAGTCCCTACTCTACAATGAATACATTCAGCAGAACATTGCAATTTCACTCAGGATAAGTATCCACGGAATCAGTGTCACAGAAAAGGGATGTTCGGAATAAGTCCATTGAAAACAAGCTAAGGAAATGCACAGACAGACAAACTAATTCTCCCTCTAGGAGGCTGGGGAAAAGAAAAAGCGGGAGTGTCACATGGTTGGCAGTAAGTCTTTATTTAAATAAGTCCTTGCTTTAAATGCACGCCGTTCTTGTCTCTGTACAATAATCATGCCTTCAGTGCTCCAGAGTTGTGCAGTGCATTAAGATAAAAGTGCTAAAACAGTGTTTGTTCTGCCACCCCAAATGGAGGCCGCTAAGTGGAGTAGCATGCTGTTTCAGGAGAAGGGGGATGATGCTAGCCGGAGTGTTTCTCTGAGTGGCAACACTTCACACTGCAGGGCTTTGCACCGACACCACACCATCCATTTGTCATGTAGCCTATATACAGTACATATATTATTTATAGAGGACCAAATGTTTGGTGTATTCATTTGATGAATTTGCTCATTTATTTATTTAACTAGGCAAGTCAGTTAAGAACAAATTCTTATTTACAATTACAGCCTACCCCGGCCAAACCCTAACCCGGACGATGCTGGGCCAATTGTGCACCTACCTATGGGACCCCCAATCACGGCCGATTGTGATACAGCCTGGAATCGAACCAGGGTCTGTAGTGATGCCTTTAGCGCTGAGATGCAGTACCTTAGACCGCTGCACCACTCGGGAGCCCGATAATGCTATTCGTAATTCAGCAAAGCTATTACGCATACTAGTTACTGATTTTTGTGAGCATTTAAACAAAAAAAATCCTAGATGACTTTAAATCAAAGGACCAAGCATGCTAGGTTATATAGCGTTACTAAGAACTAAAACCTTTAGGTGTAAGGACTCCCAATATGGATGAGTCTATACACTTCCAATCCAGTTGTATCATGAAAAATAAAGGCCACATACAGCATGCCGCAGGAGGCTGAGAGAGGAGGCTGTTTCTCTAATCCACTAAGTCACACTCTGAACTGGAGAGAATGCTGAGAATACTGCAGGCTCTGCTCCCTAATTCACCTTCCATAGTCCCTTCTAGTCACTTATGAGCTGGAAGTGGATTAAACTCAAAGACCCAACCAATGAAACATGGCAGAAAGTTGCATTTTCACCAACTAAACTTTCAATTCACTTTCAATAAAAGGTCATCACTTTGAAAGCTTGTTCAATGAGAGATACATCCTCACTTAACATACATTACATGACCATAAGTATGTAGACACCTGCTCGTCAAATATTTCATTCCAAAATCATGGGCATTAATATGGAGTTGGTACCCCCCTTTGCTGCTATAACATCCTCCACTCTTCTGTTGAAGGCTTTCCACTAGATGTTGGAACATTGCTGCGGGGACGTGCTTCCATTCAGCCACAAGACCATTAGTGAGGTCGGACACTGATGATGTGCTATTAGGCCTGCCTCACAGTCGGGGTTCCAATTCATCCCAAAGGTGTTCAATGGGGTTGAGGTCAGGGCTCTGTGCAGGCCAGGCAAGTTCTTCCACAACGATCTCGACCAACCATTTCTGTATGAACTTCTCTTTGTACACAGAGGTATTCCAAAAACTGTTGCCACAAAGTTGAAAGCACAGAATTGTCTAGAATGTCATTGTATGCTGTAGTGTTAAGATTTCCATTCACTGGAACTAAGGGGCCAAGCCCAAATGAAGAGAAATAGCCCCAGACCATTATTCCTCCTTCTCCAAACTTTAAAGTTGGCACTATGCCTTCGGGCAGGTACTGTAGTGTTCTCCTGGCATCCACCAAACCCAGATTGGACCGTCAGACTGCTAGATGATTGTACATGTTCTTAGGCTTGAGTGTGGCTGCTCAGCCATGGAAACCCATTTCATGAAGCTCCTGACAAACAGTTATTGTGCTGACGTTGCTTCCAGAGGCAGTTTGGAACACAGTAGTGAGTGTTGCAGATGATTTTTAAGCATTCGGCGGTTCCATTCTGTGAGTTTGTGTGGCCTACCGCTTCGCGTCTGAGCCGTTGTTGCTCCTAGACGTTTCCACTTCACAATAACAGCACTTGTAGTTGACCGGGACAGCTCTAGCAGGGCAGAAATTTGATGAACTTGTCTTGTTGGAAAAGAGGCATCCTATGACGGTGCCAAGTTGAAAGGCACTGTGCTCTTCAGTAAGGCCATTCTACTGCCAATGTTTGTCTATGGAGATTGCATGGCTGAAATAGCCGAAAACACTCATTTGAAGACGTCTACACATACTTATATTACACTACCATTCAAAAGTTTAGGGTCACTTAGAAATGTTCTTGTTTTTGAAAGAAAAGCATATTTTTTGTCCATTAAAATAACAGTGTAAACATTGTTTATGAAGAAATGACATTGTTTATGTAGAAAATGACTATTGTACCTGGAAACTGCTGATTTTTTATGGAATATCTACATAGGCGTAAAGAGGCCCATTATCAGCAACCATCACTCCTGTGTTCCAATGGCATGTTATGTTAGCTAATTCAAGTTTATAATTTTAAAAGGCTAATTGATCATTAGAAAACCCTTTTGCAATTATGTTAGCACAGCTGAAAACAGTTGTTCTGATTAAAGAAGATATAAAACTGTCCTTCTTTAGGCTAGTTGAGTATCTGGAGCATCAGAATTTGTGGGTTCGATTACAGGCTCATTTCTAGCCTTTAATATTTTAATTGACAAAAATTTTATTTTTATTTCAAAAACAAGGGCATTTCTAAGTGACCCTAAGCTTTTGAATGGTAGTGTATATCACCCCCTCGCAAAAACATTTTCTACCAAAAAAAACAAAAGAAAAGGGAACATTTTCATCTATCACAATAGCGCAAGCCCAGACACAGTAAAGACAAACCAAGGAACATCCGGATGCTCAGGGGAGCATTAAAAGTTTTCTGTAGTCCTTGGCGAAGTAATGTGGGATGACAGTGAGGGAGGGTAGGAGGGAGGGAGGGTTTGCTTCCTGGTGGCACCTGTTCACCCAGGCTGTGAGACAGAGGGGTGGCCTTCCGTCCAGGAGTGTGACTTCCTTCCCCTTGGCACACTGGGTAATAGAGATCAGTAATTGGGAGCTATAAATCCTGGCTGGGGACAAGGTAGGTCAGAACAGGCTGATTACTTAGGCATTACAGTCAATCTAAGCAAGCCTTGAATTGAAATATTTGGTGAGGTGGATTCTCATTATGGGGGTGAGTGCATGTATGCGTTTGCGTGGAGTGGTAGGGGCCAAGGTCCTCTTCTCGCCCCCCTCCTATAATGACATTATGCAATGCTCCAATGTCCTCGACCACAAGTCTTGTAAACTTCGCAACAAATGTATTTTCCTCATCCCTGTAGTTTTATATGATTTTTGGGGGGATTGTCAGAAAGCAGCCGAGGGCCCTCCTGGAGTTCTAAAACCTTTCCAAAGAACTGGCTCTTCAGAGCATTAAGGATATCTCCGTATGTTGCACATTCACTGCAGGTCTAGTGCTAGAGCTCTGTAACGACTACTATTGCATCCTTCAACACAACAAAACTCCCCCATCTGTTTATTATTTGTTTGATCTGTAGCTACACTATATACACTACCGTTGAAAAGTTTGGGGTCACTTAGAAATGTCCTTGTTTTTGAAAGAAAAGCACATTTTTGGTCCATTAAAATAACATCAAATTGATCAGAAATACAGTATAACCCCACTGCCCCCATGGTGCACTCTGTTCACAATGTTGACATCAACAAACCGCTCGCCCACACAATGCCATACACACTGTCTGCCATCTATCTGCCCAGGACAGTTGAAACAGGGATTCATCTGTGAAGAGCACACTTCTCCAGTGTGCCAGTGGCCATCGAATGTGAGCATTTTCCCACTGAAGTCGGTTACGAAGTCAAACTGGAGTCAGGTCAAGACCCTAGTGAGGGCGACGAGCATGCAAATGAGCTTCCCTGAGACGGTTTCTGACAGTTTGTGCAGAAATTCTTTGGTTGTGCAAACCCACAGTTTCATCAGCTGTTTGGGAGGCTGGCACGGGGGAAAAGACGGATGTGGATGTCTTGAGCTGGCATGGTTACACGTGGTCTAACCGGATGTGGAGGTCCTGGGCTGGCATGGTTACACGTGGTCTAACCGGATGTGGCTGGTTGGACATACTGCCGAATTCTCTAATACGGCGTTGGAAGGCAGCTTATGGTAGAGAAATTAACATTAAATTATCTGGCAACAGCTCCGGTGGACATTCCTGCAAACAGCATGGCAATTGCACACTCCCTCAAAACTTGACACATCATTGTGTTGTGTAGCAAAACTGCACATTTTAGAGTGGCCTTTTATTGTCCCCAGTACAAGGTGCACCTGTTTAATGATCAGCTTCTTGATATGCCACACCTGTTAGGTGGATGGATTATCTTGGCAAAGGAAAAATGCTTACTAACAGGGATGCATTTTTGAGAAATAAGTATTTTGTGAGTATGGAACATTTCTGGGATCTTTTATTTCAGCTCATAAAACATGGGACCAACACTTTACATGTTGCGTTTATATTTTTGTTTAGTATACCTCAAATCAATATCTTTAGGAGTGTACACACATCATAGAGATACTTTTGAGCAACAGCTCAATTAAGGTCAACCTCAGGTTAAAATAAGTTCATAAAACTAGTGAGGACAAAAAGTGTGGCTCTTTTCAAATCAAATCAACTACTCAGCGGTTCTCCTGTGCTGATAAGTAGTGGAAACTTCACATATGCAAACGGAGGCATGTTCGAACTCATCCTCACACTGAGTTGTCATTCATCGCAGTATGGCGGCTGCTAAAGTAAGAGCTTGTGGACTCCTTGTTAATATTTCACACAGAATGTTTTTATCAAAACAATGTTATTATCATGTAGAGCGGGATGCTGGAACGATATCATATTTTATAGGTTTGAAGTGCCATACATTGTCACAATACCTTCCTTAGGGGGCAGCGGGAGAAATGAATTATTAATATGAAACACTGGTTAGAGGGAGGGTTGTTATAGGGATAGTTCAGTAACTGCACTTCCTTCAAACTGAATGCAGAGACATCATAATGGTACCCACGAGTTCATCTGACTCTGGGGAAGTAGATAAAGGGCTTCATTGCAAAAATCCCAAACTATCCCTTTAAATAAATATACGGTTTATAGATGGGTTAGCTGACAATGTCACAAAAACAATGTACGCGCTTCCATAGGGCAGAAGTCTGCATGTCCTTGTGATTCTGGATGAGCAGATTGCTAGCAAGAATGACAAGAAACCTCCACGTGGGGAATCGTTTTAGCTCGTTCCATCTTGTTCTTGATACAATGTCTTGTTTTGACTGATTTCTTGTCAATGCTAATATGGCTAAAATTCTCTAGCTAGCTAACCAACAACTGTAACGATGTATTTGAGAGACAATAAGTGCTCATTGTGCAAATGTATTTATGTTTTCAATAAACATTGGAGATTAAATATTGCTTACATGTTGTCAACAATCTGTTTTGCCCCATAGTTGAACACACGTTGGTTTGGCTTGTAAACAACCAACCTGTCTATATGGTGTGATAAAGGATAGGTGGCATATCTAAAATGTCTAAAATGTTCTGGAAGGTTCCGGTTGTAAATGGATATAAAACTAGTTTGTTGTTTTCCATTTGGAATTAAGCCATAACACTATTTCCTAAAGATGATTCCCAAAATACTGCTTTAAATGGATTCCAGCTATTTCACTTTTTGTCATTAATAACACATACTGTGTTATACAGCATTGAGTCATTGTGCATCTGTTGTTGTCTGAGATGTGGTTACATTCAAGAAGGCAACAAAATATTATGTAACCAGGTCAGACTTGTCAACAGCCCTCATGTTGGAAACCATTACATATAAACCTCATAATAATAATAATAATAATAATAGTCTATCATTCAGACATAACATGCTTCTCTTGTCATAGCTCATAGTCATGGGTGAATTGAATCATAATTCCTTTCAGTGATGACACAATACTGGGTGAAGGGACAGTGCACTGCATTGATCCTGTTAACATGGTGTTTAGATAGTATGGTTACGTAGTGGCAGGCTCTCAGTGTCCATGTAGTGAACATGGGGCCCACCTTGTGGAGGCCAGCAGAGGTGGTACACAACCAAACAAAACCCAGACAAACAGCTCCATATGAAGAGAGAGAGTCAGGCAGAGCCACAGCAGTGTCCTGAGGCAGGCACATAGGGATTACCTCCATGGCTGCCACCAATACAGCCGTGATCTGCTGTGTCGCTCTGCCTAATCCCTGCCGATCACGGCACACCCCCAGCACCCACGCTGCGATCAAATGACACCCGAGACAGCAGAGAGGCATGACAAGCCAACCCCGCTACCGCTAATACAGCCGTGATCTGCTGTGTCGCTCTGCCTAATCCCTGCCGATCACGGCACACCCCCAGCACCCACGCTGTGATCAAATGACACCCGAGACAGCAGAGAGGCATGACAAGCCAACCCCGCTACCCAGACCGCTGCCAACCCTCATGGATAGCGTGGGCAATACCCCCTTCCTCCGCTGTACCCACCAACTCTCTGCTAGTGGGTGGCTCTAGAACATAGGGAAAGGAGAGCGTTGTTGGTTTTCTCAGGTTCTAAAGAGGGTGGGTTGAGACAGAGCAGGGGACTTGAGCTTTAACTCAAAGGGGTACCACTTTAATAATAAGCGATGTCATCAGTTAAAAGTGAGTGTGTTTATGCAGTGGGATAAATAATAGGGGGGTTGATATGACTGATTCTCAATCTAGCTTCTGATATCTCTGATGCTTGCTACACATGAGTCATTGTTAATTCCAATGAATCAACTACCGTTTCATGTACCTAAAAATAGAATAGTGATAAATCAATGGGGACACTTCAGACTGAAAAAGACAGGGGGTTGAAGGGGACGGGGTGCTTGTCTTTCCTGTGGAGGATTATACCATTGCCACTCTTTACTGATTATTCTCAATCATTCACTGATACACTTCTCTATCTACATTTGACGAGGCTACAACAGAACTTGAACTAAAGGGTTTTCGGCAAGTTCTCCTCTAAACAGAGTCCGACACCTTTCCAGTGCTTTCAGAGCAGACAAAAACACACATATTTCTATTTCATTGTCAGTATCCTTGACTTGAATATTTCTAAATGAGTGTGACCTATTTCCCATTCAGGACAACAATGACAGAATACTTTTTTGGCAATTTCACTCTGTGGAAAAGAAAGGGCGTAATCCATTTGAAAAGGTGTGCAGTGATCTCCAGTGCCCATTGGATTGGTCACAGCTCAGCAAGCACGATGCCTTCTGCGCAGACAGTGTCCCCCGGACCTGCCCCTCCTCTCCACTATTCAAAGTCTTCACACACCATGGGCATTGCATGGCCTCCCTCACGACATGCACTAGGTACAAGGGCAGCCAGGTTCGTCTGTGCACAATCACAACGGACGGCCACATTCCATTCCAATTGCAGTGATGAAAATATCCCCTCTGTGCATATTACTGTGGTTATATACACTACATACACACACACACACATAACACACGCGCATACCGGCACAACACAAACACACATACATACACATAACACACACGTAAACTCACGCACACACTTTTCCACTCATCATTTGCTGCTGCTACTCTGTTCTTTATTTTACTCTTATTATTATCTAACCTGATGCCTAGTCACTTTACCCGGCCTTCGTGTACATATCTACCTCGTACCTCTCCACATTGATCTGGTACTGGTACTCCCTGTATATAACTCCCTTATTGTGTATTTTATTTTATTCCTCGTGTTACTATTTTATTTGTATTATTATTTTTAAACTGCATCGTTGAGAAGGGCTCGTAAACAAGAATTTCACGGTAAAGTCTACACCAGTTGTATTCGGCACGTGACAAACCCAATTTGATTTGATTTGAGACAAATTGATCGGAGATGGAAAGAGAGATGGAAAAAAGCAGCCTTGTTGTACTAATCGGAGCATTCCACACTGTGTTCACTTTCCTACAATCACAACATCCCACCAAACCCGTCGAGTCCACAGCTCCGCTGCCCTACCTGTCTCTGACAGAGGAGAGTGAATTCATTAAGATAATAAATTGCACATGTCATATTTGTCATCTTTTCAATCATCGGTTAATGAGGTGAAACATGTGGAAGGGCGTTTCTCTGAGTGAGCTGAGCTGCCTTGGCAAAGGAGCATGGAATGACATCACCCTGACAGAGGGACATTGAGGAGATGCATCTGAAAAAGGGAGGCCTGACATACAATTTGAATGACACCATGAGGTAAAGTTTGTCTTTATCTGATGTGAAATGTATACATTTATAGGCATGCGTGATGCCAAATGTCTATATGGATTGGATTCAGCATGCTCATGAATACAAATGATCAGAGAGAGAGAGATGGGGAGAGAGAAAGAGAGAGAGATAGATGGAGAGAAAGTAAGAGTCAGTCAACTGGGTGGGGGGGGGTGGGTCATAGGGAGAGGCTCAGTTAGCTGATACCAATGTACCTTGATTAGAATATTGTCATCTGCAATTTACAAATGAAAATGAATAGATTTTTCACTGCCCTGACCTCCATTAAAAGCACTTCATTGTTGATGAGCCATGATGCCATCTGCTATCGATTGGAGAGCATCAGTATGGCCAATCCTGCCTCATCACAAGGAGGTCATCCAAAGCAATCTGGTCCTATTGAGAGATTGATCAGGTGAAGGGAGCTGGGAGCTGCCACTTGGGCCTACTCAAGGCCTAAAAGTCTGTAGTGTGTACTGGTGATGCACCCCAGTCACTGTCCCTCTACTGCGGTTAGGGGAGCATCTCAAATCTAAATGCTAATGTCTTCTTTAAGAGCCTGGATGCCCTTTAACCACTACAGTGAGCAGTGAGGGATGGTTCTCTGTATCTCGACAGCTCTGTCTTGTCTCTACTCCTGACCCACCTCCAGTCTCCCTCCCACACAGGTTACTGGTACAAACCATTTGTAATAGGATTCAAAGCTGCCCACAGACCAGACATGAATCACTTCATGGTTGTTATTGTATAAACCAGAAATCATCATCTATTGATGATATATTTCCAGGAGAGCTGATGTAACCATCCATATCTTTTTTCCAAGGACTACTGCGATGCTCTATAAAATATCCAATACCTATTTGTGTAGAACATGTCATGCTGGTTAGAAAATTGCTCGTGTTTTGATGTGAATGCTAGCTTATTCTGTTTGAAAGCTTTTCAGAGAACATGGAATCATTTAGTTTTGATTTCACTTCACCAAAATAGGGCTTGTAAATCTAATCAAAATCCAACAAAATCGGAAATCTTCCTGAATTATTATACACGAAGGAAATTGACGTAGTGTAGGCCCCTCTGAACGAGACAACCATTAGGAACTCCTCTGGACAATAGAGATAATAAGCCTTACATTACAGTATGTGGCCGTTTGCAGCTCTAGACTGTCCACCAATTTCAACCTTCAGCTACACAATTCATTCACTTGCTCTCCCGCTTTCACTCCAACTCTCTCTCTCTGGTCCACTCTTCCTCATACATTTGCAGTGGGGAGTATATTAAAGGCACATTGTGCTACACTATTATGCGTCTTCAGCGCTAGAACACACAGTATTGTGGGCTTCTCCATGGTAACAGAGATCAGAAGGCAAAGGTCAGGCTGGGAGAGAGCTGGTTGAGGTGTAGCTGTGCAGAGCTCGGCTGGCTGGCGGGCGGGGGTGGGTGGGTGGGCTGGGGGCGGTTGAAGCTAGGCTCCATGTGGGCCGGGCCGCCTTCCCTTCCCTCAGCGTGCTCATCATCTCCTGTCCTCCCTCTGCTAGCTCTGTGCAAGGTTATCCAGAGTCAATAAGCCTTCTGCAAAGGTTAAGGAGACCTATGAGGAAGATATTATGCAAACAGTCAACTCTGTGGAGCCGGCAGAACCACACATAACAGACATAACAGGCTTTTGTTCATCTTCAATTCCAAAAGTGTATTATAGAAAAAAGTTTGGTTTCCCTCGCTCTCCCAGGGTCAAATGACTTATGGTTTTATATGGTAGGATCTTTCTCTTAAAACATCTGACCTTCAACACTGCTCAATTAAGCATAGTGAAATGAACATGTTGTCAGTATTGTGATATTAAACATTTGTGCGTCCTGGTTTTGAACAAAGACATGTTGGCCACAATCTGATGCAATATCCTAGACAGGCTGAATGAGAATCATCAGACAATTACAACCAACCTATTCTATTTCACAACAAAACAATATACCAATGGTAATAATGTATCAACAGAACAATGGTAATAATGTATCAATATAACAATGGTAATAGTGTATCAATATACCAATGGTAATAATGTATCAACAGAACAATAGTAATAATGTATCAATATAACAATGGTAATAATGTATAAACAGAACAATGGTAATAATGTATCAACAGAACAATGGTAATAATGACAATAATACCATTTTACCATAGTAAGAAAATGCTAGAAAACATGGGATATTCAAATGATTTGTACAAAAATATAGAGGTGTAAATGTGCTGTAGGTAATTTATACCTGCTTATCCACTGCTTTGATAATAATTATGATTATAAATTCTATATTTAGGTATTTCAGTCTCAAGGCTGCTCCATATGTACACAGATGTGTTCTAGGACATGAGAGGAATGATAAGCGTTGCAACACACAATCACTACGCCAAGCTATGAACAGTGAACAGTCCAATAGATGGACAAACAAAACTAAGACCAAGAGAGAATGAATTAAAGAAACCGTAGAGGTTAAGTGAAAGATGATCTGAGAAGAGGAGTGTTTAGTGAAGCCTGAGAGACAGTGAGTCTGAGTTAGGGACAGAGCAAAGAAGAGTGTTCCACAGCCCCAGGGCCACCAGCAACAAGGCTCCATCTCCTTCATTGTAGACAGAGGTTTGACTTGGGAGGGGAAAAGCCGTCAGTAAAACCACAGCAGATGAACAGTAGTTGGCAGCAGGATATTACCCAGTGAAGCTCCATGTTTGGTTGACCCTTGGCCTCCAAATCCCTCAGTAATGAAATTATGTCAAATTATTTCTTCCAATTAAATTGGAATTGTAACACATTAACCTCTAAAGCGAGGATCTCAAGGTGCTATGCATTGAGGCCGGGGTAAAACACACCAGGATCCTCCTCACACATATGCCACACACATCCTCCGTGTGGAGCGCTGCGCAGCAGGTTGCCAAAACAGAAGTGCTCGTCACTCTCCACCCACTCTTTTTCATAACACCCAATACAACAAAACAGCACACAGTATCGCAGGCAGTGAACGCAACCAATCTGTGGTGAGGATCAAAAGGCAGACCTTCAAGGGGAATGAAATGCCCCAATTGATTGGCTGCGCTGCTTTGGTCCACCCGCGCAGTGATTCTCCAATCGATACCTGGGAGATAAGCAGCCATCAGCGGCCAACATTGGTGATGTACAACCAGCACGTCTGCATGACGGCAGGTCAGACAACCTCTCTGCCTTGTTCACACAACATTCACAGCGTTTCAGCCTGAGGAAGGACTATGAGGGCAAAGCCGTGTGTCCTTAACCAGTGGACATCTAAGGTTTGTAGCCCAGAGGGACACAGTGGTTCAATCACAGAACACACCAGACAGAGTGGATCAGGGATCTAACCTAGGTACTAGGAGACATAGCTGGTCCTTGTCCTTCTATTCATCTCAGTCATCTCCCACATATAATCCTCCTCTTTTGATGGTGTGATAGTGTAGCTGCTAGCGGGCTAATCAGCTGGTTTTATCTAGTCAGGGCGACTGTCTCACCAGCTTCTAGAGGACAAAGACACACGAGCTAATTACTCACCGTAGGCCAGGGGTTAAAGGGTTAAAGCTGTAGAAGGTGAGAGCAAAGCGCGGCGCCACGGCAACAAGGATAAATTACCCAAATAGTGACCGCTGTTATCGCTCTGTCTGTTTTCAAAAAACAATAATGAAATAAATAAAGGAAAAAATGTCTGGGAGAAAATTAAATGATAGCGTGGCGGTGTTTTGTGAAATTGTGCTGTCAAACGTTTTTCCTTTCTAATTTCCTGGAGCGAAAATGATGGAGCATGTGCGCTGACAGCTGAATGAGAGAAAAAAAGACTGCCTATTTTTTCACCTCACAAACATTTTTAAGCGACATTTATAAATATAATAATATAACAATTATTCCATGTGAAATGACAATTGACAGATACAGTGACCTTGTGTCAGTAAAATGTTTAGCCATGGACATTTATTGATGTGTCAAGGATGACAAGTGCAGTACAACAAGTGCAGACCAGGTTCACATACTGTTAACCAGGCAACAAACCTGGTTAACAGGTTTGCTGCCTACTGTCCCTTTGCTAGGGCCTACAGATATAGGATCTTAATTTGATCACCCTGTTGCAGGAAAAGTAAAACTTGTAGTGTCATTGAGGTTTAAAAAGGCTGCTGAAGTTTGTAATTTCCTCTGAAATTTCAGACTTGATTTTCCCTTACGGAAAATGTATCAACCCCTACAAAATGGCCATTAATTATAATCCACATAATAGTTCACATTTCCTGTTGCTGCAGGATTATTTTCCTGCTGTAGCAAACTGTCTCAAATTAAGATCCTACATCTGTACATCTGTTTTATTCTCCCAAATGCTTGTTGAAATATGTAATGGTATTTCAACAAAGATTTTATGAAAACAGCATTTGGATTATACTCAGTCTCTCGAATGATTAAAGACAGGATATTCTCAAGAAAATGGACTAATACACTGCATTCTATCTAGAAATTCAAATCTATATCAGTACATGCTACCTACACCGATAACCAAATGAGGTCGTTTCAGAGATCTTACCTATCAAACACAAGAACATTAATAGTACACTGAATACAAATACATACGGTATGTTTACATACTGTACATCACAATTACCACTATAGAAATCCATATTCCCTGACATTTCTGAGTTGCAGCTAGTGAATTGTTCTGAAGTCCCTGGGATATTGTGTTTGTTATGTCCCTGTGTAGGGAGGCCTCATAGGGAGAAGTGGAGATGGCTGTGTGGAGCCCTGGTGTGATGGAACAGACCTGGTAGCGTCCCGGCAGCTCCCCGGCAGAGCTGTCACTTCCCTCCCCTGTTACAGGTGCTCCACACAGGGGAACTGGCAGCCCTGACGGACGCCTCCTCCCAAGGATTTATGGGAAATGACAGCTCCAGCTAAATAAAGCCAGAGAGTGGCGAGGGAGGGAAGGACACGGAACTTCCAAACGACCAGCACACAGGGGCTGACACTATCTGGAATTTATTTCCCAAGCTCTGACTGGCAATTTAGTTCCAAAATGTGCTATTCGTACTGTAGGCCTTAGAAACAGAGCAGAGTGGAGCCCCCAGCCCCGGCCTTCTCCTACACACCTCTGTGTTTGTAGGTAATGGTCTACCAGGTCTTTTTTCCTCTGTGTTTGTGGGTAATGTTCTACCAGGTCTCTTTTCCTCTGTGTTTGTGGGTACTGGTCTACCAAGTCTTTTTTCCTCTGTGTTTGTGGGTAATGTTCTACCAGGTCTCTTTTCCTCGGTGTTTGTGGGTAATGTTCTACCAGGTCTTTTTTCCTCTGTGTTTGTGGGTAATGTTCTACCAGGTCTTTTTTCCTCTGTGTTTGTGGGTAATGTTCTACCAGGTCTTTTTTCCTCTGTGTTTGTGGGTAATGTTCTACCAGGTCTTTTTTCCTCTGTGTTTGTGGGTAATGTTCTACCAGGTCTTTTTTCCTCTGTGTTTGTGGGTAATGTTCTACCAGGTCTTTTTTCCTCTGTGTTTGTGGGTAATGTTCTACCAGGTCTTTTTTCCTCTGTGTTTGTGGGTAGTGTTCTACCAGGTCTTTTTTCCTCTGTGTTTGTGGGTAATGTTCTACCAGGTCTCTTTTCCTCTGTGTTTGTGGGTAATGTTCTACCAGGTCTTTTTTCCTCTGTGTTTGTGGGTAATGTTCTACCAGGTCTTTTTTCCTCTGTGTTTGTGGGTAGTGTTCTACCAGGTCTTTTTTCCTCTGTGTTTGTGGGTAATGTTCTACCAGGTCTTTTTTCCTCTGTGTTTGTGGGTAATGTTCTACCAGGTCTTTTTTCCTCTGTGTTTGTGGGTAATGTTCTACCAGGTCTTTTTTCCTCTGTGTTTGTGGGTAATGTTCTACCAGGTCTTTTTTCCTCTGTGTTTGTGGGTAATGTTCTACCAGGGTCTTTTTTCCTCTGTGTTTGTGGGTAATGTTCTACCAGGTCTTTTTTCCTCTGTGTTTGTGGGTAATGTTCTACCAGGTCTTTTTTCCTCTGTGTTTGTGGGTAATGTTCTACCAGGTCTTTTTTTCTCTGTGTTTGTGGGTAATGTTCTACCAGGTCTTTTTTCCTCTGTGTTTGTGGGTAATGTTCTACCAGGTCTTTTTTCCTCTGTGTTTGTGGGTAATGTTCTACTAGGTATTTTTTTCTCTGTGTTTGTGGGTAATGTTCTACCAGGTCTCTTTTCCTCTGTGTTTGTGGGTAATGGTCTACCAGGTCTTTTTTCCTCTGTGTTTGTGGGTAGTGTTCTACCAAGTCTTTTTTCCTCTGTGTTTGTGGGTAATGTTCTACCGGGTCTTTTTTCCTCTGTGTTTGTGGGTAGTGTTCTACCAGGTCTTTTTTCCTCTGTGTTTGTGGGTAGTGTTCTACCAGGTCTTTTTTCCTCTGTGTTTGTGGGTAGTGTTCTACCAGGTCTTTTTTCCTCTGTGTTTGTGGGTAGTGTTCTACCAGGTCTTTTTTCCTCTGTGTTTGTGGGTAGTGTTCTACCAGGTCTTTTTTCCTCTGTGTTTGTGGGTAATGTTCTACCAGGTCTTTTTTCCTCTGTGTTTGTGGGTAGTGTTCTACCAGGTCTGTGTTTGTTTTTTCCTCTGTGTTTGTGGGTAGTGTTCTACCAGGTCTTTTTTCCTCTGTGTTTGTGGGTAATGTTCTACCAGTGTTCTACCAGGTCTTTTTTCCTCTGTGTTTGTGGGTAATGTTCTACCAGGTCTTTTTTCCTCTGTGTTTGTGGGTAATGTTCTACCAGGTCTTTTTTCCTCTGTGTTTGTGGGTAATGTTCTACCAGGTCTTTTTTCCTCTGTGTTTGTGGGTAGTGTTCTACCAGGTCTTTTTTCCTCTGTGTTTGTGGGTAATGTTCTACCAGGTCTTTTTTCCTCTGTGTTTGTGGGTAATGTTCTACCAGGTCTTTTTTCCTCTGTGTTTGTGGGTAGTGTTCTACCAGGTCTTTTTTCCTCTGTGTTTGTGGGTAGTGTTCTACCAGGTCTTTTTTCCTCTGTGTTTGTGGGTAATGTTCTACCAGGTCTTTTTTCCTCTGTGTTTGTGGGTAGTGTTCTACCAGGTCTTTTTTCCTCTGTGTTTGTGGGTAATGTTCTACCAAGTCTTTTTTCCTCTGTGTTTGTGGGTAATGTTCTACCAGGTCTTTTTTTCCTCTGTGTTTGTGGGTAATGTTCTACCAGGTCTTTCTGCTGGCGAAAATCACATTTGCTACATGGCTGACTCTCAATGAATTATTTCACATTTCACTTACTTACCTTTTTAAAGGTTAATCTATTCTACGTCAAAGGAACATTTCACAGCTACAAATGAACGGTCCCCCTTCTTCTAACTAACTCTAAAGGCGTGGAGCATTGGGGTGCTTAAAAACTCAATTTCAAACTTCATAACTTAACCATTCTGCAGCATATCTGAATGCACACGGATCGCCAGGCGACTGATTTTCTTTGCATTTACATATGGACTATTTTTAATTGAGCAGAAACTGCTGTGTAAAACAGTGCTGAACTAATACTGGGGCTGAAATATCATTACACTGATGGAAGCCGGCCTCTATGACTTTTATTGGCAGCATGCAGAATAAATGTTCAATCCAGACACATCCATGGCTGCAGAGGCAGAGTAATCGACTTTTCAGACAAAATGGTGTGGAAAATGACGTGTTATGCCTAAATCCAACCTGGTGCACAAATGGACACAGTATCAGTCAGATGCACACCAGCATTGGCTTTTTCACAGATGTGATTGGGCAGATGATACTGGAGGACTGATGTGCTGGACCAGTGCTTCAGATGAAATGACCATTTTCAACCATGTCATCTAGTTCCAAAAATGTCTGCACATTTTGTTCTGTCTAAATAAAATGATGGTTCGGGTCCAAAATGTTGCTGCATGATATACTCGCATTATCTTCCCACACACACATCAACAATCCCACAGGAATTGGAAATTCACCATGATACATGCAAATCAAGTAAGATTTAAGAAGAGGTGAAATTGAAAATATAGAGATTTAACACACATTTTTGAATACAAGAAATGTGAATATTAATGATGTATGAATATGAAAAATAGAGTGCTCCCCCTAGTCTAAATGTAACGTACAAGTATAGCACACTGTATATCTCTGTATTAGTGATGCAGAAGTTTGGCCACAGACATTTAGAATTCTCTCCCAAGGAACAGCAGCTCGCCTCGGTCCTTTTTCCAAACAGATATCCCAGCGTATTGACAGGGTTGTAATGTTGCCAGAGCGCGGGGGAGCGGCACTCTCTCAACGTTTTTCAATTTGAGAATACACAGTGCTGGTAAAACTACTTCTGGAAAATGTATTCTGATAAATTCTAAATCAATTATATTTAATGACCACTAAAATGCTATGAAAACCATAGAATGTTAAACAAAATTAATAGTCTATGTGTAGCAGCCCAGATGTAAATGGTAGTTTCTTCCCTGTCTTTTTTCTGGCAGTGGCGAGAATGATGAAGAACTGTAAGCTATGTGTGTGCACTGCGAAAGCCTGTCAGAGGCGTGACCACTTTGGCCAATCAGAACGTTGAAAAATAATCACTAGCAGTTCCTATCATAAACACCATGAGAAGCTTTAAAAGGCACGTCCACAGTGGATCAGGCTGGCCAGAGCCTCTTCCTCTGGGATTCGGGGAAGAAGACATTTACATCCTGTGCCAATTCTTCTCCCTCCTGTGCGCCGCCACCATCAATGGCTTTGGGGACATTGTTCACAGTAGGAGAGAACATGTGCCACGTGAGCTGAGACCACTGCTTAAGGGACAGATCGCAATTTACTGGGGGGAGTGGTGGACCAAAATTGTCACACTTGTTTTTGCTGTGGGGATGGTTGTGTGGTTTTTTATTGGGGACAGGGGAGGTTAGTGTGTTTTTCCTCAGTTTACATTCTCTTTTGCAGGTTTTACTATATAATGTCTTCCATCCTAGCCACATTTCCTCATGTGCTTGCATCCACATACCCTATATCAGGTGTTTAGGTACTTCCCTTATGCACTACGCTTTTCCGTGTGCTAACTTTTACTATCCCGCAGGTCAGTATAGTCTACCAGTCTAAGTGTCTATCCTGCCCCCTATCCACCATTCATAGTAACAATGGTAGGTGGATCATTTTTCCAGATCTGCAATAGTCTAACTATACTGAAAGAAACATGTAAAGTGTTGGTCCCATGTTTCATGAGCTGAAATAAAAGATCCCAGAAATGTTCCGTACACACAAAAAGCTAAAATGTTGAGCACAAATTTGTTTACATCCCTGTTAGTGAGCATAATACATCCATTTATGACTGTAATAAAGAAAAACAAACTTTCTGATTGGCTTGGCCAGGCTCCCCAATGGGTGGGTGGGCCAAAATCCATAGATTAGGGCCTAATGAACATATTTCAATTGGCTGATTTCCTTATATGAACTACAATTCAGTTAAATATTTGAAATTTAATGTTGCTTCTATATTTTTTTAGTGTAGAATTATATTATCTAGAATGATGTATTCTATAGGCTACATCTGTCGGTAAGGAAATGATGAAGTCATTTACATTTTGAGCTCCCTCACCTAAAACAATAGCACTACACCACTGCATATTGATTGGCTAATGTAGTGACCTATTCAAGCCGGGCAAGCTGCTTCCCCAGTGCGAAGACAAAGGGGCGCAGACCAATAAACTAATATTAATCATCACAATAGGACACAGTTAAACATTGATTACGTAAAGGACCTTTCACTGGGTGTTTCAACTCTGACTCCAGACTAATATGAGTTCAGTGATCCCCCTGCTCTCCAACACCCTCTTCCCTGTCATATTCACTATCTCTATATCTTCCAGCCGCTGCCTGGAGGAACACCACACAGTCTCACACAGTCTCTCTCTCACACACACACACACACACGCACACACACACACACACACACACACACACACACACACACACACACACACACACACACACACACACACACACACACACACACACACACACACACACACCAGGTTGATCATGGCGCATGGTCACTCTGTAGTGAGGCAAGCTCTTTCCTCATTAGGCTGCGTGCTCGCCACTCTCCAAAAAAAAAATCACTGTCACCAGACCTCAGCTGAAAAACACATAATTGATGTTGTGCCCTGCCTCAATCGGCTCCAATGTTTAACAGCTTTTTTTGTTACTCGTGTGTGTGTGTGTGAGTGTGTGCACATGCATGCACGTGTGTGTGTGTGTGTATGTTCGTAGTTTGTCAATGTAGAAGACCCCCTAGGGACCAGAGATTCTCAAGCCATCCCAATCCCCCCTCCCCCCCACACACACACAACAACACACACACAACAACACACACACACACACACACACACACACAAATCCATCATCAAAACGACCTGCTGGTAAAAACATTTTTTTCCCCCAGTCTACAATAAGATAACAGAAAAGCGCTTTGGTTCTTTTTGTTTCTGTTGTGGTATCTCCCTCTGTTGTTTCTGTTGTTTCATCTCCCTCTGTTGTTTCTGTTGTGGTATCTCCCTCTGTTGTTTCTGTTGTTTCATCTCCCTCTGTTGTTTCTGTTGTGGTATCTCCCTCTGTTGTTTCTGTTGTGATATCTCCCTCTGTTGTTTCTGTTGTGGTATCTCCCTCTGTTGTTTCATCTCCCTCTGTTGTTTCTGTTGTGGTATCTCCCTCTGTTGTTTCATCTCCCTCTGTTGTTTCATCTCCCTCTGTTGTTTCTGTTGTGGTATCTCCCTCTGTTGAAACATCTCCCTCTGTTGTTTCATCTCCCTCTGTTGTTTCTGTTGTGGTATCCCCCTCTGTTGTTTCATCTCCCTCTGTTGTTTCTGTTGTGGTATCTCCCTCTGTTGTTTCTGTTGTGGTATCTCCCTCTGTTGTTTCTGTTGTGGTATCTCCCTCTGTTGTTTCTGTTGTGATATCTCCCTCTGTTGTTTCATCTCCCTCTGTTGTTTCTGTTGTGGTATCTCCCTCTGTTGTTTCATCTCCCTCTGTTGTTTTTGTTGTGGTATCCCCCTCTATTGTTTCATCTCCCTCTGTTGTTTCTGTTGTGGTATCTCCCTCTGTTGTTTCTGTTGTGGTATCTCCCTCTGTTGTGGTATCTCCTCTGTTGTTTCTGTTGTGGTATCTCCCTCTGTTGTTTCTGTTGTGGTATCTCCCTCTGTTTTTTCTGTTGTGGTATCTCCCTCTGTTGTGGTATCTCCCTCTGTTGTTTCATCTCCCTCTGTTGTTTCTGTTGTGGTATCTCCCTCTGTTGTTTCATCTCCCTCTGTTGTTTCTGTTGTGGTATCTCCCTCTGTTTTTTCTGTTGTGGTATCTCCCTCTGTTGTTTCATCCTCCTATCTGTTGTTTCTGTTGTGGTATCTCCCTCTGTTGTTTCATCCTCCTATCTGTTGTTTCTGTTGTGGTATCTCCCTCTGTTGTTTCATCTCCCTCTGTTGTTTCTGTGGTGGTATCTCCCTCGTTTGTTTCTGTTGTGGTATCTCCCTCTGTTGTTTCTGTTGTGGTATCTCCCTCTGTTGTTTCATCTCCCTCTGTTGTTTATGTTGTGGTATCTCCCTCTGTTGTTTCTGTTGTGGTATCTCCCTCTGTTGTTTCTGTTGTGGTATCTCCCTCTGTTGTTTCTGTTGTGGTATCTCCCTCTGTTGTTTCTGTTGTGGTATCTCCCTCTGTTGTTTCATCTCCCTCTGTTGTTTCTGTTGTGGTATCTCCCTCTGTTGTTTCATCTCCCTCTGTTGTTTCTGTTGTGGTATCTCCCTCTGTTGTTTCTGTTGTGGTATCTCCCTCTGTTGTTTCATCTCCCTCTGTTGTTTCTGTTGTGGTATCTCCCTCTGTTGTTTCTGTTGTGGTATCTCCCTCTGTTGTTTCATCTCCCTCTGTTGTTTCTGTTGTGGTATCCCCCTCTGTTGTTTCATCTCCCTCTATTGTTTCTGTTGTGGTATCTCCCTCTGTTGTTTCTGTTGTGGTATCTCCCTCTGTTGTTGGGTCTGTTTTGTGGCGATGCGTATCTGCCCGCTCTCACCTGAGGATCACCCTCTTATTTCTCCTTCACCACTTTATTAACTGGAATGGACTGCTCTATCACAGAGAATATGTATTTAGGGGTTCTTCCTAAAGGCAGTTATTAATATCATAAATATTTGATGCTACTTTGTGTGACCCTGGAGAGACTGACAATGAAAGGGGAAGGCGAGGTATGAAGGTTAACGCTGGGGGACAGGCTGATTAAATGTATACCGGGTGGCTGGGCCCGTTAAACTTTCTAATGAAATGGACTAAATAAACAATGTAGTCATAGAGCATGTTTACGACAGAGCCCGGGAAGACTTTGGGGCATGTTCCTGCCTACATTGAAGTTGTTCTGCGAGATAGAACTAATTCTGTTCCCTCCTGATAAGCGACCTCCAAAATGTTGCAAATGAAGTTGTATGGTAATGCTTTTCATTTCCTCAGTGGCTCCCTGCCCTATAATTAGCATATTTTTCACAGAGGTCTGCAGAGAAACTACCTTTCAAAACTCTGTTAAGGAAACAACTCAATTCTGTTTTTGTTGTCTCATGGCAGTGGAAAATAACTATTTCCTTCAGTTTCTGTTTACCATATTGCTTTGTTGCAGAGAGTGTGTAAACCATACATCTTGTCTGGGCGAGACTAATATACCATCTTAACCAAAATGTCAAACATAACCTTCAAATATTTATTATGGAACCTAAAAGTAACACTAGTGAACCAACCTTACAATGATTCTCAGAGAGAGAAAACCGAGTGATAAATTAACTAAATCAAGCTAGCACATATTTGCAAAACATGTAGGCCTAACAGCAATCCCCAGCAGCTTATACTTAAACCGTAAGAAGTTGGCACATGTGGAGATACCATTGCCCGCTTATTAAAAGTTTTGTAATTGCTGATACCCAATACCCAAAGGTCTGCTTGAGAATTCAGAAAATAAATGGAAAAACAGCCAGAAAGCTCAAGGAGCAGAGCAGAACCCTTGAGTGAGTAATAATTTAATCAGCACATCTGAATGTTTAAACGAGTCAAGAATGCAACATTGATGTACCCCGTGAATATACTTTCCCTTACATCCAGCCATGGTTGAATACTTCTAGCCAATGATTTGAGGCCAACATATCTAGTTTGACTTTGCCGTGGTCTAAAACAGTCCCCCAACCAACGCTTCTCATGCATAAAGTGTAATTAAGCCTAGAGAGAGTGAAAAGACTACCACAGCCCTACCCAATATGATTGGTACCGGCTACCAGTGATCTAAATCACTACTTTAAACTGGGTGGTTCGAGCCCTGAATGCTGATTGGTTGACAGCCGTGGTATATCAGTCCGTATACCACGGGTATGACAAAACTGCTCTAATTACGTTGGTAACCAGTTTATAATAGCAATAACCTCTGGGGTTTGTGGTATATGGCCAATATACCACGGCTAAGGGCTGTGTCCAGGCGATGCGTCGTGCCTAAGAACAGCCCATAGCCATGGTATATTGGCCATATACCACACCACCTCGTGCCTTATTGCTTAAATGGAAGATGCTGCTAGAACACATAAATAATACACAGAGAATGGCATTCACTTAACAATTGGCTTTTTCCTTGAACCAGCCTTCCAAAGCGCTTTAATAACAGCTCAAGTTATGAAAATGATGTCCCAAGGCTGAAGAAGGAATACATAAAGCTTTCTTTTTGGTAGTCTGTCTGCTTATAAGAATGTAGATGTATGCAACTAAATGTTTTCCAGCACATAAGGCAATTTGCTTTCCATAAACATCTTCCTCTAAGAAAATAATGAGGGAGAAAATAAATGGGAAAAATGCCTTAGTGTTACCAGGAACATTACCAACTTCTCAGTAAAATAAATTATGAATTGTGCATGAAAGCTGCAGGCAAATTCCAAAATGAATGTTATATTAATTGAGAAAGCTTAAATGACTCTCTTGTCGGAGGTTTTTTTGGGCCTTCTCTTGGTGTTCTGAATATCATACTGTACCTCTGAGGATGTCTCAGGTAACTTTCTTTGGGTTTTCAGAGGCTCTGGTGGCTGTGTTATGTAGGCCCCTCAGACGTCAGGGCCTTTGATAGGTATTGATCCTACGCCCTCCTTGTCACATAAGTGGGAGGTAAAGTGGGGCCTTGCAAGAACAAAGCACACACTGAGGAAGAGACGTTGTTGTTGTTGTTTTTTCTAAAAGAGGATGCTTCTGTGAAGTTTACCAAAAACACAGGGTTCAGGCCTTTTTTGAGGACATGCTGAAAAGGGAAGTGAGTCTCTCTCTCTCTCTCTCTCCCTCTCTCTCTCTCTCTCTCTCTCTCTCTCTCTCTCTCTCTCTCTGTCCTTGGAGCCATCGATCTCTGATCTCTCAGTTCTTTCCCTGAAGGCATTCTTTCTGGGAGTGTTCATCACATGCCAAACATGTGTATGACATCTAAGTGCTCTCTCACAGTCTAATGATTCTGGGATTAGCTGACACTTTCTATGCCATGTGAAATGTAAACCGTTTTGAGTCTATGGTTAAATGTAGATTTCAAAACAAAAAAATGAAGACCTAACCTGGTTATGTGTGTCAATACAACACACCTACTCTACATGAGTTAGTTTACATTCAAGATATTACAAGAGGACCATTAAACATAGATTTACTAGCATCTTGTAACAGGATACTGTAGTCCAACCTAAACACATTTTGGACAGAGAATACATGCATGGGCCTATGGTACATAAACTTTAAACTGTCCATGGGAATTCCAGTTCTTGTCCCTTTTGTTAAAGCTGGAGTAGAAAAGCCTGGGCATAACACCATAACACATGTGATGTAAACTGTAAGCTGTTCCCCATCCCAAGCATGCTGCTGTGAGTCAGACTGTGGCATTAGGGCCAATTGGATGTGTTTAAAGGAGAGCAGGGCTGTAGACACCACGCCTGGCTCTCCCCTGCCTGCATTACCACTGGAGCTGATGACAAGTGCAGAGCAGCCTTGTTGTGTCTTTAATACAGCGGGAGTATTCTCCAGGGGAAATGCAATCTGTGTCCTCCGAACGGTATTACCCCGCGTGTCAGCCGCTATCACATTATACTCACCCTGCTCCAAATGGGAGAAGGAAATAGGAAATCGCCTCAGCCAGAAATGAACCAGAAGCATAATCAAAAAAATGTGTGTGACATCAGTACAGATCTGCACCCAGCCCAGACATCCCCTAGCTGAGCACTAAACAATAAGCAGTGGAATTGCTTGGGATTCTTTAGCGGTTGAAAGAATGTACGCCCCTTTTTTCACCCCTAGGCATCTATTGGCTTATACCAGCTTAGACGTTTAAGATATGAGATAAAAGGGGTATGCTATCCTGATATGTTTTTCACCATGCCTTTATTGCCAATAGAAGGAGACAGCAAGAGCAGAGAAATCCCCAAAGCGTTAGAGAGACATTGAACACAGTGTCTGACCTCAGTTTCTAACATTACTAAATATCTGCCAAAATACTCTCACCACTATAGCTGGAATCATCCGAGCTAAAAGAATCCTGTTCCATATGTATCATCACATGTATGACAGTGAGTCAGAGAATAGTGTAGATAGTATAAAGAGTGCAAGTATCAATATTGTATACAGTGATACAGTAAAACGTATGCTATACAAATACATATAAGTTACATACTAACACTCAATTCCACATACACACACTCCTATACTTCCCTTACTAAAATAGTCTGCATGTGAGAGACAAAGACACAGCACATAAGAGGATCAAGTTAGGTAGCTATGTATGTGTTTGTGTGTGTGTGAGCATGCTCTGCACACATGTGTGTGTGTCAGCGTTAAGTCCCTGTGACTGAGAGGTGAAAGGACTGTTGTACTCACAGTTGTGCTCGTTTCCCTGCGGTCTGTCGGCTTGTCAGAGTTTCATCCTCTCGGTCTGGCTATCCCTTAGCTGGGCAGGGGGCTTTCTGTTCCTCTGCTCTGGACGAGGTGTGGTAGAGAGACTTAGCTACAGACAGAGAGAGAGATAGAGAGCAAAGGAATGAATGCGAGAGAGAGAATCAGAGAGAGAGCGAGAGAGCGACAGAGAGTGAGGGGTGTCCTGCGATTGGCCCGTCAGTCCGGGAGAGGGAGCGTTGGTCTCAGTGGTGTCAGAGTCACGAGCGATGAGTCTGTTTGCTCCTATTTAAGAGGCAGTACAGTCAGCCGCTGCATGGATTCCAACAGCACACACTGCTAACGTAGGCACGCTCACTGGCTGCTGCTCACATGCTGCATACACATCACAGTCAGGGAGGGAGGGAGATAAATAAGAAGAGGTGGAGAAAGGAGGGGGGAAGTGATAAAGGGAGGCAGACAGATACAGAGGGCCGATGACAGCTTCAAGCTGAAGCTTCTCCTTGGCTTCTCATCAATGACAGGTACTGAACAACAACAGAGAGAAAGAGAGAGAGAGAGATGTAGGTATCCCCTCCACACCACCCTCAGCTCCAAAACACACACACACACACACACAGACCCACACGCACACAGAGAATATTCACACAAGCACACAAATCCCTTCTCCCCCAACCCCATCTCAATTACCATAGCCGCGGCTAGCAGATGTTTGGGAGTTGTCAGATCTCAAGCTCGGCTCGGGGAGAGATGTGGTTCTAACTTATCTCATCTTATTTAACTGGGCAGTAATCAGAAAACAGTGGCAAGCTCATTTAGAGTCGGGTTGGCTGTGCAGCGCTGGGGGTGGCGGGGCCACGGACACAGACAGAGGCAAATGGCAATTATCATATCCCAAGTCACAGAACAGCACCCCACAGGTTCCATTAAGGCCATTAGCACTGGGGGCCAACACTGAAACTGATCCCAGGCCTGTAGGATAGACAGGGCAGCAGCGTCTGTGAGAGGAGGCAGTGTGCACTGTAGCACTGACCTGGCCAAGGGGTACTCCGTTAAGATTGATCATCAACATTTTAAATGGAGAATTGAGGGCAGTCATGTGAGTGGAAGGATTCAGGGTTTGTGTTTGGTTGTAAAACTGATTTAATGACGTCCTGACAATGACAACACATGTTATCATGCTGTAGATTCAATATTCCTCCAGATTGTGCTCAATGGAATCTTCTATGTTTCAATGGAATCATCTATGTCTCAACGGAATCATCTACGTCTCAATGAAATCATCTACGTCTCAAAGGAATCATCTACGTCTCAAAGGAATCATCTACGTCTCAAAGGAATCATCTACGTCTCTCAACGGAATCATCTATGTCTCAATGGAATCATCTATGTCTCAAAGGAATCATCTATGTCTCAACGGAATCATCTATGTCTCAAAGGAATCATCTATGTCTCAATGGAATCATCTATGTCTCAAAGGAATCATCTATGTCTCAACGGAATCATCTATGTCTCAACGGAATCATCTATGTCTCAAAGGAATCATCTATGTCTCATACGAGCAGGACAAGAAGCATTAGGAAGAATATTGGTTTTGACATTTTCCGCCGTAATGCTTAGTTTGACGATGAATGTCACGCTCAGTCTTTTTTTCCTCATTAACTATGGGGACCGCACACCAGCACCAATCTGCTCCCTCCGTCGTCCCACAAAGTCCCTGGAATCCTATTCTCTGTCCTCTTCACTCCACCAAATTCAATTAAAAAGAGAAATTGGCAATTAGATCACTGTTATGATCCTGTAACAATGATCTAATGTGTAATTCATTGGCTTGGCGCTCCCTCGGGGGGTCCTGCTTGATGGAGTGGCTCTGAGACTCCTTGGCATTCACCTCGGCCGGCGCAGCGCGGGGCGGAGTGGGCTCTCCTCTCGGCCCCCCGTCACCATCATCCAACCTGGTCTCTACTGTCTCACCACCACCACCACCTCTGCTGGCCCGCGGCAACAACTCACTGTACCCACACATACTGTATACACACACACTCATAAATAAATGTGCACACACACGGATACGCATACACACAGTGATTTGCTTTGTTTTATATGCATAAGCTTCATTCGGCAGGTTGCTGGTGTTTAAAGAGGACAGAGAGCACCCACAAGCACATACCCCTACATGTCGCCTCTCGCGGGAGAACCCTCGGCAATGTTTCCCTCCATTTAATTAACTAAATTCCAATCTGTGGGGGGGTAGGGGTGCACTCCAGGCTAAGAATCACATTGAGATAAGGGGTGAGGGTGGTGAGGGAGGAGGGGGGAGTTTACCCTCAACACACCCAAACCCGGTGTGTCTTGTCACCAGCCCTGTGACTGTAGCCCTTTGGGCAGCTGACCCGACAGCACCACCAAATGGGGAATGTCTGCTACGCTTAGCATCATCCTCCTGGAGCCAGGTAGTGGCCACGTGTTTATCTGTCGCTACAAAGCCTTGTTACCTGGCAACATTTAATACTTTATAGAGGTTTTATCTTATCATAGCCTCTAGGGTATATTTAGTCCTGGGATAAATGCAACAAACACACGCAGACAGACACAGTATTGCAGACCGACACACAAACACAGACACACGGATACACACACGGATACACACACCCACAGTGATTGCTCGGCTTGGCTCGTTTAGCACTTCTAAGGCAGAGATCCCCAGAGGCCAGCTATCACATCCAGTTACCGTGGCACCAGACATGCCCAGACCCACCTGGCTGCTCTCACCTCAATCTGAGAAAGACAGGAGGCACTGTAACCATGTCACACAGGACACACACACTGAATCACAGACGCACAGAGACACACACTGAATAACTGATTAACATACTGTATGCCAGACACACACTGAATCACTGAATCACAGGCGCACAGAGACACACATTGAATCACTGAATCACAGACGCACAGAGACACACATTGAATCACAATCAGAACCACAGACGCAGAAAGGCCCAGGCACAGAATCACAGACACACAGAATCACAGAAAAGATTGGAGTCAAATATATCGATATAAACAACATAAGCCAACACACACACACACACATAAGCCAACACAAACATACTAGAGTGACACACAGACACTCTACCATCACCCCAGGTGTACGGTGACGAACAATGACATTGCTCTACAGTCGCTATCTTTCCAAATCTAACCCAAATTTCCAACGAACCATCCGGCAGAATATGAATCATCAGCCAGTTGTCCTGGGAGACCAGATTGACAGTTATTCTTTTCAGTCACTGCCTCTTTTCATAATTTGATTTGTAAATAACTGAAAATGAGTCAAATGATCAAAGCATACAACACTGCCAGTAGGAATGACAGGTAAAATAAATGACAAACAGCTATATTAACAGGAACGTAAAGAAGGGCCCTAATGAGAAACCTCTGCCTTCATTGGTGACTCACATTGATGGCTGGAGGTAATACAGACGTAATGGCTGCTAAAGTAGGAGACAGAGAAAAGAGAGGTGGTGAGAGAGAGCGAGAGAGAGAGAGAGTGAGAGAGAGAGTGATAAGCAACAAGGTAGAGGTAGTGGAGGAGAGGAGGACTGGCCGGTGATTAGTGCGCTCCAGCGTTGGTTGAGGCTGACATGTCACAGGTTGACATGGGATGCAATTATGGAGGGGAAATTTGCGGGGCCCTCAGGCATGTGGCAGCCATGCTGTCAACTCTGGCTGATGTGTGGGCTCTTGGCACCGGCAAAGATGTCACAGGTGCTTACTGTATACTTCACTACAGCAGCATTCCTATAAAATTGGGCCTAAGTTTAACCAGGGGAGGTTGGAGAGGAGAGTGCGATGGTTACAGGCCATGGTGTGTGAGTGTGTATGTTTGTGTAGGTTTGAAAAGGTGGGTGTGTGCACGCTTCGGTCTGTCCCTGTGCAAGCACTTGAGCGTGCGTGTGTGTGTGCGTGTGCATGCGTGTGTGTGCAAAAGGTGCTATGATGGATAGCGCCACAGTAGAACAGCTGTTTTAACACAAGTAGGCTGTTAACACTAATCTACCCCCAACTCCTACCTGATGCCTCAGTCTCACTGCCTCTCAGTCCCTCACTCTCTCCCGCTCTCTGCTAAAGCCACCAATCTCCATTGTGACTGGACCAGTTTCTCACACTGTTCTCCCCATCTTCTCTGTGTCTCCCATGTCAGCTCTTGTGTATAAGTCCCCCTGCAGTATAAGTAAGCACTTTAAGGCCCAAGGCAAATTACCTCAGCAGGACACAGCACACTTTTCTCTTATTTTCTCCTCTTATCAAACCTGGGCCTCCTCACAGAACCAGCAGCACACGACTCCAGCTTAAAGGCCCAGTGCAGTCAAAATGTGATTTACCTATACTTTATATGTATTGAGTATACCAAACATGAGGAATACCTTCCAAACATTGAGTTGCACCACCTCCCCCTTTCCTTCAGAACAGCCTCAATTCATCCTGGCATGGACTCTACAAGATGTCGAAAGGGTTCCACAGGGATGCTGGCCCATGTTGACGCCATTACTTCCCACAGTTGTGGGAGGATGTCCTTTGGGTGGTGGACCATTCTTGATACACACAGGAAACTGTTGAGCGTGAAAAACCCAGCAGCGATGCAGTTCTTAACACAAACCAGTGCACCTGGTACCTACTACCATACCCAGTAAAATGTCACTTAAAACTTTTGTCTTGTTCACCCTCTGAATGGCACACATACACAATCCATGTCTCAACTGTCTCAAGGGTAAAAAAATATATATATATTCTTTAACCTGTCTCCTCCCCTTCATCTACACTGACTGAAGTGGATTTAACAAATGACATCAATAACAGATCATAGCTTTCACCTGGATTCACCTAGTCAGTCTATGTTACCTTTATTTAACCAGGCAAGTCAGTTAAGAACAAACTCTTATTTTCAATGACGGCCTGGGAACAGTGGGTTAACTGCCTGTTCAGGGGCAGAACGACAGATTTTGTACCTTGTCAGCTTGGGGATTTGAACTTGCAACCTTTCGGTTACTAGTCCAACGCTCTAACCACTAGGCTACCCTGCCGCCCTGGCCAGACCAGGTGTCCTTAATGTTTTGTACACTCAGTCTATATTTCCATACTATGAGGTTGGAATAATACTGTGACATTTTTAAATGATGATGCCCTTTTAGTGTAAGAGCTGTTTAAAAGACCACCTGAAATTACAGCCTGTTTTAGTGGGATGGAGGTTTGGACTGTCTGGTGACGTCACCAGCCGAGTACATTTGTTACAGTTTTTCTGAAGCGCTTTGGCTCAATTCTCAAATGATTTTTTTTTCAAAACAATAAGTTCAAGTCTCTGAACAATTCGTTTCTTGTTCACACCAGATTTGAATTTCTTATTTATTTAAGCAAAATGCACGTGTTTTGGCATGTGTGCAAAAGAGTAAGCACAAATGCACATGGCTTGCTGATCAACACTGATGAGTTGATTCTCAGTGAAATTGTCACAACTTCTAAACATTCTTTCATCGTGTGACTCATCACATGCAAAATGATCCATTCAATGATCAAAATCAGTCAGACATACATGTATATTCCATAAATATCTATGACATGGAATGTTTGCGATGTCTGCTTAATTGGCAAATTACTTCCCAAGAGACATAAGTAATGAAATAGGAATCACAATCTTACCAATCAAGTTTGGAAGCATATACTGTACACTACCGTTGAAAGGTTTGGGTTCACTTAGAAATGTCCTTGTTTTTGAAAGAGAAGTACATTTTTGGTCCATTAAAATAACATGAAATTGATCAGAAATACAGTGCCTTGCGAAAGTATTCGGCCCCCTTGAACTTTGCAACCTTTTGCCACATTTCAGGCTTCAAACAATAAGATATAAAACTGTATTTTTTTGTGAAGAATCAACAACAAGTGGGACACAATCATGAAGTGGAACGACATTTATTGGATATTTCAAACTTTTTTAACAAATCAAAAGCTGAAAAATTGGGCGTGCAAAATTATTCAGCCCCTTTACTTTCAGTGCAGCAAACTCTCTCCAGAAGTTCAGTGAGGATCTCTGAATGATCCAATGTTGACCTAAATGACTAATGATGATAAATACAATCCACCTGTGTGTAATCAAGTCTCCCTATAAATGCACCTGCACTGTGATAGTCTCAGAGGTCCGTTAAAAGCGCAGAGAGCATCATGAAGAACAAGGAACACACCAGGCAGGTCCGAGATACTGTTGTGAAGAAGTTTAAAGCCGGATTTGGATACAAAAAGATTTCCCAAGCTTTAAACATCCCAAGGAGCACTGTGCAAGCGATAATATTGAAATGGAAGGAGTATCAGACCACTGCAAATCTACCAAGACCTGGCCGTCCCTCTAAACTTTCAGCTCATACAAGGAGAAGACTGATCAGAGATGCAGCCAAGAGGCCCATGATCACTCTGGATGAACTGCAGAGATCTACAGCTGAGGTGGGAGACTCTGTCCATAGGACAACAATCAGTCGTATATTGCACAAATCTGGCCTTTATGGAAGAGTGGCAAGAAGAAAGCCATTTCTTAAAGATATCCATAAAAAGTGTTGTTTAATGTTTGCCACAAGCCACCTGGGAGACACACCAAACATGTGGAAGAAGGTGCTCTGGTCAGATGAAACCAAAATTGAACTTTTTGGCAACAATGCAAAACGTTATGTTTGGCGTAAAAGCATCACAGCTCATCACCCTGAACACACCATCCCCACTGTCAAACATGGTGGTGGCAGCATCATGGTTTGGGCCTGCTTTTCTTCAGCAGGGACAGGGAAGATGGTTAAAATTGATGGGAAGATGGATGGAGCCAAATACAGGACCATTCTGGAAGAAAACCTGATGGAGTCTGCAAAAGACCTGAGACTGGGACGGAGATTTGTCTTCCAACAAGACAATGATCCAAAACATAAAGCAAAATCTACAATGGAATGGTTCAAAAATAAACATATCCAGGTGTTAGAATGGCCAAGTCAAAGTCCAGACCTGAATCCAATCGAGAATCTGTGGAAAGAACTGAAAACTGCTGTTCACAAATGCTCTCCATCCAACCTCACTGAGCTCAAGCTGTTTTGCAAGGAGGAATGGGAAAAATTTCAGTCTCTCGATGTGCAAAACTGATAGAGACATACCCCAAGCGACTTACAGCTGTAATCGCAGCAAAAGGTGGCGCTACAAAGTATTAACTTAAGGGGGCTGAATAATTTTGCACGCCCAATTTTTCAGTTTTTGATTTGTTAAAAAAGTTTGAAATATCCAATAAATGTCGTTCCACTTCATGATTGTGTCCCACTTGTTGTTGATCCTTCACAAAAAAATACAGTTTTATATCGTTATGTTTGAAGCCTGAAATGTGGCAGAAGGTCGCAAAGTTCAAGGGGGCCGAATACTTTCGCAAGGCACTGTACATTGTTAATGTTGTAAATTACTACTGTAATGGCTGATTTTTTTTATGGAATATATTCATAGGTGTACAGAGGCCCATTATCAGCGACCTCCACTCCTGTGTTTCAATGGAACGTTGTGTTAGCTAATCCAAGTTTGTCATTATAAAAGGCTAATTGATCATTAGAAAAACCCTTTGCAATTATGTTAGCACAGCTGAAAACTGTTGTTCTGATTAAAGAAGCAATAAAACTGGCCTTCTTTAGACTAGTTGTGTATCTGGAGCATCAGCATTTGTGGGTTCTATTACAGGCTCAATGGCCAGAAACAAAGAATTTCCTTCTGAAACTCAGACTATTCTTGTTCTGAGAAATGAAGGCTATTCAATGCGAGAAATTGCCAAGAAACTGAAGATCTCGTACAACACTGTGTACTTTTTCCTTCACTCGTCTAAAGAAGGCCAGTTTTATTGCTTCTTTAATCAGGACAACAGTTTCATGACACAAGGAGAGACCCAGATGCAGATGGTTGGAGTCTTACAATATGTATTAATCCAATAGGGTAAGGCAGGTGAATGGTTCAAAACCAGTTCAGAGTCCAAACGGTACCGAATGGCAGGCAGAATCAAGGTCAGGGCAGGCAGGATGATCAGGCAGGCAGGAAAGTAGTTCAGAGTCAGGCAGGGGTCAAAACTGGGAAGACTATCAAAAATAGAATAAAGGCGTACAGGGAAAACACGCTGGTTGACTTGACTAACATACAAGACGAACTGGCACAGAGAGACAGGAAACACAGGGATAAATACACTGGGGAAAACAAGCGACACCTGGAGGGGGTGGAGACAATCACAAGGACAGGTGAAACAGATCAGGGTGTGACAGGGCCCCTGTACGACCTATGTAGATATTCCATTAAAAATCACCCGTTTCCAGCTACAATAGTCATTTACAACATTAACAATGTCTACACTGTATTTCTGATCCATTTGATGTTATTTTAATGGACAAAAAAATTGCTTTTCTTTCAAAAACAAGGACATTTCTAAGTGACCCAAAATTTTGGAACGGTAGTGTATATACAACGATCAAAGGGATCATGCTGTTTGTATGTGGCTGCTATGAAAATGAACTGTGATCAGGGTGTATTCATTCTGCCGATTCTGTTGAAAAACATTTCTTAAAGGGAAGCAAACAGAAAAAAACTGGAATTAACATACCTGAATTTGTCCAATAGAAACTCTCATTTGCAACTGTTGAACTAATGATTACGCCTTAGATCAGCTAGATGCAGGCCAGAGTGTGCAAGGCGGTATTGAATGTGTCAATATCTGTTACCTTAATTTCTCATATTTCTCTCAACCTGTGCACCTACGTTGTAATCTTTCATTCATGGGCTAGGTTGTAACAACCTCATGATGGGTATAGGGAAAATGTGATTATCATGTAGTAGCCTAAACTTATTGATGTTACATTGTGCTGGGTAAGTGGAATATGACTGACAGTCATCCAATATGCTGTAATAAAAATATGGCCATGCACAGTAAAAGAAATTGTCCTCCCTCATCTTTAACGCAACCAACCACCACTGAACCTGTAGCTTTTACCGAAGGACAGTGGATCGTCTGGATTTCTGTCCGGCCTTTCTTTAAAAAAAATCATAAACCCATTTTCCCGAAAATTGATTTGTACAAAGACTTCCAGACTACCATCATGGGGCTTGAAAGCCAACTCTAGCAGGCCATCAGGTGTGATTTTCCACTTCAGACATTTATTTTTTGCTGCAGCAGCACAGCAATGGGCTCTCTGAGAGCAGGGTGGTGTTGGTCGGGTCTCGGTGTGCAACAAAATGCTTGGTTGCACTGACAGTGAGCACCCCACTATCATGTGCAGGGGAACAGGGATTAGACAACACAGTGATACCCAGCAAGATGGCCAGATGTCCTCCATTCAATAACAACTTGTCTCAGCAACATTGATCTATGTACATTCACATCCACTCATGCTTGTATAACATGTTTAGAGGGAGGGCAATAAGGAGGCTAACACCTGTAAAGTGGATACATGAGAGGTGGTAGACATGACCTGTTTACAGAGTTATCACGGTCACTGAGGCTTTGTTAGTGTTGTTACTGTTAGCCTCAGTGTTGTGTAGCCAACAGGCCCTGTGTGTCCCTGTGTCCTCTACCCCCCTTAGTAGCGGAACATATAAGTCCCCCCCCTAATTCACAGCCCAACAACTCAGCTGGTGATGGAGGCAATGGGGGCCTGATTATATCAGGAGAACAAGGGCTAATTAAATAGGGGTCTGATCACTGAGGAGTAAATTATTTAACACCAGAGACTCAACTCTCTCTTCGTTAGATCCTAAACCATAGAACTCTCCCTCCCTAGTCTCCCTGCGAGCCTCGCCTTCGTTCTCTTTTTAATGACAGCTTTACCATGCCGCTCTTTCATCTTTGGGAACTGTGTGCCATTCGGTAGAGGCAGCATGGCAGAGAGAGAGACAGTATGAAAGGTCTGTGGGCTGTGACCACTGGAACATACCCATCTACTCTATCATGGTGAGTTGATTAGACACAACATCAAAGGGAGTCAACCTACAGATTAACATTAAAGATCTCCTGGCAAATCAACACATAATTGACACAATCGGAACAAATTCATTGTTCGCCACATCCCCCTACCCCCTCTGTGTATTCACAAGTGCATTAGAATGGATAACCCTTACCACTATCGTGCACTTAGAGAAAAGCTAGTAGATTGTAAAAGTTCTGTTCTGTTGTTGTGTTCCCAAACAGGATGTGGTGGGGGACTTGTAGAAGGAGCTCAGTGTTCTGTCCCTCGGCAGGGGACTGCTATTACTACTTCTCCTCCTTAGTGTTGTGGTTTTTCTCTGACAGTCGAACTCTCTCAGGGCCAGTTTCAGACTTTCTGATCGCCCACTGGACCACTTTCCCCTCTCTCCCATCTACGCGGCAACGAATGCTAACTCCAAAAGCCAGCGTCTTGAGGTAAAGGGGAATCACTGACTTAAGATGATACCCGGCAGAGCACAGAACTACTGCTTGCAAACATTATTTTCCATTGGCAATCTGTTCGCTGAAAAACACAACCTTAACATGGGCACATTCTATTTGCTCTCCGGATATACATAAACCACAAACAACACTACCAACATTATTATTACTATATATAAACTCAGCAAAAAAAGAAACGTCCTCTCACTGTCAACTGTGTTTATTTTCAGCAAACTTAACATTTGTAAATATTTGTATGAACATAAGATTCAACAACTGATACATAAACTGAACAAGTTCCACAGACATGTAACTAACATAAATAGAATAATGTGTCCCTAAACGAAGGGGGGGCAAAATCAAAAGTAACAGCCAATATCTGGTGTGGCCACCAGCTGCATTAAGTACTGCAGTGCATCTCCTCCTCATAGACTGCACCAGTTTTGCCAGTTATTGCTGTGAGATGTTACCCCACTCTTCCACCAAGGCACCTGCAAGTTCCTGGACATTTCGGCGGAGAATGACCCTAGCCCTCACCCTCCGATCCAACCAGTCCCAGACGTGCTCAATGGGATTGGGATCCGAACTCTTCGCTGACCATGGCAGAACACTGACATTCCTGTCTTGCAAGAAATCACGCACAGAACGAGCAGTATGGCTGGTGGCATTGTCATGCTGGAGGGTCATGTCAGGATTAGCCTGCAGGAAGGGTACCACATGAGGGAGGAGGATGTCTTCCCTGTAAAGCACAGCGTTGAGATTGGTTGCGATGTCAACAAGCTCAGTCCGATGATGCTGTGACACACCGCCCAAGACCATGACGGACACTCCACCTCAAAATCGATCCCGCTCCAGAGTACAGGCCTCAGTGTAACACTCATTCCTTCGAACGATAAACACAAATCCGACCATCAACCCTGGTGAGACAAAACCACGTCTCGTCAGTGAAGAGCACTTTTTGCTAGTCCTGTCTGGTCCAGTGAAGGTGGGTTTGTGCCCATAGGCGACGTTGTTGCCGGTGATGTCTGGTGAGGACCTGCCTTACAACAGGCCTACAAGCCCTCAGTCCAGCCTCTCTCAGCCTATTGCAGACAGTCTGAGCACTGATGGAGGGATTGTGCATTCCTGGTGTAACTGGGCAGTTGTTGTTGCTTTCCTGTAACTGTCCCGCAGGTGTGATGTTCGGATGTACCGATCCTGTGCAGGTGTTGTTACACGTAGTCTGCCACTGTGAGGAAGAGCAGCTGCCCGTGCTGTCTCCCTGTAGCGCTGCCTTAGGCGTCCCACAGTACGGACATTGCAATTTATTGCCCTGGCCACATCTGCAGTCCTCATACCACCTTGCAGCATGCCTAAGGCACGTTCACACAGATGAGCAGGGACCCTGGGCATCTTTCTTTTGGTGTTTTTCAGAGTCAGTAGAAAGGCCTCTTCAGTGTCATAAGTTTTCATAACTGTGACCTTAATTGCCTACCATCTGTAAGCTGTTAGTGTCTTAATGACCGTTCCACAGGTGCATGTTCATTGTTTATGGTTCATTGAACAAGCATGGGAAACAGTGTTTAAACCCTTTACAATGAAGATCTGTGAAGTTATTTAGATTTTTCCAAATTATCTTTGAAAGACAGGGTCCTGAAAAAAGGACGTTTCTTTTTTTGCTGAGTTTATATATATATATATATATATATATATATTTTAATGCATTAACCCCTCCACCCACCCCCCACCCCCTTTTCGGAGGACAAATATCTTAGTTTTTTTACAACTTTTCTTCTACATATACATACATTTTACATATACATTTTTCATACACATTTTACATACATGGTACTTTTAAACAAAGCAGTCACATAACAATAAAACATGACCAAACATACGCTCTTTAATCCAAACCCTCAGCGACCCCCAGCCACTCCCAGCCTTCCCACCATAGACCTCAGCTCTTTAATCCAAACCCTCAGCACCCCCAGCCACTCCCAGCCTTCCCACCATAGACCTCAGACCCCCAGCCACTCCCAGCCTTCCCACCATAGACCTCAGCTCTTTAATCCAAACCCTCAGCGACCCCAGCCACTCCCAGCCTTCCCACCATAGACCTCAGCTCTTTAATCCAAACCCTCAGCGACCCTCAGCCACTCCCAGCCTTCCCACCATAGACCTCAGCTCTTTTAATCCAAACTCCCCCTTCCCACCAGCGCTCTTTAATCCAAACCCTCAGCCAGCCACTCCCAGCCTTCCCACCATAGACCTCAGCTCTTTAATCCAAACCCTCAGCGACCCTCAGCCACTCCCAGCCTTCCCACCATCAGACCTCAGCTCTTTAATCCAAACCCTCAGCGACCCCAGCCACTCCCAGCCTTCCCACCATAGACCTCAGCTCTTTAATCCAAACCCTCAGCGACCCCCAGCCACTCCCAGCCTTCCCACCATAGACCTCAGCTCTTTAATCCAAACCCTCAGCGACCCTCAGCCACTCCCAGCCTTCCCACCATAGACCTCAGCTCTTTAATCCAAACCCTCAGCGACCCTCAGCCACTCCCAGCCTTCCCACCAGACCTCAGCTCCCAAACCGACCCTCAGCCACTCCCAGCCTTCCCACCATAGACCTCAGCTCTTTAATCCAAACCCTCAGCGACCCCCAGCCACTCCCAGCCTTCCCACCATAGACCTCAGCTCTTTAATCCAAACCCTCAGCGACCCTCAGCCACTCACTCTCATATAGTATCCATTATTTTCCATTGACAATCTGTTCGCTGAAAAACAATGAACCTTGTCCTGCCACATAACAACCAAGCTATGGCATGGCAAGTCATTACATGTACTATCTATGTTTTGATCGCATTGCCTTGCCTATCCAGACATCGAATAAAAACTAACATTTGATTTGTCAGTATGTTATTATGGTGAATATATTGATCACATACTGTAACAGTGTCTACAAATACACAATAGAGGACACACAAAGTAGAAAATACTGTATATCTTAAATGTTGTTGTCATGGAAACACAAGTCAGCAACACACATTTGGAGCCTTGAAATAACTCATCCAAACCCCATAATTGTATATTTCTTTTATTTAACCTTTATTTAACTCGGCAAGTCAGCCTAAAGAAAATGTATTTGTAAATTCTATACATCCTCAGACTGTTTTGTATTGACTCAAAAGACCTACACTCCTTCATCAGTGAAGATAATGGTTTTCTAACAGCGAAATGGATTACACAATGCAGAGAACTCTGCAAAAAGTTTACAATGAGTAAGGAAAAAATGAGACCGACTATTTGACAGCTGTTCTATCTTTCTATTTCTTTATTCTCTGTGAGTAAAGCTGTGCTAATATGGACTTGTTTGTCCTAAAAGCACATTTGCAGTCCATTTACCATGAATATACACATGAGCTTAAAATAACAAAATGAATGTTGACCTTTGGTCTTAAGGCGAACCAAATGCTGCCAGGCTGTGTCCCACGCCACTAGGTAGGTGTGGAGCGATGACTCATTCTACTCCTGTGGAGGCGGGCGGAGCGGGCAGGGTACTGTCTGTGACAAGGCACTGTCGCTGTTGCTGCACCCGCTGACATGCTTACTGCCAGCATAACATTTTACTTCAATTAGATAATTGAATGAGTCAATTCCCGTCACCTCTCCCACTCACAACGTCTACCTGAAATAGACTCCCAAAATGATGTGTGTTCAGAGCGAGGGAGGGAGAGGGATGGTGAGATAGGGAGGGAGGGAGAGGGGGATGGGGGGAGAGAGCGCAGCCCATGCAGCCACACTAAAGCAGCCATGCTCTCTCTCATTCCCCAGGGAAATTGCATCACATATTGATCCGTGTTCCCTCCACCTAATGGACGTAGAGGGTGGAAGTGCCGCTGGCAATTTGGAAATGGCTGTGCGAGTAACAAGGAGTCATTAAGGCATAAAACCCAGGTGAGTCACCCAAGGACCTTTCCCCTGGCCTCGCACAGGGCCTCTCGGTGCTGCTGCCTGTCTGGAGTCCACATCTGTATGTACCAAGGAGGGAGAGTACCAAAGCAGCCGGCCCGCGGGCTCAGACTAACATATCTTCAATATCTTTATTATCTTCATTACACCCCATACACTAGCCAATAAACAGGGGAGAGAGACAATCATTCTGTATTACATACATGACTATAGCACTTTACATTTTCTATCAGTTTAACAGACTCCCTTGGCCATCTTACAATCCTCACATTCATTTTTTACAGCCTTACACACATTCTGTCTTGCCATGCCTACAGATGGGGCTTTTACAGTGCAGGGATTTTCACTGGCGCCATAGTGGTTATGTTCCTTTCTCAATGGCACAACAGCAGGGTCTGACTTCACATTTCCAGCAATATCACACAACTCAGTGCCAGAGCCATCAATGCTTCATTCTGTTTGACAACAAACACACAGAAATAAAACACAGATTGTGTCATTATACTTCTAAAATGTGTAATGTGCAACATGTCCTGGAGTGGGCCAGGTTGTACAAAATACATCACCACACTGTTACATGGCCGCCAATACACAAGTTTTCTTCAAGAGCACATGAATGAGCTAAGAGGACATTTTTCAACCACAGCAACTATATGAACTGCACTGGCAAGAGAAGAGAGAAGGGATCAGTGATAATCATCAGTGGTATGGGGAGGAAGAACATACGCCCAGCTGATGGGTTCACTTTCGGGGACTGGCACAGTTTGATGTTACACACACTATTTGAACTGCAAAGGCAGAGCAAAAATTGAATCCAACACAATGGTTCTGTCTGGGTTTAATGCTCTGTTAAATCAGCGAGAACAAACAGGAACCGTTCACACGCCTTTGTTCAAACGTGAAAATGTTCCCTCTAATTCCAATGCATGAGAAATGTCATCTTAAAGTACAAGTAGAGCTCTCTACTGCTCAGCCTTCTGTGCCATTTCAATTTGTTTATTCATCCATTTCCTTGGCTGATGTCACCAGTAAAAAAGCAGGAACAATCATAGCCTGTTAAGGTGTTCCTGTGTACTTCACCATTACTCTGGGGGTGTGTATAGACTTCCACACGGATAACCCCCTGCCTGTATGTAAATGCTTGATCACCTCCCGCCCCTAAAACGAATTGGCTGTATGCATGTAAATATGGTGCATTACTTAGCCGAGGTGTTTTACCCCCGTGTCTCAGACTGAAGGTGATTTTGATTTGCTGCCATTTGGATATTAAGTGCAGTGGATATTGAATGCTATTACAGCTGGGGACAGACGAGGCATCAATCTCTGTCAGAGAAGTGGAAAATCTCTCTCCAGACAGATGCTGTCAGTCAGGAAGAAACTCATGAGCTGCATGAAAAGCAGGAAGTCCCAGCCGGAGATAATGGACCCTGTGGCATACACCTCGGCTTAGTATTGAGGCACTCTCACACCTCATCCCTTTTACTTCTTGGGTTGGGGATAAATTGGGTTCGGCTCAGAGAAAGTAGTGATGTGAACGCACCAGGGGTGCTCATCAAATCTATCGTCTCCACCTCCTTTGGGATGGGTGGTGTCATGAGCATGTATGTCACGATAACACCGTCTTAAGTTCATCGTCTTCGACAAGCATACATAACACAAGCACATATTAAAGAGTATGAACTTAGGATGATATATATGTACTTGTGTCACTGTATGTATCTATCCGTGCTTGCCAGAGACACACCACAGTTTCTGTTGATGACACATTTTGGATCATTTCTTGCAATGCCACTTTATCTTCCCAGCTTAGAGCCACACTCTCACGGGATCCCCTAAAAGTTGTCTGATGAACCCCCGCTCCTCTCTCAAAGGTGTGTTGCAGGAGGGGGGAGACAGAGCGAGAGAAAGAGAGCTCTCATTATTTCTTCCTAATTGCCCACAAGTGACCCTCGTGAGTCCCCCCTCTGCAGCCAGGTACGGTGCCTCATTACGGGCCGGCAGTCTCCTCCTCTGCTCTCCCAGGAGGAAGCCATGAAAAGGCCATGAAAGGCCTCCTCTGACAGGGGCCAGGCAGACTGGACCAATTAACAGGTTTTTTCTCTGCTCGCCACTCTCCCAGTCTTCCGGCTGGGCTCCCCACACACACACACACCCAGGCAGACAGGCCCGATCCCCTCTTCCTCCGTCGTCAGATCTGGACGCAGTGTTCCCAGGTTGGAAGGTAGAAGAATGGGATGAGGACAATGCCGGACTAGACGGCTCATTTACATGTTTCTCACGGCTCCGTGTCTCGCAGTAGGCCTGTGTTTTGTTCTGGAAACGGTGGAGAAATAGAGGTCTGGAACAGAGGAACATGGGTATGATTGGAGCTGAAGTTGTGTTATCAAGGCTGTTATTAGTGTGTAGATTTGAGTTAATAATACTGTGATGTTTTTGGACCTTTAATCCAAGAAAATACGAGTGTGTGTGTGACTGTCATTAATATCCAGAGCTGAGGCTCTCTTCAATTACTCTTATGTGACCAAAATACATGTATCTTAACTAGGTGTGACCTCTGAGACTGGGCCGGAGCATCACAGTTACATTTCTGGTGACTTTTAGCAGCCCTGGTGTCGTCACTCCATGAAGGCTAAATGTAATTGTTCTGAGTCCCTCCGTCTCAGAGTGCCAGGTGACTCAGACAGACTGTGGCAAAATAAATGACCCAGTCAAGGTGAACATCCAGGTTTCAGGCCAGGAGCAACAGAGACAAAACACAGCAAACTTGCCTTCCACCTTTTTCCTTTCTACCTGGATGACTCGTTTTTCCTTCCCCGAGGCCCGGCGCATTCAAGGCAATCTAGTCTGAACCAGTCGTCTGAAATGATCGACCATTACTTAGCATTCAGGTAACAATCTTTCAATAACCAACATGAAATGCAACACTTTTGTCTTAAGGCCTTGGTGTTGCCTGGCGTTCTGCAAGGTCACTTTGGAAACCATTCAGAACGAACCAAACGTAAAGTAAACCACTTTTGCCTGATACAAGAGGTCAATGACGAGAGGACAATGATGGGTTCTGGCGACAATAAGCCCATTCTGAGATTGAGAGTATGACAGTGACAGTGAGTGTGTTTGGGTGGGGGTTGTACAGACTCACTCAGAGCAGAGGTCCTGATTGGTCTGCTGTCTCCAGGGGTGTGTGCACTGTGCCTGCAGGCAGGGGAAGGTCAGGGGAGGGAACAGGAGTAACGAGGTGTGAAGGGAAGGCACTGTCCTCGGCTCCTGGGCCCTGGGAGACGCCACAGCCAAGGTGTTAATGCAGATGCTGCAGGCTCCCGAGCTTCACAAATTACACCTTTCCAGGGATAGCAGCCTGGAGCCTTTCCATCAGTCAATACAACAGTTAACATGCTTCCCACAGGCACAGCCTCGCAGACATCCTCAGAACCTAGTAAGTGTGGCCAAAACAGGTGAGCAGAAACAGGTTCAACAATACAATAGAACAGTAATAATGTGATACCACACAAGTTAGAGGATTGTCACAATAATAGAATTTGGCCTAACAAGAACACTGTGCAACTTCCTGTACAACTATCCACATTCAGCAAATTAAAAATAAAACCATGTCAGAATGAACAACTTTCACTTCCCCCAAATAATGTGTGTAATACAATTACTTTGGGTATCAGAATTGACAAAAGACTGCTTCCCATCACCCAACTGTATTCCTCACTGTTTTCAGGTCTGCATGGTTCCATCCTGAGTCCAGGGCAAAATAAACTCAACATCACAAGACACAGTGCCCTTAATTATGTATCCAATATCATTCATTATCTTCATTGAATAAAGCACAGTATGGTCCCCATCACTGACTCCCTTGGGCACTTGGTCAAGACTCCATCTTGCCCTGTTCCTAGTCAGTGAGCTTGCCTTTGCACCACTACATTCCCCTGTCTGTCTGTAGGTGACTTTTCTCCCCTCTGGTCACTGCTTCGAGAGCTGCCAGTGATTTGTAATGTTGTGACAGTCAAATAAACAGGGCTGCTGCTCACTGGAGTGAAAAGGCGCTGTATTAAAAGGAATCAAAATGGCTCCAAATGGCGACTTGAATGAAAGAATAATCTTGGTTTAAGATCTGTTCTGGGCTGGCTAATTTAAATGTGTTCAGGGTGACAGCTTAGTGGAAGAGGGACATAATGAAGTCCATTATCATCAGTGGTGCAAATTATAAAGAACGATAACTCTCATTATCAGGTTTTTCCTGTGTACGAAGGAAATATGTTAATCCATTATAAAATATGCTGAGAATGACAACACGGAGGAAACATAAGGCGATGTAAGCTGTGACTCGCCTCTGGAACTAATGGGAATGGGTCTCGCTGAAAACCGGACCGGCCCTTTCATACAATGCCTTATTCTGGCATTACTTATGCATAAGGTGCTGGATATTTTCATTGCTCACAAAAAGGACATGTATTCGATTATTGACGTGGCTGAGACTGTAATGTGCTGATAACTTTGATCTCAGGCTGTGTTATATGTGAAGGCATGTAATAGCAGGAATACCTATGCTTTTATTTCCAATGCCTTTCTGTGCCATGGGCACTGGGAAAAAAATATTTTCTAGTTGTAATCTGCAATCAGCAGGACCATGCTGAACCTTAAACACTGTTAAACACTACCCACAGATGATCTCATAGAAACAGAGGCTTGATAATGCAATTCCATTAGACAACACTGCAAATAACAATATGTGACTTGAACAAGAACAAAAATAGTCTTCTCCAGATCTCTATCCTCTGCCCAAAAACTCTGCCCACTCTGACTTCAAGGTGTTCCCAGAAATGTGTTGTTAATATCTGAGTGTGAGGGGAGATGAAGAAGGCAGCGGTGAGAGTAAAGTACAGAGGTGTAATGGGAGCAGGAACAGCAGGAGGGCAGGGGTCAGGGGTCAGACCCACTGAGGGAAGTGGGTGGCCGTGCCCAGTGGGGCGCGCGTGTGCAGCCCGCTCCTGGAAGCTATTACCCTGTGTGGTGGCAGGGGGGAGAGGGGGGGCACAGCACACGGAGGGACTGGAGCAGCCAGGGCTCCCTGACAGTGCTCAGTGCTCAGGGCCTTTGATGGACTCAATGATTACCGGCACCTTTGAGTTCATGTCCACTTTGTTCCTCCTAAAACGACTCACCAGGAGACGCCTGGCGAATTTCCCCTTAAATCTGACTGAAAATAGTGTAGCACAGTTTGTCAGTGAAACGTGAACCTTAGACATTTTTACATGTTTTACATTTTAGTCATTTAGCAGACACTCTTATCCAGAGCAACATACAGTTGCTTACAGTGCATTCATCTTCAGATAGCTAGGTGAGACAAACACATATTTCAGTCGTAGTGAGAACATTTTCTCCTCAATAAATAAGTTATCAGCAAAGTCAGTGCTAGTTGGAAAAGACACATCTTCAGTTGACCTCCCGTAGGGGTGGGAAGGCCAAGAGACCAGAGGTGGCAGAATAAAGTGATTGGGTTGGGGTGTAGGGTTTGAGCTTAGTCTGAAGGTAGGGAAAAGCAGTTCCTCTTGCTGCTCCGTAGGTAAGCACCATGGCCTTGTAGTGGATACGAGCTTTGACTGGAAGCCAGTGGAGCCTGCCGAGGAGTGGGGTGACATGGGAGAACTTGGGAAGGTTGAACACCAGAAGGGCTGCAGCGTTCTGGATAAGTTGCAGGGGTTTAATGGCACAATCGGGGAGCCCAGCCAACAGAGAGTTGCAGCAGTCCAGACGGGTGGTGACCTGTGCCTGGATTAGGACCTGCGCTGCTTCCTGTGTGAGGAAAGGTAATACTCTAGAGGATTATTATACTGTATATTACACTTAAAATACAAGTTCAAAATTATGAATAAAATGCACATATAAAATAAATAAATAATAGATAACGTACAGATTCATATTTCATTTTCACTGTTAATGTTCAGCCCTTCTCAGAAGCACTCTAAATGTCTTACACGTTCCTCATTCAGGTCAATATTTGCAGAGGGAACCCACGCTACTTGATGTACCTCAGTCAAATTTAACAAACACTGTTTGACTCATATGAAATAATGAGGAGGAGGAAGAGGAGGAGAACCTTCAAGGACAAGTGTGGTTCCGTATAGACTTCTTCAACATCCTTCATTCTGCACTCTGTGGGGCCAATTGACAACACAGAAATGTAGAAAACAACCATATTACTTACAATACTTTAATCACTGCAAATGATTTATATAAAGGCCATAAGATGCTATCATAATATACAGTATTTCAAACTAAGTTTGAATAAGTACCATGCCAAGTAGGCCCATTTGAAATGATCCTGTACAGTTGTTTTAGTAACAGCACTAAATGTAACATCGCTGCCATGATGCCATCCTATGTGTATCACTGACAATTAGTGATAAACCATCTTACATCATGCAGTGTAAAGTGAAATTACTTGCCTTTCACTGATTGATAGTGTTGATTATCTCCAGATAGTGTGTGGGATGCCTCTGAAAAACATTCCACATTTTATAGAAAAGTGATCAAATCATGAATTACATCAACTGAGTAAAGTGTGGATGTGTCATCCTGTGTTTTGACCAGATGTCTTGCTGTTACAGCCTGCTGAGTGACTGGGTGAGGCCTTCTCCACGTTTCTCATATCAGGTGAGTAGGAGGAAGGGGAAACCGAAAGGGAAACAGGAGACAAAGAATAAGAGAGCGAGCGAGGGAGCGAGAGTGTGAGAGATAGAGAGGTGGAGTTGAAGATGATAAGGAATCATAGATAAAGCCTTTGCTCCAGGGTTGAAGTGATGTTCCACATAAGAGTGACCAATCAAGATGCTGTGAAAGAGGGTTAAACTGTGATAAGAGTGATGAGTCAGTCGGCCCTGGGACTGGCATTAGCTCTGACCTTCTCTCGTCCCAGTTCATGATACAACACAGGCCTCAGTGCTGTGCCAAGACCACTGTTTAAACCAGCAAGCATGCTCGAATCCTTTCTACAGATTGGGCACGCTAAATCCCCAAATCTGCAGAGGTACAGTTTATCTTACACTTGATTGTAAATACAGTCTGTAAGAAATGCCAATAAACTCCAGTTTGAGTCTTCTCAAAAAATGTAAATTCATTTAGGCCTAGGTTATTAAGAAAATACTACAGAGATTAACAGCCATTCGTACCAAGCTACTACATGACAGACTGTAGTACAACTGAGTTTGGGTGGGAAAAGAGGAAGATTTGTAATGATTGACAGTATGCTCCACCAGTGTATTGCTGAGGCATGTGAGCTGGGTGCTTCAGAGTTCTCAAGTGACCTCACTGTACCTCCTACACACAAAGCTCAGTTGAAGAGCATCTCTGTTCTGGTACCTGCATCACAAATATCCATAAGCAGTTGGGGCAGGGACATATTTTGTTTCTGAACGGTTGACAGTTGAAAAGTGTGCACATATTGACAGTGATTAGAATCGGTAAGGGCTCACTACGAATGAATATTCAGGAGCACCTGTCAGCAGGGGGACTCTTTCACTTCAACAATGCCTGGTCAAAACATCCAATATGAGCTACTCCCCTGTTCTTGTGGTTAAATACAGCAGAGTATTCTAAAACAACACTTTAAAAAATATATCTCATTGGTTCGATATGAACTTATGTTATGTATTTCATCCATGCACATCCATACTTCTGATCAGCAAGACAGCAGGTGAGATGTGGACTTGGGATGGAGTAGCACTTAAATGTAATCTGAAAGCTATCTCGTAAAAATCTAACCTAAAATACTTCTTACATTTCTCATTAATTATCATAGACGTTACTGTAGATTAAGCCCTAATGTAACATATGTTATGTTAATTGTTACACTACCATAATATCCTGTACATAAAACAAAAGCCCACTGCAAAAACCACTCCTGTTTTTCTTGAAACATTCACATTAACTCCGAAACAACAAAAGCTGAAATAGTCAAACATTTCATATTGATAAAAAGAAGAAGTCAAACAGTCACCACAGTTTTGGCTCAACAACAAACCTATGTATTTTGATGGGTTGTTACAGTATTAGATACTAATATGTTTGAGTTTGTAATCATCCAACTTCGGTTTAGAACGTGCTGTGCCTTAAGTGACGCCAATGATATAATATATAATAACTGTACCCTATCATTCTGTATCTATGGAAACAATAATGGGGTCATTGTAATGTGTTATCTTTGCCTGCTCCCAGACCTTTACTGACATCATTCTAGTTTAACCAGCTGAAGTTCAAAAGTCGTCAATAGACGAAGTGCCAAGGAATCACATTCAGCCTCAAGCAGGAACTCATCCAGAGATGGTAAGCTATGGCTAATGACTAGTGATGCTGCCGATTGTGCCCGCTATTGTTCTCGGAAACTTTCCAAATGTGTTAATTAGCTCCACAGCTGTTAGGATGCTATTATATCAAGTGTAAGGCAGGGGATGTGAATTAGTATGTTTTATCATTAGTTATGACACAAACCATTATCAACAAATTAAAAACGGCGGAAAGGAAACAAATAAATGTCAATTTACTCCACAAATAAATAGTTTAAGCTTTAGATTAACTTAATCCTTATAGTTAAAGAAACACAGTGTATTCATCCTTTTTATTTCTATGACATCCATGTCCTTGTCACTATGACTGATTGTTTGCTTTGCTCTTGCCTATATGACTGGTTGTTTGCTTTGATCTCGCCTATATGACTGATTGTTTGCTTTGATCTCGCCTATATGACTGATTGTTTGCTTTGCTCTTGCCTATATGACTGGTTGTTTGCTTTGCTCTTGCCTATATGACTGGTTGTTTGCTTTGCTCTTGCCTATATGACTGGTTGTTTGCTTTGATCTTGCCTATATGACTGGTTGTTTGCTTTGCTCTTGCCTATATGACTGGTTGTTTGCTTTGCTCTTGCCTATATGACTGGTTGTTTGCTTTGCTCTTGCCTATATGACTGATTGTTTGCTTTGCTCTTGCCTATATGACTGGTTGTTTGCTTTGCTCTTGCCTATATGACTGGTTGTTTGCTTTGCTCTTGCCACTATGACTAGTTGTTTGCTTTGCTCTTGCCACTATGACTGGCTGTTTGCTCTAGCCTACTTGCTCCTGAAGGATATGGAATTAAAGAGTTGATGTCACAATCTCAACACTTCCTTGGGGATGGTCATAATGGAATTTGACCCCATGTCTGCTCCTCATCTAGCACCTCCACATCATGATGAATGTTCAATCACAAAAATAACATTCAGGGAGGGAATTGCCTCAAAATCCCCAATTTGTCCTATTTCACTTAGCCCTTTCCCATTTCATAGGTTCTGCGCTCATATCTGCTCAACCATTTCACCCTGACACTGATAGGCATACAGCCTAGGAGAAGTCTCAAACAACCCACTTCGCAAAGACGTCAAACATCTATTCCACATTGATTCAATGTAATTTCATTGAAATGACATGACATGGAACCAACGTTGAATCAACCAGTGCGCACGCCCAGTGCAGAGACCTGTTAAAATGACAAAATAATATGTTCACATTTTCTTTTCCTGCAGTGGAAATAAGGAATGTGGGAATTAAATATGCCAACGTGGATGATGGAAGCCACCAAGGCATGAAAACATTGACTAGCACAGGAATTAAGGCTCTCAAAAAAAACACTCAACATCACCGATCCTGGACACTTTCTCACTGCCATCTCCATGAATACTCTCAGCATATCATAGCTCTGTCCTTAACTATTAACTAATGTCCACTCTGGTAATGACTCCACCAAGCAGTGTTCATCACACAGAACGGAGAGGAGGAGAGCAGGAGAAGAAGAGGGGAAGGTAGGAGAGGAAGCTTACTGCAGTTAAGCTGCAGCTGCAGTTTCCATAACAACTACCTGCAAAAACCTGCTCCATCGACCATCATTAGAATAACATTTTTACTCGTCAAGTGAGCATTAGTGGAATCTACATGATGAGCAATGAGGATGGAATAACAAAAAAGCGTCAGTGTCCCCTGGAGCTGTCATTTAACAGCCCTGGGTAGATGGCTTCTTTTCAAAGGTTACACATTCTAGAGCATATGTCATCCTGAAATAGGTTGATGTAAGCCAGTTTCCTAAGAAACTTTGTGCATTGTGTGTGTAAGACATGCTTGTAGAGGCCTGCCGTCCTGCCATTTAAGACGTTACACTGAGCAACGCTTGAGCTCAGTTGTAAGTTCCGGCGCCGACAGAGATGGCCGCCTCGCTTCGCGTTCCTAGGAAACTATGCAGTTTTTTGTTTTTTTACGTGTTATTTCTTACACTAGTACCCCAGGTCATCTTAGGTTTCATTACATACAGTCGAGAAGAACTACTGAATATAAGATCAGCGTCAACTCACCATCAGTACGACCAAGAATATGTTTTTCGCGACGCGGATCCTGTGTTCTGCCTTACAAACAGGACAACGGAGTGGATTCCATGCAGCGACCCAAAAAAACGACTCCGAAAAAGAGGGAAACGAAGCGGTCTTCTGGTCAGACTCCGGAGACGGGCACACCGTGCACCACTCCCTAGCATTCTTCTTGCCAATGTCCAGTCTCTTGACAACAAGGTTGATGAAATCCGAGCAAGGGTAGCATTCCAGAGGGACATCAGAGACTGTAACGTTCTCTGCTTCACGGAAACATGGCTCACTGGAGAGACGCTATCCGAAGCGGTGCAGCCAGCGGGTTTCTCCACGCATCGCGCCGACAGAAACAAACATCTTTCTGGTAAGAAGAGGGGCGGGGGCATATGCCTTATGGCCAACGTGACATGGTGTGATGAAAGAAACATACAGGAACTCAAATCCTTCTGTTCACCTGATTTAGAATTCCTCACAATCAAATGTAGACCGCATTATCTACCAAGAGAATTCTCTTCGATTATAATCACAGCCGTATATATCCCCCAAGCAGACACATCGATGGCTCTGAACGAACTTTATTTAACTCTCTGCAAACTGGAAACGATTTATCCGGAGGCTGCATTCATTGTAGCTGGGGATTTTAACAAGGCTAATCTGAAAACAAGACTCCCTAAATTTTATCAGCATATCGATTGCGCAACCAGGGCTGGAAAAACCTTGGATCATTGTTACTCTAACTTCCGCGACGCATATTAGGCCCTGCCCCGCCCCCCTTTCGGAAAAGCTGACCACGACTCCATTTTGTTGATCCCTGCCTACAGACAGAAACTAAAACAAGAGGCTCCCACGCTGAGGTCTGTCCAATGCTGGTCCGACCAAGCTGACTCCACACTCCAAGACTGCTTCCATCACGTGGACTGGGAGATGTTTCGTATTGTGTCAGACAACAACATTGACGAATACGCTGATTCGGTGTGCGAGTTCATTAGAACGTGCGTTGAAGATGTCGTTCCCATAGCAACGATTAAAACATTCCCTAACCAGAAACCGTGGATTGATGGCAGCATTCGTGTGAAACTGAAAGCGCGAACCACTGCTTTTAATCAGGGCAAGGTGTCTGGTAACATGACTGAATACAAACAGTGCAGCTATTCCCTCCGCAAGGCTATCAAACAAGCTAAGCGCCAGTACGGAGACAAAGTAGAATCTCAATTCAACGGCTCAGACACAAGAGGCATGTGGCAGGGTCTACAGTCAATCACGGACTACAGTAAGAAATCCAGCCCAGTCACGGACCAGGATGTCTTGCTCCCAGGCAGACTAAATAACTTTTTTGCCCGCTTTGAGGACAATACAGTGCCACTGACACGGCCTGCAACGAAAACATGCGGTCTCTCCTTCACTGCAGCCGAGGTGAGTAAGACATTTAAACGTGTTAACCCTCGCAAGGCTGCAGGCCCAGACGGCATCCCCAGCCGCGCCCTCAGAGCATGCGCAGACCAGCTGGCCGGTGTGTTTACGGACATATTCAATCAATCCCTATACCAGTCTGCTGTTCCCACATGCTTCAAGAGGGCCACCATTGTTCCTGTTCCCAAGAAAGCTAAGGTAACTGACCTAAACGACTACCGCCCCGTAGCACTCACATCCGTCATCATGAAGTGCTTTGAGAGACTAGTCAAGGACCATATCACCTCCACCCTACCTGACACCCTAGACCCACTCCAATTTGCTTACCGCCCAAATAGGTCCACAGACGATGCAATCTCAACCACACTGCACACTGCCCTAACCCATCTGGACAAGAGGAATACCTATGTGAGAATGCTGTTCATCGACTACAGCTCGGCATTCAACACCATAGTACCCTCCAAGCCCATCAAGCTCGAGACCCTGGGTCTCGACCCCGCCCTGTGCAACTGGGTACTGGACTTCCTGACGGGCCGCCCCCAGGTGGTGAGGGTAGGCAACAACATCTCCTCCCCGCTGATCCTCAACACTGGGGCCCCACAAGGGTGCGTTCTGAGCCCTCTCCTGTACTCCCTGTTCACCCACGACTGCGTGGCCACGCACGCTCCAACTCAATCATCAAGTTTGCGGACGACACAACAGTGGTAGGCTTGATTACCAACAACGACGAGACAGCCTACAGGGAGGAGGTGAGGGCCCTCGGAGTGTGGTGTCAGGAAAATAACCTCACACTCAACGTCAACAAAACTAAGGAGATGATTGTGGACTTCAGGAAACAGCAGAGGGAACACCCCCATCCACATCGATGGAACAGTAGTGGAGAGGGTAGCAAGTTTTAAGTTCCTCGGCATACACATCACAGACAAACTGAATTGGTCCACTCACACAGACAGCATCGTGAAGAAGGCGCAGCAGCGCCTCTTCAACCTCAGGAGGCTGAAGAAATTCGGCTTGTCACCAAAAGCACTCACAAACTTCTACAGATGCACAATCGAGAGCATCCTGGCGGGCTGTATCACCGCCTGGTATGGCAACTGCACCGCCCTCAACCGTAAGGCTCTCCAGAGGGTAGTGAGGTCTGCACAACGCATCACCGGGGGGCAAACTACCTGCCCTCCAGGACACCTACACCACCCAATGCTACAGGAAGGCCATAAAGATCATCAAGGACATCAACCACCCGAGCCACTGCCTGTTCACCCCGCTGTCATCCAGAAGGCGAGGTCAGTACAGGTGCATCAAAGCTGGGACCGAGAGACTGAAAAACAGCTTCTATCTCAAGGCCATCAGACTGTTAAACAGCCACCACTAACATTGAGTGGCTGCTGCCAACACACTGTCAATGACACTGACTCAACTCCAGCCACTTTAATAATGGGAATTGATGGGAAATGATGTAAATATATCACTAGCCACTTTAAACAATGCTACCTTATATAATGTTACTTACCCTACATTATTCATCTCATATGCATACGTATATACTGTACTCTATATCATCGACTGCATCCTTATGTAATACATGTATCACTAGCCACTTTAACTATGCCACTTGGTTTACATACTCATCTCATATATGTATATACTGTACTCGATATCATCTACTGTATCTTGCCTGTGCTGCTCTGTACCATCACTCATTCATATATCCTTATGTACATATTCTTTATCCCCTTACACTGTGTATAAGACAGTAGTTTTTTGGAATTGTTAGTTAGATTACTTGTTCGTTATTACTGCATTGTCGGAACTAGAAGCACAAGCATTTCGCTACACTCGCATTAACATCTGCTAACCATGTGTATGTGACAAATAAAATTTGATTTGATTTGATTTGATTTGAATGACTTAAGCTCAAAACCCACTGACATACCCAACATCCCATACACAGTTCACTCCTTAAGAGGGACCCCTTGATTATAACCTTGCTTTTTATTCCTCGCAGCGGGAACTGCAGCCTCCCCTCTGATTATGCATTACAATCTGAACATGAAAAGGGGATAATCAGGAGTTTAAAAAAGGAGTGGAAGAGAAAGAGAATATGTTAAGTGCTGGCCAGTCTGGGATATCATTTAGAATCAGTGCTGATGGCTTCATTGCTGCCAGGCTGTATGGGCTGTAACCTTGAGCGAGGGCTTGTGGGCCCTGGTGACCAGGGAGGGGATGGGGAGAGGGATCGTCTGTTCTTGCTTTCGCATTCTGCTCAGCAGGCACCCGGGGGCTATAACCCTGAGAATCTGTATTAGGTGAGCCAAAGTCACCATTAATATAGAGCACTGGGCCATACTATAACCTTACACTTCACATCTCTGGGGTGTCCTGAAGGGAGAAAAAACGGTGCTTTGGAACAATCACTCGGGAGGACTTTAAAAGTGCCCTCTTACCAAAGTCAATCTGTTTGCTTTCTGTTTTTTATCAGTTTTTATTTACATTTGACATTTAGCAGATGCTCTTATCCAGAGCGACTTTAAGGAAGTGCATACTTTTTCATACTGGCCGCCTGTAGGAATCAAACCCACAACCTTGGCATTGCAAGAGCCATGCTCTACATCTACAGTGTGGCAAAAAAGTATTTAGTCAGCCACCAATTGTGCAAGTTCTCCCAATTAAAAAGATGAGAGAGGCCTGTAATTGTCATCATAGGTACACTTCAACTATGACAGACAAAATGAGGGTAAAAAATCCAGAAAATCACATTGTAGGATTTTTTATGAATTTATTTGCAAATTATGGTGGAAAATAAGTATTTGGTCACCTTCAAACAAGCAAGATTTCTGACTCTCAAAGACCTGTAACAACTTCTTTAAGAGGCTCCTCTGTCCTCCACTCGTTACCTGTATTAATGGCACCTGTTTGAACTTGTTATCAGTATAAAAGACACCTGTCCACAACCTCAAACAGTCACACTCCAAACTCCACTATGGCCAAGACCAAAGAGCTGTCAAAGAACACCAGAAACAAAATTGTAGACCTGCACCAGGCTGGGAAGACTGAATCTGCAATAGGTAAGCAGCTTGGTTTGAAGAAATCAACTGTGGGAGCAATTATTAGGAAATGGAAGACATACAAGACCACTGATATTCACCCTCGATCTGAGGCTCCACACAAGATGACACCCCGTGGGGTCAAAAGGATCACAAGAACGGTGAGCATAAATCCCAGAACCACATGGGGGGTGGAAACATCATGCTTTGGGGCTGTTATTCTGCAAAGGGACCAGGACGACTGATCCGTGTAAAGGAAAGAATGAATGGGGCCATGTATTGTGAGATTTTGAGTGAAAACCTTTCAAGGTCCTGAACTTGCACAAGAACAGATCTCAACCCAATAGAACATCTTTGGAGGGAGTTGAAAGTCCCTGTTGCCCAGCAACAGCCCCAAAACATCACTGCTCTAGAGGAGATCTGCATGGAGGAATGGGCCAAAATACGGGGTCAAAATGATCACAAGAACGGTGAGCAAAAATCCCAGAACCACACGGGGGGACCTAGTGAATGACCTGCAGAGAGCTGAGACCAAAGTAACAAAGCCTACCATCAGTAACACACTACGCCGCCAGGGACTCAAATCTTGCAGTGCCAGACGTGTCCCCCTGCTTAAGCCAGTACATGTCCAGGCCCGTCTGAAGTTTGCTAGAGAGCATTTGGATGATCCAGAAGAAGATTGGGAGAATGTCATATGGTCAGATGAAACCAAAATATAACTTTTTGGAGGACAAAGAATGCTGAGTTGCATCCAAAAAACACCATACCTACTGTGAAGCATGGGGGTGGAAACATTATGCTTTGGGCTGTTTTTCTGCAAAGGGACCAGGACGACTGATCTGTGTAAAGGAAAGAATGAATGGGGCCATGTATCGTGAGATTTTGAGTGAAAACCTCCTTCCATCAGCAAGGGCATTGAAGATGAAACGTGGCTGGGTCTTTCAGCATGACAATGATCCCAAACACACCGCCAGGGCAACGAAGGAGTGGCTTCATAAGAAGCATTTCAAGGTCCTGGAGTGGCCTAGCCAGTCTCCAGATCTCAACCCCATAGAAAATCTTTGGAGGGAGTTGAAAGTCCATGTTGCCCAGCAACAGCCCCAAAACATCACTGCTCTAGAGGAGATCTGCATGGAGGAATGGGCCAAAATACCAGCAACAGTGTGTGAAAACCTTGTGAAGACTTACAGAAAATGCTTGACTTCTGTAATTGCCAACAAAGGGTATATAACAAAGTATTGAGAAACTTTTGTTATTGACCAAATACTTATTTTCCACCATAATTTGCAAATAAATTCATAAAAAATCCTACAGTGTGATTTTCTGGATTTTTTTGTACTTATAATGAAAATTACAGGCCTCTCTCATCATTTTAAGTGGGAAAACTTGCACAATTGGTGGCTGACTAAATACTTTTTTTGCCCCACTGTATATTTGCTCTCACTGCTCAATCTCTCCATCTCCCTGGCTTGGCACGGCTGCTCTGGCCTTTTGCTCCATGGCCAGCCATGTCAGTGGAGAGGCAGAGAAGCCTACCCTGGATTCAATCACAGATTAGAGGCACAACAGAGGTTTAGCTCTTCCTTCCTCAACATCTAATCCAGCTCCAGGGGCCTATGGTTCACTAGAAAGAGTAACACTGACAATGCAAACAGAGCAATACATGCATTAAATCCTCAGACATAACCATTTTTTAAGTGGTTATATGCTATAACAAAAATGAACATAAACTGGTAGAAACAATGGCACACCATCAAAGCCTCAAAGGCCATACTCCTTGCAGTCCAGAAAGATTTCATGTAATAATCATGAATCAACATTATGTGGAACACATGGAGACAACAAGGCATGTCTTCTCATTTGACCATTGTCATTTCATTACCAATGTCATTTCCAAATAATTGCACTAATGACAGATATAATATTATTTTGTGCAGTTGAATCAGTTCTATTATTTGGGTGCCTCTTCCTTCTGCCTTTCTTCACGTTTACTAGAAAGCATTCTGTAGCATCCTAAATTATAGGTACACCCAAAGCAATCCCTATATTGTATCCTGCTTTTTTCATTCAGATGTTGGAACCATTTCGGTCGGCCAGCAGCGTGTGACCGGTTGGGTTCAGCCTATAGACAGGAGTAAAATGTCTGACAGTGAGAGCACTTTGAATGTATTTTGAAATGATACACAGAGAAGAGATATGATTGCCCCTGGTATAAACACAGGGTCAGAGAACAGCTCCTTCCCCTGAATGAGGGCAGATTTAACACTCTTCTCCTGAAACCCGACTCTGCTCTGGAGCCAGAGGGGGCTTAGGGGTAAAGGCCCAACGAAGCTTAATTATACCCAGCTAGCACATAACATTCTGAGAACCATATTGTTTCTTAGAGCTTGGTGAGAACGTGGTTGTCCTATGTTACAACCTTCCCACAACTTTCTGGGAATGGGCAAGGATAGTTTTTTGGCTTTGGAACATTCTCATCACGTTTAAGGAACTTGACAAAAACTGTATTTACTTTAACCCTTTACACTCATGGGAATTGGCCTATATGGAAAGAAATTTTCCTTACAGAAGAAATATAAAAACATATGCATAACCATGGTAGCAATTAAAAGGGAACAGTTGGAGATTATGGGGAAATTATTAGACTAAAGGTGAGGACAAAACAGTTATTCTGACACAAGACTGAATCCAAACATTAAACTGCTGATTTTATGTGCATTTTAAATTTACTGTACTTTTTGCTACATTTGTTGATAACAAAATCTGAAAATACTCAGATTTTGGGTACATTCAGCAACATGAGTGTTTGAGTGAGAGGACTAACTGGTGTCTCCAAGTGGCCACAAACCTCTCCAAAGTGTGCACAGTTTCTACGTAATTTCAATGCACTTTTATGACTCAAAGAAGAGTCTTCAACTATAAGGTGTTTTTTTGAGCTCTCCAGGCTGTGCTATTGAGGAAGTATAGCAAGCAAACTTGTAGCTGTTTTGTTTGGAGCACAGCCCTGCATCCCGCCATCTGACTATTACTGTTGTTGTTTACACATTTCAAAAACGGTCTATTATAAATCGCAATCTGGTCAGGTGGGCATCATTTGAAAGCGTGTTCTATTGAAAACACAGCTAGCTAAGTTACAAAATACAATCTTACATTGTTAGGCTTTCACAAGGCAATTCAGAGAAGCAGATCGTAATGTTCGTAGTGATCGTAGTGCATAGTATAGAGTTACTAGACCAAAAGTATGTGGACACCTGATCGTCGAACATCTCATTCCAAAATCATGGCATTAATATGGATTTGGTCCCCCCTTTGATGCTATGACAGCCTCTACTCTTCTGTGAAGGTTTTCCACTAGATGTTGGAACATTGCTGCGGGGACTTGCTTCCATTCAGCCAAAAGAGCATTAGTGATGTCGGGCACTGATGATGTGCAATTAGGCCTGGCTCGCAGTGTGTGTTTCAATTCATCCCAAAGGTGTTCGATGGGGTTGAGGTCAAGGCTCTGTGCAGGCCAGTCAAGTTCTTTCACACCGATCTCGGCAAACTATTGTCATGCTGAAACAGGAAAGGGCCTTCCCCAAACTGTTGCCACAAAGTTGGAAGCACAGAATTGTCTAGAATGTCATTGCATAATGCAGCATTAAGATTTCCCTTCACTGGAACTAAGGGGCCTAGCCCGAACCACAAAAACAATTATGGCAAGCTTTACACCACTCCAGCTAAAGCTTGGCATTGCACATGGTGATCTTAGGCTTGTGTGCGGCTGCTCGGCCATGGAAACCCATTTCATAAAGCTCCCGACAAACAGTTATTGGGCTGACGTTGCTTTCTGCAGTGAGTGTTGCAAATGAGGACAGACAATTTTTACGTACTACGCACTTCAGCACTCAGCGGTCCCGTTATGTGAGCTTGTGTGGCCTACCACTTCACGGCTGAGCAGAAATTTGATGAACGGACTTGTCGGAAAGGTGGCATCCTATGATGGTGCCACGCTGAAAATCACTGAGCTCTTCAATAAGGCCATTCTACTGCCAATGTTTGTCTATGGAGATTGCATCACTGTGTGCTCGATTTTATACACCTGTCAGAAACGGGTGTGGCTGATATAGCCGAATCCACAAATTTGAAGGGGTGTCCACATACTTGTATGTTTATATGTAGTGTATGTCAGTCGAATCCACAAATTTGAAGGGGTGTCCACATACTTGTATGCATATATAGTGTATGTCAGTCAAGTTAGCTGCCAGCACAGACTTTTATTGCAGTAATGTTGAAGGGCTCTGGCTAGTAATACTTACCAAATAGTCCAGAGAACGTTCAGAAACAACTTTCTTCTGTAGGAATTTCAGTACTTCCACAGAACATTCCACACAAGTTCCCATGTGGTTATTTTTAATGTAATATTTTTACAACATTCTGGGAACGTTCTCATTCTGGGAACGTTCAAAACTTGTGTTACTTAAGCGATGTTCTCAGAACGCTCAGAGAATGTATGGTTCTCTTGTATGTCAGTTGTTGGCAAAATTCTGGAAATGTTCAAAAAATTATAATTCTACACATTAAATCAATTAAGCTCTAAAAAATCTTCCATTAAAACCACAAGAAAACTTTCGTAACATTTTCATGAGAATGTTCTAAGAATGTTAATTAATAGCATATACAAATACATTCCGTTCTCAGAACATAAAAAAACGTTTCATAAAATACAAAAGAAAACGTTTTTAATGTTCAGAAAATGTTTAAAAACATACAGTGCAGGCCTCCCGGGTGGCGCAGTGGTTAAGGGCACTGTACTGCAGCGCCAGCTGTGCCATTAGAGTCCCTGGGTTCGCGCCCAAGCTCTGTCGTAACCGGCCGTGACCGGGAGGTCCGTGGGGCGACGCACAATTGGCCTAGCGTCGTCCGGGTTAGGGAGGGCTTGGTCGGTAGGGATGTCCTTGTCTCATCGCGCACCAGCGACTCCTGTGGCGGGCCGGGCGCAGTGCGCGCTAACCAAGGTTGCCAGGTGCACGGTGTACCCTCCGACACATTGGTGCGGCTGGCTTCCGGGTTGGATGCGCGCTGTGTTAAGAAGCAGTGAGGCTGGTTGGGTTGTGTATTGGAGGACACATGACATTCAACCTTCGTCTCTCCCGAGCCCGTACGGGAGTTGTAGCGATGAGACAAGATAGTAGCTACTACAACAATTGGATACCACGAAATTGGGGAGAAAAAATTCCAAATTAAAAAAATTCAAAAACATACAGTGCATTCAGAGTCAACAAAACTCTTCCCATCCACTATCTTGTTAAGTGTGTTCATGTGTGTTGGCCGTGCCCACTAAATGGCCAGACTTGATCTTAATAAGTGCTTGTTTCCTTTGAAATAGGGTCTGTTTGAATGTGTAAAAAAACATGGCATGCCTCATTCTGGTGACGCATTAGACTAATTCCAGGGATAGAGAACAGAAGATCACACAGTGCCTTCAGAAAGTATTCACACCACTTGACTCGTTTCACATTTTCTTGTTAACCAGGTTAAAGCCTGAATTTAAAATGAATTAAATCTAGATTTTTTTTTTGTGCTCGCGTACACACAATACCCCATAATGTCAAAGTGGAATTATGTTTTTCGAAAGGTTACAGATTAATTCAAAAATGAAAAGAAGAAATGTCTTGAGTCAGTAAGTATTCAACCCCTTTGTTATGACAAGCCTAAATAAGTGCAGGAGTAAAAATGTGCTTAACAAGTCACATAATAAGTTGCACGGACTCACTGTGTGCAATAATAGTATTTTTGAATGATTACCTCATCTCTGTACCCCACACATACAATTATCTGTAAGGTCCCTCAATCAAGCCGTGAATTAAGCCGTGAACAGTGTAGTTACTCCACAATACTAACCTAACTGACAGAGTGAAAAGAGGAAAGCCTGTATAGAATACAAAATATTCAAAAACATGCATCCTGTTTGCAACAAGGCACTAAAGTAAATCTGCCAAAAATAGGGCAAAGCAATTCAATTATTGTCCTGAATACAGTGTTATGTTTGGGGCAAATCCAATACATTACTGAGTACCATTCTCCATATTTTCAAGTATAGTGGTGGCTCCATCATGTTATGGGTGTTTGTAATCGTTAAGGACTGGGAAGTTTTACAGGATAAAAAATAAATGGAATGGAGCGAAGCACAGGCAAAATCCTAGAGGAAAACCTGATTCATGCTGCTTTCCACCAGACACTGGAAGATGAATTCACCTTTCAGCAGGACAATAACCTAATACACAAGGCCAAATATACACTAGAGTTGCTTACCAAGACAACATTAAATGTTCCTGAGTAGCCTAGTTACTATTTTGACTTACATCAGCTTGAAAATCTATGGCAAGACTTGAAAATTGCTGTTTAGCAATGATCAACAACCACCTTGACAGAGCTTGAATTTTTTTAAAGAATAATCAGCAAATATTGAACAATCCAGGTGTGCAAAGCTCCTAGCGACTTACCCAGAAATACTCACATCTGTATTCGCTGAGAAAAGTGATTCTAACATGTATTGACTCAGAGGGTTGAATACTTATGTAATCAAGATATATTGGTGTTTTATTTTTCATAAATTGTTTACAAATGTTCACATTTTTCTTCCACTTTTCATTGAGTGTTTTGTGTAGATCATTAACAAAAAATGACAATTAAATCCATTTGAATCCCACTTAGTAACACAACACAATATGGAAAAAGTCAAGGGGTGTGAATACTTTCTGAAGACACCGTAGGGTCGAACCTCACTGATGCTGTGTCACAATAAATAGAACAATTCTCATTTGCATGACTAGTGCCTAAAGCAAATGTATGTCCATGTTTCCTACTGTGTCTGTGCTTGGAGTTCAAAACCGTTAAACCCAAAATAAGATAGCAGTGTTAATAAAGTCTTATTGAAACATTCTGTGAAAGTATTAAGTTATTCAAAAACATCAAAATAACCTTTGCATATAGTTCGTAGTGTTAAGAAAACATTCAATAAAAACCACAAGAGAACTTTAGTAACGTTCAGAAAACATTATCAAAATGTTATTTAATTACCTTCAAATAGCCTATAATTTCCATTAATAAAAAAGCATGAATAAAAACCACCCGGGAAAACTTTCAAGGAACCAGAGTAAAATGTTCTCAAAACCTCCCTGCAACCTACAAATAAAGGTTTCCAGAACAGGCAACATTTTTACTTCACTTTAAAAAAACGTTACATTTTATCGGTCAGGAAACGTATGATTTTGTTCCCACGACCAATGTGAAACCAAAAACATATGTTCCCAACTTCCAAGGAACCAAATGTGCTAGCTAGGTAATGATTGACACCTGTGAAAGAGGGCTTGGGCAAGTGCGAGGATCATATCAAAGAGGATCAGTCGGGGCACACTGTGACCTGACTGTTATTAGGTGCCAAAATGAAATGACCAGTCTACAGCCGCTTCAAGAAATCATTTAGCCAGTCACAACTGAGAAAGACATATATATGGATCCTCTCTCTAGGCAACTGTATTTCACAAAAAGCCATCAAAAATAGTAAAAAATCAATTAGATATTTCAGAGTTATTATTCCTACCAGATTTTCTCCCAAGAACAAGGACTGTTCAATCAGTCATTAGCTATTATTTATTGGCTAATAAAACTGGTTCTGAAAGAGGTAAAAAGCAATTACTGTAAGCAGAATGTATTTTTAAAAATGTATAGGAAAGTTGTGTGCTCTTCAACAACATTGTTTTAGTGATATAATATCATCAGTCCATTCAAGCATTCCAAGATCTCCAATAATTATTGCTCATTGCATTTCACCTCAGTAGTGGCTTTAGGAATAGGTAATGAACCACTCAGCAGCCTCTACTCTATGCCTGGTAAAGCTATACAGACCATCCACCATTGAAAAAAGAGACATGAAGCACTCTAAACAACCTCTCACTTACATTGTTGTAGGTGCTGTATGGAGCTTAGTGCAAAATACATCAGATCTTGACCGTCCAATACCCATTCCCCCAAGTGCAAAAACCATAAGTCCTTTCAAACAAATTTGAGATAAAATGCTACTTTTCACAGCAGAGATTCAAGGTTAGCTTCAATGTTATTCTCTGTTAGATGGATCTGAAGAGCTGCCCATAGGGACCTGTCATTTAAATAGTTATTGTTCTTTATTGTTCCAGTCTATCCCAATGGGGAATGATTATGGGAAAGCTCTGTCAATGTTGACTGTAGGTTTTCAGAGCTTTAATGTGATCTTCTTCCGTATGGCTCTCAAACAGCCTCAACGGCAGCTTTTAATCGAGAGGTGAAATGATTAGGAGTCGCATGAGTTTTATCTCTAATACATAGTAATGTTTTACCTCTAGTATACAGTACAGGTTCTGTCTCTTTGGGTGAACCCACAGTGTTGTTCTCCTTTATCTGAAAATGATTGAATGGAAGTGTTGGTCTGAATACAACTGCTTTTACACACAGTAGGTGTTAAAATAACAGGAAATATACTCAATCTGCCAACTGGCCCTCTGACTCTTTCACACTGTTTGGGGGAATGCTGACACGGTTTAGAAAGGTATTATCTGTTACCAATCTGATGAGTATACAAGCCAGAAAAGCTTTGAAAATGATTTCAACAAAGCAAGACATTAGCCCTTGAACCACAATGGAGATGGTTGTACTGCATTCACACAAACTCCCATTCACCAATAAAACAACGCTAGCCAAATACTGCACCAGATCTCTCTGTAATAGGGCTGTCAATAAAGAAGAATGAAGAATACTTTATTGATCTATACTGGACAAAAATATAAACAAAACATATAAAGTGTTGGTCCCATGTTTCATGAGCTGAAATAAAAGATCCCAGAAATGTTCCAAACACACACAAAACCCTATTATTCTTAAATGTTGTGCACAAATTTGTTTACATCCCTGTAAGTGAGGATTTCTCCATTGCCAAGAGGGGGGCAAAGAGTATTTCCGTCTTTAATAAGGCCCTTTTGTGGGGAAATCCCTGATTGGCTGGACCTGTCTCCCTGGTGGGTGGCCCCAGTCATGTGACATCCATAGATTTGGGCCTAGTACATTTATTTCAATTGACTTATTTCCTTCTGTGAACTGTAACTCAGTAAAATCTCTGAAATTGTTGCATGCTGCATTTATATTTGTGTTCAGTATATTTTCCTTACCATGGAACAATGTCAGAGCACCATTAAAAGTTTTGTTTCTCTGGTAAGCACGGTCCAAATTATAGTTTAGTGATCGACCATTGGGTGTGGCATTACCACAGATTGCATTTGAGGCCTATTTGCTGTATGGTGATGTGTCCTTGTAGGGTAGGATGTGACAGTGGGCACAATGGCATCAGATCCCTCGGAAATGATGGAGCAGGATGGAAGTGTTTTCCGTGTCCTTGGGTACAAAGCTGCATATGGAACTGTTTATTCTCTTTCTTTTTCATTCTCACTTCACTCATCACTTTAAGTCACCGGCACTCCACAAAGCCTTGGCAGAATGAAATACTCATTGGGAGATGGCATTTTCCTTCTAGTCTTTTCAGAGAATTTGTGACCAAAATCTAAAAATATATTTGTCTCATCTGTCCCTTGTCCACCAACCCCTGTCTGGAATTCGATTCGCAGCCACTTATTCCCTTTGCCTTTGTTCACTTTGCTTTATTCTTCATCACTAGTCTCCTTCCTCTGTCTACTCGATTTGTGCCAACGTCATGTGACAGACATACTGTATGTCTACAGTAGATATCCTTATCCCATCTTTTCTGTCAGTATAGCCTTGTAATTTGCAGCATCGGTCCTCCAGTCTCAAATCAAATACAATTGTATTTGTCACATGCGCCGAATACAACAGGTGTAGGTAGACCTTACAGTGAAATGCTTACTTACAAGCACTTAACCAACAATGCAGTTTTAATAAAATCCCTACAGCGGGGCTATATACAGGGGGTACCGGTACAGAGTCATATCTCATCTTCCATGTATTTATTGGTTACCCTTTCCTCATTAATTGTGCCTCTTTCCCCATCCACATTGGTTGTGCACTCCTATCCTCTTGAGTCTATTTCATTCATGGCTCCCACTGTTGTGTCTCTGCAGTCCTCTGCCCTTTGCACAAACAGATCGATCACTTCCACCTCTCCTTTTTGTCACCTTTTCTGTCCTCAGCTAAAAATACTTTTCACACTCAATTCAATGTTGCCAACCGACCACATCCAATCCTCTCACCTTCCTCCTTTGGCCCCTCTCCTTAAATGTAATCCTTCTTCGTATTTCTGCCTCCATGTTTGTTCCTTCGAACTCTGACTTGTGACCTCTACCGACCAGAAACTGTTACCACCAGACACTATCCCCACAGCTCAGGGGTCAGTGGCCCTGCTGAACACTCACGGATGGGTTTTTAAAGTCTCAGGCATTCTGGAATCCCTGGAACACTCGTGCACAATAAATGTTGATAGCTGGGTTATAAGGTTCATTTCACTCATAAAAACATGACAACTCCAAGTTGTTGACTGAGCCAGACCTTTTACAGGGGTCAATAGAAGGAAATTCATGGAAAGCTGGTGAGCCCGTAGTATGACTCAAAATATACAACCCACCAAAAGCAATGCTTAAACTAAAGGTAAACTTCAAGGACATATTCTATGGACCTGATACCAGATGTAAGTCCAGAATGACAGTTTAATTGCATAGACATGGTCATCCCCATTGTTCCAATAATAAATCTCAGCAGTGCCCATTTTCCCCATTGATGGAATCTCACCGGTGATCCTCTTATCTCCTTGACAACACTGACACTAACAGATAGGGAAGGTGGAAGAGACGGAAGGTCACTACAAAGACATTTGTGACTCCTGAAATAACAAGTTTGGATCTCATAAAGCAGAAATAATGGCAATACGCTCCAGATCAGTGGGCCATACGTATGCCCTTGGCAGCCGCAGAAAACGGTCTGTAGGAGCTAGGTTCAGACAATTATTGGGCCGAGGCCATACTGGAGTGTCTCAATCAACAGGGAGAAGAAACTGATTCTAAGGGTTCTTGACCATGGATGAGTATCTAATGGAAGAGAGTCCTCGAACGCATGGACAGATGTTGATAGTGCTGAGTACCACTAAGACCAAGGTGTCATTAAGGGAAGGGATTATACTTAGATGACAGTCTGTGGTAATGGCTTCAGTGTGAAGTGAAGGGTAAGCAACAAAGCGTTGCATCATGCTGAGGTTTTTGGGGGATGTTGTTCTGACAGTGGCCAGACACCTGCTTAACCACCCCAGCTGATGAAAAAAACATGACGTAAAAAACTACACAACATATTAAATCTGATCGCGTTGTAACGAAAATAATAAGCTCTGATGGGGTCCTCTTATGGCCCATCGATTTCCAATAGACGAGATCATAGAGACCTGGAGGGGTAATTACACTGTGCACGCAGAGGTCGTCTGAGCAAATATCATTATCATCAGATTAGAATGAAAGGCTGGCGCAGGTTGTACGTGGCAGGGTGAAGGAGACCCAAAAGAGAAGCATCTCTCACACGCCTCTGACCCCTCATCTGTTTCCACGTCCCCACCTGGCTCCCGCCTAATCTGGGCGCCACATCCACAGGTCAGCCCCTACATCACTCTGACACAAACAAGGGGACTCCAGGTCAGAGAGGCAGACCCATTCATCAGTTAGTGACAGGGCTGATGATGAGGAAGATAGCCCAGAGTATCAACAAGATGAACATGGAGATAAGAACATACAGAGGACAGGCAGTCATATTGTTGTTATTGATTCATTACAAACTGACAGGAGGGTCTTCATGAATCATCCCATCATCGTTAAATATACCGTGTGTTTTCTAACAACAAACTTACAGTAGAATGTGTGAAACACTGTATGTGTTCCTGTTTCATAAACTGGGACGAAAATAAGAGCATCATTTCTCTAACTGTACAGAATGTTTTGAGAATACACATCAGGATACTGAGCATACCGTACTTTCAAACTGTATTTTCATTGTTTCTGAGGTTCATGAAAAGAAAGGGCATGACAGTTGAGCATGGCGCTTTCGAAAGCAAACTGTGGCTGTTGTTCATATCAAGTGCACTGGTTGACTGGTAGAGCCCTAGCGTGTCCCCGTCTGTGGAGGCAGAGTTTCTGGGTGCCCCAGTGAGAGGTTGCCGTGCCACTCTGACGAGCCTCTGACGTCTCTATTGGTGGAGCGCAGCGTGGGAGCTTGCTTGGCCGCCTACATTAACATAAACAAGCCGTGCTGCTAGGGTCTGCCTGTCAGGGGCTGTCACCGAGGAGGACAGAGGAGAGCTGCCTCTGCATTAACCTCCAAGCTTATCTCCCTCTCTCCTCGCCCCGCAAAAAGTGGGGATTAGTTCTCAGTTAGGAATTGCTTTTGGCTCGTTGTCACTCCTGGACGATTATTGAACCACCATCCCAGAGGCTATTATTCTACCCTCTTCTGCCACTTTCCCTATGGGAGGGAATCCCTGGTGTTTCAAGTCATATTTTTCTCCCCAGCGCCACCGCTCATCCTTCTCTCCTGTCGGTCAACCCACATCCACCTCTGGTTGAGGATTTAGCAGATTCTTGACATTCCTGCCTCAGTAATCTCCGTGGCTGCCATGCCACCTCCGGGAGAGCCAGTCACTGCTGCAGCGTCACTGACGGAGACACAGCGTGAAGGCGAGAGAGACTCCCCTCGTTCACCACCTCCATGCTGAGTGCGGGCTGAAGGTTGTCCCTGTCACAGGGGGGAGAAAAGCCACAGTTCAACTCCTCTTCCTCCTCCTCTTCTTCCTTGTCTGTAAACCTCAACCACCCAGTGGAAGGCTGTGCTGTGTGGTGCTCTGTGGTGCTGTGTGGTGGTGCTCCACGGCTATGTCTGCCTGCCTGGCCATGTGACGCTGGGAGAGACTAATCCATATCTCTAGACCTCAGGCCTAATGAAACCGACCGAATGTTGGATGGAGTCAATAGATGCTTAATTACTAACGAGAGTAATGACAATAACAATCACATTCTTTCCTGGCCGACATAATTAAGAGAGGCATGAAAGGCATACCAAGGGACAGCTGCCTCTGAGCAAGCCAGTAATTAGTGCAGGGGCTGAGGAGGCAGCTTCCGGCTAAGATACATTAGACAAGGGGAAAACACCAGGTCAGTCCCTTCCCATTTCTTCAAACTTTGTGTCCTTTCAGGGTTCAGTGAACGGACATAATAGTGCCAACCTGTGGCTAAGTTAAGCTACTTCATGTGTTTGGATGGAGTGCGTGCTGTTATACAAACGTTGTTGTTTTGCTGTTCAACTTGCTTTTCCCTCATGGCAGCGGAGGCTGCAGCACTGCCATGTGTGTCAAACCTCCTCCTCCTGTACTCAGCCACTCTGGCGGCACAGCGTGAGACCCAGGGAAACACTCAATTTCTGTAATAGCCTGGAATGGAGTAAATATCACTCGGCCCCGGCGTTTACTCATTCAAGCTCTGTTATCGCTTGCTGCCTAATTTTCTGGTGCACCGACAAAGGCAGAGGGCGTTTCCGTGGAGAGGGAACCCTGACGTTTTGCTGCTTCCCTTCACTTCGCGCTCTGTTCATTTCACAGCAATTATCTTGAGTCATTCCTTACATTCAGCCACAGAAACTCAAGGGAAAGACCCAGCCACTAGCTAATTGCTTTCAAATGGAAATACAAAATAATCACACGGCTACTTTGTCAAAATGACTCCTGTAATGCAGCATTTGGCTGGGGAAATTGATCTGGGACTCCTTTTAATGTACCGTTTACGACGCGTCCTCTGCCATTTCATGCTCAAACCTTTTTCCAAAAATCCCTTGTGAAATCCTGGCCTTGCTTGTTTCACAAGCTGCACTTCCCATCCCAGCTCGTTTGTGTAAATAAACTATATTTTAAGGAATGTTTCACCCAGAACTCTTACAGAGAGGTAATGTGGTATCCTGGAGCAGGTTCCCCTTTTTGTTTTATGAGTCTCAGCATGTTTCCTCCTCTTTGAAGCTGGGGAGTGCAGTGTGTATGGGCGATGGCAGGCAGGCAGGAGGAGGCAGCTGCTGTGAATCTCCATGAGAGGGAGAGAGCGCCATTGCGAGAGGATCTGTGGAGAGGAGCATTATGGAGGAGCTCTGAGTCAGAATGAGTGGGGTGGCAGGCAGGCAGGCGGGCAGGCAGGCAGGCAGGCAGGCAGGAGGATGTTATGGGGATGGAGGTGTGTATGCAACCCTGTTCTGTGGGCGAGAATAGAGTATCTCCCGGTTACCAGATAATTATCGTCAGCTGTCCTGTCTCATATAGCATCACTCAACAGACAAATGTAATATTCAGTACAGGCTTAGAGAAACACAAAACACTTTGGGGGCGGAAATGAAACAGAACTATGAACTATAAACCAGCTTGTAATCATTTAGAATGGTTTGAACCGCTAAATGCAGCAAGACAAGTTATCTTCTATGAGTATGAGCATTTTATCTAGGTCAATAAAGCCAGGAATTAGCAGTGGTCACACATATAATACCATGGTCAAAGTTGTACTACAGCTTAAGGCATATTTTAATACCTTCTACAATAATACTAAAACAATGATATACAACTTTAAGTGTTCCTGGATGGATATTTCAGGTAATCCTTTCTCTGAATTCCTTTTCAGACTGAGAGTCTACAGAGGCTGCTTTATCTTATGTGGAACAGACACACTTTATCGTTGCAGTCTAAATGCACGTAAAGAAATGATTAAATATATGGTACAGAAACCAAAATGTCACAGTTGAGCTCCCTTTTGAAGCTTTGTGTAAAACATAAAGGCACATAAGAAATGTTAATGAATTGTCTGTGGAGTAGAAGATCAGAGGAGCCAAACGAATTTCATATCACACCTAAAGACCTGGCATTTAATTAAAGTGGCTTGAAAAATGGCTGCCTGGTCGGCTGACAACGGCTTCTCTTGAAACAAATTAAAGAAATCAATTACTTCCTTGTGAAGGTGTAAATCCAGAGTGCTGGAGCCACCCAGTGCCACAGAGAGCCACCAGGCCGAGAATAGAGGAGCACAGGGAGGGGGATGGGGGGTACCATGCCACATCTGACTAGAGCTGTTGCTGCTGCTGCTGGAGAGTTTATCACGTCAACCTGTTACAGGCGGGAGAGCCTGAAAGGGCCCACACGCTGGAATGGAGCTGCAAGTCAACCCTGGCTGCTGCCTCCAAATGCCTCGCCTCCCCTCAGCTTCTAGCTCACATACACCTCAATCTTACATCAGGCCTGTTACTTAAGCATCCAAGGCAGAAGCTAATCATGTAGAACACATACTGATATGACACATACACTACCGGTCAAAAGCTTTAGAATACTTACTCATTCGAGGGTTTTTCTTTATTTGGACTATTTTCTACATTGTAGAATAATAGCGAAGACATCCAAACTATGAAATAACACATACGGAATAATTCCGGCGCCGACAGAGATGGCCGCCTCACTTCGCGTTCCTAGGAACCTACGCAGTATTTTGTTTTTTTATGTGTTATTTCTTACATTGTTACACCAGGAGATCTTAGGTTTTATTACATACAATCGGGAGGAACTATTGGATATAAGAGCAACGTCAACTCACCAACATTACGACCATTCTGACTTTCCCGAAGCGGATCCTCTGTTTGGTCCACCACCCAGGACAATGGATCGGATCCCAGCCGGCGACCCAAAACAACGGAGCCGCAGAAGGGGCAGATGGAGCGGTATTCTGGTCAGGCTCCATAGACGGCCTGCCACCCCACTCGTTCCGAGCTAGGATTGCCTTCCAGAGAGACATCAGAGATTGTAATGTTCTTTGTTTCACGGAAACATGACTCACTCTGGACACGTCATCAGAGTCAGAACAGCAACCCGGCTTCTTCTCGCATCTCGCCGACAGAAACAAACATCTCTCTGGTAAGAAGAAGGGCGGGGTTGTATGCCTTATGATTAACGAGACGTGGTGTGATCATAACAACATACAGGACCTCAAGTCCTTTTTTTCACCTGACCTAAAATTCCTTACAATCAAATGCCGACCGCATTATCTACCAAGAGAATTCTCTTCCATCATAATCACAGTCGTGTATATCCCGCCCCAATCAGACACATCGACGGCGATGAAAGAACTTTATTTGACTCTATGTAAACTGGAAACCACATATCCTGAGGCTGCATTTATTGTAGCTGGGGATTTTAACAAGGCTAATCTGAAAACAAGGCTCCCTAAAATTTATCAGCATATCGAATGTGCAACCCAGGCTGGCAAAACCCTGGATTATTGTTATTCTATCTTCCGCGACGCATATAAAGCCCTCCCCGACCTCCTTTCGGAAAATCTGACCACGACTCCATTTTGTTGCTCCCAGCCTATCGACAGAAACTAAAACGGGAAGCGCCCGTATTCAGGTCTGTTCAACGCTGGTCCGAACAATCGGATTCCACGCTTCAAAATTGCTTCGATCACGTGGACTGAGATATGTTCCGCATAGCATCGGACAATAACATTGATGAATACGCTGATTTGGTGAGTGAGTTTATTAGCAAGTGCATCGGTGATGTTGTACCCACAGCGTCCATTAAAACATTCCCCAACCAGAAACCGTGAATTGATGGCAGCATTTGCGCAAAACTGAAAGCGCAAACCACTGCTTTTAATCAGGGCAAGGTGACCGGAAACATGACCAAATACAAACAGTGTAGCTATTCCCGCCGCAAGGCAATCAAACAAGCTAAGCGACAATATAGAGACAAAGTAGAGTCGCAATTCAATGGCTCAGACACGAGAAGTATGTGGCAGTGTCTACAGTCAATCATGGACTACAAAAGGAAAACCAGCCCCGTCGCGGACCACAATGTCTTGCTCCCAGACAAACTAAACAACTTCTTTGCTCGCTTTGAGGACCACACATTGTCACTGACCCTACTAAAACCTGCAGGCTCTCCTTCACTGCAGCCAACGTGAGTAAAACATTTAAACATGTTAACCCTCGCAAGGCTACCGGCCCAGACGGCATCCCCAGACGTGTCCTCACAGCATGCGCAGACCAGCTGGCTGGTGTGTTTACGGACATATTCAATCAATCCTTATCCCAGTCTGCTGTTCCCACATGCTTCAAGAGGGCCACCATTGTTCCTGTTCCCAAGAAAGCGAATGTAACTGAGCTAAATGACTATCGCCCCGTAGCACTCACTTCCGTCATCATGAAGTGCTTTGAGGGACTAGTCAAGGACCATATCACCTCCACCCTACCTGACACCCTAGACCCACTCCAATTTGCTTACCGCCCCAATAGGTCCAAAGACGACGCAATCGCAATCACACTGCACACTGCCCTAACCCATCTGGACAAGAGGAATACCTATGTAAGAATGCTGTTCATCGACTACAGCTCAGCATTTAACACCATAGTACCCTCCAAACTCATTATTAAGCTCGCGACCCTGGGTCTCGACCCCGCCCTGTGCAACTGGGTCCTGGACTTCCTGACGGGCCGCCCCCAGATGGTGAGTGTAGGTAACAACATCTTCACCCCGCTGATCTTCAACACTGGGGCCCCACAAGGGTGTGTTCTCAGCCCTCTCCTGTACTCCATGTTCACCCATGACTGCGTGGCCATGCACGCCTCCAACTCAATCATCAAGTTTGCAGACGACACTACAGTGGTAGGCTTGACTACCAACAACGACGAGACGGCCTACAGGGAGAAGGTGAGGGCCCTCGGAGTGTGGTGTCAGGAAAATAACCTCACACTCAATGTCAACAAAACAAAGGAGATGACCGTGGGCTTCAGGAAACAGCAGAGGGAGCAGCCCCCTATCCACATCGACGGGACAGTAGTGGAGAGGGTGGAAAGTTTTAAGTTCCTAGGCGTACACATCACAGACAAACTGAAATGGTCCACCCACACAGACTTACAGAAAACGTTTGACCTCTGTCATTGCCAACAAAGGGTATATAACAAAGTATTGAGATAAACTTTTGTTATTGACCAAATACTTATTTTCCACCATAATTTTCAAATAAATAAATTAAAAATCCTACAATGTGATTTTCTGGATTTTTTTTCTCACTGTCTGTCATAGTTGAAGTGAACCTATGAGGAAAATACAGGTCTCTCTCATCTTTTTAAGTGGGAGAACTTGCACAATTGGTGGCTGACTAAATACTTTTTTGCCCCACTGTAGCAACACAAAGTACAGACAATGGCAGATATACAGTTCAAAGAATGACATTTAGAGAATAATGAAAAAATCTAATCTGAAACACTACCAGCACAATGAGTAGAATTCATCCACAATACATCTTTATCCAAGAAATGGTCATCAGTCCTCAGATGAATCGTTCCATCCTAACTCAATATACTGCTGGTCTGCACAACGCTGCTCAGGGCAAACAGAATGTGGCCTTCCTTAAATGTTCATCTCATTGTTATCAAATCAGTGTCATGAAGCACTGACAACAAGCAAACAGCTAATGCAATGCAATGGCATAAGCATACAGTGAAGGTCATAGCCTTGTAGTTTGGGCATATATTCAGATTGATGAAGTGCTGACATACTTTCAACCCCTACAACGGTAACATTACAGTAATACAGTAATAGCAGCCGAGAGCCCGGGCAGAGTGGGACCGAGCGACTCGTCCTCGAGTGCGAGCATCCTCCTGAACCTGAGCAACGTGCTGTCTTTGGCAGTTAACTGGCCATGGTAAGTCTGTACTGTTACTGTAGGCACCCGAGTGTAAGGCCTCCCAACATCTGAGCAACAACAGCGTCCCTCTGTTATGGCCAGGGTGTTTGACAGGTGTGAAAGAGTCCCCTCTCTTTACCACCTCTGCCATTTTCCTGTTTCAGTGGGGGCTCCTCTGTAGAATTTTTTTTCTCCATTTTAACAAAGCCTCCCCTTGACATGACAACACCAAGAGAGGCTGTTAGCTGCTGCGGGCCTGGCCACTGTGGATCACACCCCATCAGATAGTGCCAAACATCGACAAGGGAGAGGGAGGAGAGTCAGGGAGGGGGTCTGCTATGCTGGCTCTGTTGCTGAGCAATGCCGGCAGGGAGGAATACGTATGAGAACTAACTGAGCTATATTAGTGGGCAAAAAGCCTACATTCAACATCACTACCTCCCCTGCTCCAAACCATAATAATATCCCAGATGCAAAAACATACAAGTGATGAATCTATTGTTTAGAATACAGAGACCACATTTCACACTGTATCAGCATGAGCTATATGAATGTGACATGCAATCTCAACAGAATTAACCATAAACACAATTATAGTAGTGGCCGTCGGTCTGGCACAGTGGATACTGAGCTAAATGCTTATTTGTGTGTAACCTGATAGAGGGCTTTTCATGCATCAAAGGTCTGTTTACTTACAATTCAAAACACAGCGAGTGGGCTCTCTGAACATTGGCCTGTACTTGACCCCATGATTATCAGCCACCAAACAGTGCATGCTCAAACAAACAGCATGCTAGCCATTTAAACCTTATCGATGAGTACTTGGAAATGAAACCTAGGGGAAATGGTTCAGTTAAAGACTGAACAAAGTCAGTTCATGACAAGGAATACCACATTTGATCTAATGGAATGTTTCAATCAATAACATGTAATGTGTACTGTATCTCTCATAGAAGACAGAGAGCTCCAACTACCAGATTGGGTGGACTGAAAATAAGACTGAAAATAAGATACATACAATTTGAGAGAGTTTCACTGTATTGTTTAGATGTAATCTCTATGTTTAAAAAAAAATAATTATCTTACCAGGCAAGTCAGTTAAGAACAAATCCTTATTTTCAATGACAGCCTAGGAACAATGGGTTATCTGCCTGTTCAGGGGCAGAATGACAGATTTGTACCTTGTCAGCTCGGGGGTTTGAACTTGCAGCCTTCCGGTTGCTAGTCCAACGCTCTAACCACTAGGCTACCCTGCTGCCCCAAGGGCATTGAAGATGCGTGGTGCAATAGTATTATATGGGCAGCAGGGAGTGCAAAAGACAAATAATTAACTTTTCCATGAGATACAAAAATAGAGATTCCCTGTGGAAATTATAAACAGAATTGTGAGGGTCATATAAAGTTTCACTGCCCCTGAAGTTTAGTGTGTGTGTTTTTTGATAAAGTTCTCATGGCAGAGAACTGAGAGTATCCCTTGGTCTCAACAGTCCTAAATGCTCCACCAAATCTTGCTGACGTTGGACTAGGGATGGAGTTAATATGAAACAGCTACTGAATATGAATGAGGTAAATGAGAGCTGAAGAATGCTATCCCTTATCTCCGTGAAGATTAGATACTTCCCTTGAACTCCCGCCAAGGACAAAAGAAAGAACCCATTTGAAGGGCTAGCTTGTCAGGGAATTTGATGGACATTGATAAAGTAGCATCATAAACCAGTGAGTGATATACAGGACAGTGTCTGGAAGGGTAAATTATTTGAAGTAAAGCGCTAGAAAGACAGATGCCACAGCCAATAGTTTTGTTTTGTTGGTTGTTTGTTTGTCCATGGTGATGGTGGCAAATTCCAAATCCAAAAGGATATTTAGCACTAGCCCGATGCTAAAAACACATTGAGGAGTGAGTTATTAAAAGGAATATGTTTATGTTAGGGGAACGTAGTGGGAGAAATACTTTCGATGCTACTCCATACGATATGATATGTGGCTCTGTTCACGCCAGGTGAACTGAGCAGGAGCTAACGACTTTTGTGATTATTGCATTTCCATTTCCATGTGTTTCCCTTGCATTCAGTAGCATCTATGAATCACATGTCCAGCCTATGCAAATGGAAGAACCAAGAACACGGATGGTTCCTGATGTTGTGGGATTCTCTCTGGTGTTTACAGAACAACTGAGGGGTATACTACGTACATAGCTAGATGTACCCAGGCTTTTCTGAAATGAACTAGCTTCAGATCTCTTCACATTCCAGCTCAGGCTTCATCCGTACTACAACGGTGGATATTGCTCATCTGTCTGCCACTAACTCTAGCAGGCTTGTAACTGCACATGCATGTCTCGTTGCAGCCTGCAGCAGCCACACGTGGCTAGTCGAACTCTTCATTGAGATCATACTGAAAAATCAGTCAGTGGCACATGTTTTTTTTCTGAAATCATTATGAAGTGATCTTGCAAATTCAGCAGGTTATGATGTGAAATAGGCTGTTAGAAGTGCCGTCTTTCTTTAATCACCTATCGTTAATGTCGTCTTCTGACATACTCAATCTCTCCCTATCCCAGTCTGCTGTCACCACTTGCTTCAAAATGTCCACCATTGCTCCTGTACCCAATAAAGCAAAGGTAACTGAACTAAATGACTATTGCCCCATAGCACTCACTTTTGTCATCATGAAGTGCTTACCTGACCCCTTAGACCCACTTCAATTTGCATACCTCCCCAACAGATCCACAGATGATGCAATCGCCATCGCACTGCACAATGCCCTATCCCATCTGGACAAGAGGAATACAGTGAGTGTAAGAATGCTGTTCATTGACTATAACTCAGCCTTCAACACCATAGTGCCCTCCAAGCTCATCATTAAGCTTGGGGTCCTGGGCCTGAACCCCACCCTGTGCAACTGGGTCCTGGACTTCCTGACGGGCGGCCGCCAGGAGGTGAAGGTAGGACACAACACCTCCACTTTTCTGATCCTCAACGCAGGGGCCCCACAAGGGTGCATGCTCAGCCCTCTCTCTACAGGGAGGAGGTGAGGGCCCTGGCGGAGTGGTGCCAGGAAAATAACCTCTCCCTCAACGTCAACAAAACAAAGGAGCTGATCGTGGACTTCAGGAAACAGCAGAGGGAGCATTCCCCTATCCATATCGACGGGACAGCAGTGGAGAAGGTGAAAAGCTTCAAGTTCCTTGGCGTACACATCACTGACAATCTGAAATGGTCCACCCACACAGACAGTGTGGTGAAGAAGGCGCAACAGCGCCTGTTCAACCTCAGGAGGCTGAAGAAATTTGTCTTGGCCCCTAAGACCCTCACAAACTTTTACAGATACACAACTGAGAGCATACTGTCGGGCAGTATCACCACCGAATACGGCAACTGCACCGACCGCAACCGCAGGGTTCTCCAGAGGGTGGTGCGGTCTGCCTAGCGCATCACCGGGGGCACACTGCCTGCCCTCCAGGACACCTTCAGCACTCGATGTCACAGGAAGCCCAAAAAGATCATCAAGGACATCAACAACCCGAGCTACGGCCTGTTAACCCCGCTACCATCCAGAAGGCGAGGTCAGTACGGGTGCATCAAAGCTTGGACCGAGAGACTGAAAAACAGCTTCTATCAGACTGTTAAATGGCCATCAGACTGTTAAATGGCAATCACAAGCCGGCTACCATCCGGTTATTCAACCCTGCACCTAAGAGGCTGCTGCCCTACATACATAGACATGGAATTACTGGCCACTTTAATAATGGACCACTAGTCACTTTAATAATGTTTACATACTGTTTTACTCATCTCATATGTATATACTGTATTCTATTCTATGGTATTTTAGTCAATGCCACTCCGACATTGCTCGTCCTAATATTTATATATTTCTTAATTCTATTTTTTAAAACTTTTAGATGTGTGTGTATTGTTGTGAACTGTTAGATACTACTGCACTGTTGGAGCTAGGAACACAAGCATTTCGCTACACCCGCAATAACATCCGCTAAATATGTGTATGTGACCAATAACATTTGATTTGATGTGCTTTGGTGTGCTTTGGTGTGCATATCAACGCAAACAGCATCTTTTCCCCCACTTCTATCGATAAAATAATTGTACAACGTCATACAAAAGTTTTACTGCTTGTGAACTTTTAAATATCCTTAATAAATATGTCATGTCATTGGTATTTTTATATAACTTTTTTGTTGTTGTCCCCAATTGTTTTAGTAGCTACTATCTTGTCTCATCGCTACAACTCCCGTACGGGCTCGGGGGAGACGAAGGTCGAAAGTCATGGGTCCTCCGATACACAACCCAACCAAGCCAAGCCAAGCCGCACTGCTTCTTAACACAGCGTGCATCCAACCCGGAAGCCAGCCGCACCAATATGTTGGAGGAAACACCATGCACCTGGCAACACCATGCACCTTGGTTAGCGGGCACTGCACCCAGCCACTGCGCCCCGCCACAGGAGTCACGCGATGAGACAAGGACCCCACCCTAACCCGGATGATGCTAGGCCAATTGTGCGTCACCCCAAGGACCTCCCGGTCACAGACGGTTACGATGGAGCCTGGGCGCGAACCCAGGGTCTCTGACGGCACAGCTGGCGCTGCAGTACAGCACCCTTAACCACTGCGCCACCTGGGAGGCCCCAATATAACAATTTTTGAACACTATTTTTTATTGGAAAAATAAAATATTGAATCAGTCATCATCCTCAAATGTAGGAAATGATTACGCAATGTTTGCAAGAGGGTGGAAATCTGATTTCATTGGTCCTCAACTAGCGACTCAGACACTTCATTCAGGATAAACTGAGTTACATGGAAGACGGCAAACCAAATGTCATTGTTTTCAATGAGAGCATGACGGTAAATACTGCTGAGCCTGGCGGTGAATGCCGTCAGACGTCATGGTAGACGGGACTTGCCGCCAAAGTTCAGACTTTAGCAGTCTGCCGTAGCGTTGTTTTCTAACAGTCTGTTTAGTCAAATCATCATAGCAACGCATACCGTCGTGCTCTCATTGAAAACAATGACATCTGGTTTGCTGTCTACCTCATACCATCTAAACGCAGCATTAGCCTCCCCAGAGAAGGTTAGTGAAGCATTCATTGCCATAGAAAGTTACCTGGCTAACTCCTCAAACCAGCTACTTAGTATACACCCTGGTTCTGTGAGATCAGGATATCAGGATGCAAGGTTGCTATTAGATTAGGATAGTTCTGTCCTTGTGCTGTTCTTGTCTTTTAAGGTTATGTATTATGTCATGTTTTATGTTTTGTTTGGACCCCAGGAAGTGTAGTCCCTGCTTTAGCAGTAGCTAACGGGGATGCTAATAAAATACTAAACTAAATAATAAATACTACCAGGTTACAGTTTCCCTAGAGACTGGAGTTCACTGATGAAGAGGTACATCCTCCCATTTTCTTCTCAATTTTCTAGGCGTCAGATCGATCATGTACCATCCACACTCAAGGTGAAATCCATACGTGTCATTCCCCTTTGTCAATTATTCACTAGAAACTCAGAAAGACAGATGGACAAACGGACAGACTAACGGGCAGACAAAATGGATGGACGGACAGGCAGACAAAATCCATGAACATAACAGCCAAGCGGACAGTCTTGTTGACAACATTCTGGAACTGATTTAATATCTTGCAATCACAATAAAATAGTTCATATACAAGCACAGGAACAAACATTGGATGGTAATTACACAGTACATAACAGCATAATCAAGCACCATGCATAAATGTGCTGAGCAAACATCCATCTAATCAACTAGAAACTTTGATCACATGCTGCTGGCACAGGGAAGGGAAATGTGCTCAGGTGTAATGGGAAGGGGAGGGGCTTTAAGGCTTTAACTGTGAGGTGCTGGAGTGGGTGTATAGCAACAGCCTGCATAACCAAGGATCGGAGTAAAGTGACAGTCTCAGCTCTGTGCCGTACCCACTATGTTGTGGACAGTGAGTCTCTGCCTCCTGTTGGCCGCGTCCTCTTCAGGTGTACCACTGGATAGATACAGCACCAAAGGACAGCATAAAGTACTGCTCGTCTCCTTCGATGGCTTCAGGTGGGACTACGACCGCGATGTGGACACGCCAAAACTGGACACAATGGCCAAAGACAGGGTCAAGGCCAGATATGTGACCCCACCTTACCTCACCATCACCAGTCCCACACATTTCACCCTCCTAACAGGTACCTACTGTGGATCGATACCCAGGCACAACCCTTTCTACAGGCTCCAAGAGAGCAGTGATTCTGTGGAGGTTCATGTTCATGTTCATGTCATGGTGGTCCTTTTTTCTCTCCAATTATTGGATCACAAGTCATTCCATTTTAGTTTATAAGAATTGTGAATGTAACTGGAAAAAAGGAATTAACTGTAATTCAATGTCCCAGGGTCCAGCAGCTTTCAGAGTTGAGTAAGATGATTATGTTGGGAAGGCTGAAGGAGGAATTTATATTTTCCTTGACAGAAATTCTAATTTTTAACTTTTGAATCATCAGTGCCAGTTTAAAAGAAATGTAACTTCCTTGAAATTAAATTCCTTTAATCTCCAGTGTCGGTCATAAGACCTTGTCCAATAAGCGCCATGGCACTCACAGGCTATAAAGTTGATAGAATTTGTCATGTGAATGTGGCAGACTGAATATTGAGAGATTGACAGTGACTCTTTTCAGGGCGCTACATTGAAAACCATGGGGTGATCCACAACATGTGGTTCAACATCACCACCAGTGAGAAACTGCCTTACTATGTTACCCAGTTTAAGAATGAGTGGTGGGACAACGGCACTCTACCCATCTGGATCACAGCCCAGAATGATTTAAGATGCACCTTCATCTTAAATCATTCCTGCATTTTCTTTACATTAATACAAATCAAATCAAATGTTATGTCAATGCAAATAGTCTGGGTAGCCATTTAAATGTCTGCGCATATATGCATGTACGGTGTATGTGAGTGTTGTATGTAAGACTGTGTGTGTCTGTGTGTGTTTGTAAGACTGTGTGTGTGTGCGCGTGACACCTCTCTTCATCCCCATTTTGTCTATTCAGGGCCTGAGGGCTGGCTCTCTTCACTTTCCTGGCACGCAATCCACCTACCAGGGAGAGATGCAGACAGTGAAGGAAGTGGAACCACGGTTTTATGACTACAAAAACGAGACAAAATGGCAAGAGAACGTAGAGAAGGTGATGGGCACCTGGTTCAGTGAGATGGACCTGGACTTTGTGTCACTGTATTTTGTGGAGCCTGATGGCACAGGCCACAAATACGGGCCTGATTCCCCTGAGCGGAGGGAGATGGTCAAGCAGGTGGACAGAACAGTGGGCTACATCCGCAGCTTGGCTGAACAAAACTAACTTGCCGATAGTCTCAACATCATCATCACCGCTGACCATGGGATGAGCAATGTGTACCGCAACGGCTTAGTGAAGGAGATCACCCTTTCCAGGATCCCCGGATTCTCCTTCAGAGACATAGCCTTTCACCTGGTGGACTTTGGGCCCTCTGGGATGCTGCTTCCCAAGAAGGCATGCTGGATAAGGTCTACAACACCCTGAAGGGGGCGCACCCTCACCTTCATGTCTTCAAGAAGGAGGAGATGCCCAAGCGCCTTTACTTTGCTAATAACAACTGCATCCTACCCATCATTCTCTTCTCTGACCCTGGATATGTCATTAACGGGGTGGGTTCATAGCATGTCTCTATAGTATTTAGTAATAGTAGTTCGCTTAAACAAATTAAGACGTTTTTTAAAAGGGATTCCGTCACGCACAGAACCAATTTCAGGAACACAAAAAGTGAAATGAAGGCATACTTTTACTTTTGTAAGACAAAACATGCATATTGTTGTAGACTTTCCAATTCCATGCTTTAATGTGAATTACTGATTAGAGGATTGGCCTCAGTGAACAAAGTATGAGCAAAGAAGCTGGTTTAAAAATAACCATGTAGCCTATACAGTATATCTTTAGGCATCTAGAATATTTTATAACTTCTATAATATACAGTACAGTTTGGCACAACCTCATGCATCCCCCTGCATGCATTATGTGATTTCTGATAACATGCCATATTTCAATGGACTACAAATATTGAAGGAATTACCAAGTGAATTTGGTTTGTAGCAATGGAGAAAATGGAATCTTTTAGACCGGAATCAAGGAATTCAACTCTAATCTTAATACATCACAATTTTAATCAAGTGCATTACCACCTTCTCAGGATAATGCAGGTTTGGCTGATGGCATGCAGAGCTCTCTAATGCTTCATGAAGATATTCATGCCACAAAATTCGACATTAGCGTTTACATTTGGCTTAACCCTGCTGCCTGCAACTTTACCACTGAAAGTGCTACATCACTCCATTGAGTGATACTAAATCATTAAAAAAATCAGATTCTCATTTTTGTATACAAGAGATGGCCGCCTACACATCAATGTACTGTAAAACAGAAATAGCAAAATAACAAATGTCTTCAAATGCTATACTGACAGTAACCCATCAGAGGAAGTGATTACACCTGAACGCATATAAACTCATTGAAGGCTGTGGTTCCAGTAAGGGTATGTGGTAGAGTTCAGTTGATCTTCAGTGTAAAGTCTAATTAACAAAATACATAAGTTTAGGGTATTTGACCCTCGTGTTATCTCCTGTTTACGGACCCTTTATTTAGACATTTCAAAAGATTCTCCTCTCAGTTTTATCAGAGCAAATGTTATGCATGTTCAGAGAAGGGTTACATAATATCTATGGTAATTAGCCTGCCTTCTTCCTGTGTATCTAAATATATCAGTGTATTTTCTGTGAACAAAGTGAAGATAAAAAAGTGTCCGTATAACTGTATCGCTTGCTGTTCATACAATCCATCGTAATATCCATTTCATGATCAAAGTAGTTGTCCTGAATGACCAAAGGAACTATGTGATGTTTAGGCCTCCTTAGTTTATGAAAGGATTCCCACTTAACCTGATTAATAGTCCTTTTAACAGTATGTGTCTAATAATGGAGAACAGGGAAATTCTCCCGTTTCGGTTCTTATAAGCACTGAGCAGATGTAATGGTTGCTCAAGCAACCCTTTCCTTCAGTTAGTCAACATCTCCCTCTGCTGTCCAGTTGAAAGTGCATCATAGAAAGACAAGTTGGACTTCAGGCTTCCCATTATGATGATCAATATGAATTGCAACATTCTGATCACTCACCTCTCCTACTCTAAATGAACTCACACAGATTTGATCACCCTGACTCTTCTTGGCTCTTTGTCTCTACAGTTCCTCCCAGTGCAGTTCAACGCGGGGGAGCATGGCTTTGACAACGAAGAAATGGACATGAAGCCCATCTTCAGGGCTGTGGGGCCGGCGCTCCAAAAGAACCTGGAGGTGGGCCCCTTTGAGACAGTGAACATATACCCCTTGATGTGTCACATACTGGGCATCAAGCCTGATCCTAATGATGGCCACCTGGATGCCACAAAACACATGCTGGTCTCTGCCACAGAGGGTAAGTTTATATCAGGCTAATGACCCAAAAAGTGTGTTACACCTACTCCTTCATTACACAGCCAAAGTAATCTATTGTCTAACGCAATGTATATAGAATGTACAAATATGAAACACAAATGACAAAATTGAATAAAAATTAGATTCATGTCTGTCATTGACATCCATGTACACAAATCAAATGACATTACATTTGCATTACGTCTCGTATTTCAGACCTCCGTCAGGACATAAAATCAAATATCTTTGTTGGATTGGCAGCAGTGGCTGGATTTCTTGTGGTCTTCATAGTGATTGTGTTGTTTAATGTATTCAAGAAGGAGAAAAATGATAGAAGGTATGCATGTCTGAATATGTATACAAATCAATGGGAATTGGAAAATGTGAAGAATATTTGCTTGCACAATCTGATATATAGAAATGTGTACAATGTACCTAAGCATGTAATAAGCGAAAAAAGTAGAATTTGACTAACCACAGATACAGGCTCAGATAGGTATCATTCTCCTAGTGGTTAAAGGGCAACTGATACCTCAAACATACAGTATTAAAATAAACAAGCAGACAGATATTTGCCCACTGGCAAGTACAGAGTTGCAAACAACTTTGCTTTAAATGCTTCATTTCTTTTGTTTACTGCCAATGTTGGATTCCGCCAGTCTCTCTGCTGTCACGGTTTCTTCCTCTGCCATAACTCAAGACAATAATGGACTGATTGGAAGCTTTCTATAGTTAAGGTGTAATTCCTAGAGACAGGTAAACAAACTGAACAAGTCGAGCAGTGGAAACAATCTGTAAGGGGTAAAAAAATAAAAAGGACAAGTCAAGTGATCTGTCTGTTAATACACTTGATAGTCAGGGTAGATATGGGCTGTCAATTAGGGACAGAGACTGATTTGCATGCTGGCTGAGCTCCAGATTGATCTCAATCTATTCACGTCCTGTTGCTGATTGTAGTCAGCAGGATACCGACTCTGCAGTGAGTGAGTGGACCTATAAGTTTCTGTATAAATAAAGGAATGGAAATACCTTTCAAGAGACTGAATAGGTCTTTGTTTAGGGAAAATATCCTGTACATTAACACTGTGCCAAAGTTTTAGGCAGGTGTGAAAATGCTGTAAAGTAGGAATGCTTTCAAAAATAGAAATGTTAATTTATATTTATTAATTAACAAAACGCAAAGTGACTGAACAGAAGAAAAATCTACAGCAAATGAATATTTGGTGTGACCACCCTTTCCCTTCAAAACAGCATCAATTCTTCTAGGTACACATGCAGACAGTTTGAAGGAACTTGGCAGGTAGGTTGGCCCAAACGTCTTGGAGAACTAACCCCAGTTCTGTGGATTTAGGCAGCCTCAGGTGCTTCTCGCTCTTCATGTAATCCCAGACAGACTCGATGTTGAGATCAGGGCTGTGTGGGGGCCATACCGTCACTTCCAGAACTCCTTCACGCTGAAGATAGCGAAAGCCGTTAAGAACTGTGTGTTTGGGGTCGTTGTCATGTTGCAGAATAGATTTGGGGACAATCAGATGCCTCCCTGATGCCTTTGCATGATGGATAACTATCTGCCTGTACTTCTCAGCATTGAGGAGACCATTAATTTTGACCAAATCCCCAACTCCATTTGCAGAAATGAAGCTCCAAACTTGCAAGAAATCTCCACCATCCTTCACTGTTACCTGCAGACACTCATTTGTGTACCGCTCTCCAGCCCTTCAGCAAACAAACTGCCTTCTGCTACAGCCAAATATTTCACATTTTGTCCAGAGCACCTGCTGCCATTTTTCTGCACCCCAGTTCCTGTGTTTTCGTGCATAGTTGAGTCACTTGGCCTGGTTTCCACATCGGAGGAATGGCTTTTTGGCTGCTAGTCTTCCATGAAGGCCACTTCTGACCAGACAGTAGGTGGGTGCACTAGGGTCCCACTTTTCTGCCAATTCTGGGCTGATGGCACTGCTGGATATCTTCCGATTGTGAAGGGGAGTAAGCATGATGTGTCTTTCATCTGCTGCAGTAAGTTTCCTTGGCCAACCACTGCATCTACAGTCCTCAACATTGCCGTTTCTTTGTGTTCTTCAAAAGAGCTTGGACAGCACATCTGAAAACCCCTGTCTGCCTGGGAGAGACCTTGCTGATGTAGTATAAATACCTTGTGTCTTGTTGCTGTGCTCAGTCTTGCCATGGTTTATGACTTTTAACAGTAAACTGTCTTCAGCAACCTCACCTGGTTAGCTGAACATGGCTGTTCCTCCCAGAGTTGTATTCCTCCTACACAGCTGTTTCTGTTTCAGTTAATGATTGTGTTTCAACCTACATATTGAATTGATGATCATTAGCATCTGTTTGGTATAATTGTTTAATCATACACCTGACTATGTCTACAAAATCCCTGACTTTGTGCAAGTGTACCTAGAATAATTGATGCTGTTTTGAAGGCAAAGGGTGGTCACACCAAATATGGATTTGATTTGGATTTTTCTTCTGTTCATTCACTTTGCATTTTGTTAATTGATAAATATGATCTATTAACATGTCTACTTTTGAAAGCATTCTTACTTTACAGCATTTCTTCACACCTACCTAAAACTTTTGCACAGTACTGTATTTCTTGACATGACCTTACAGATATATTTTATATGTATTGTCATTTGATGACATAACTGGATTTAACATGGTGATTACTAATTGTTAAAAAAAATATGTTGAAAATACAACACGTGACAAGATAATTATCTAAGTTAATAGGAAATTACATAAATCTCCATTTGAACTTTTTTAATTATTATGTAAACTTTCATTACAGGTCATCATTATGCTAGTGAACATTACCAGAAGAGTAATACAATTACAATAAAATAACAGGCCTGACTAAAGGCCTTCCATTTTAAATAATAGAAAAGATATTGGTTAAGGGGGGAGGATAAGCAACTGTTTTATTTTTCATACAAGGCTTTCAGTAACATATTTCCCGGGAAATATTCAATAGAGTACCACAGTATGAGTCGTTATACCCACAAAACCTTGCGGTCAAACAGGTAAATGGGTCCAATCATTTTTCCACCCTTCATTTTTCCCATAGGGATTTTTAGTAACACTTAAAATAAGGGCCGTGTTTTGTGTAGGCTTACCCTGGCATGACATTTTGATAACCATGTAAATCTCTCTTGGACAAGGTGACTTTTATCAATATATTCGCCTGTATTTACCCCCCAAAAATGAAATGATCGTTGGCTACAAATGCCATGATGATCTGGACGAGACTGTCGAATCAGGGTAAAGGTAAGAATCTCTGGTTTAACTATCTAATGTTGGCTAAATGTAGTAATGAATAAATTGGCTAAACTTCTGTTAGACAAGGTGTCAGCTAGAGATGATGTGCAGGAGCTTGTATGTAGTAGTGCATGATGCTAACTAGCATTTTCGAATCTGAGCGTAAATGGAGCCGAATATATTTATAAAAGTCACCTTGCCCGAGAGGTTTATATGGTTATCAAAATTTCACGCCAGGGTAAGCCTACACGGAGTACAGCCCTTATTTTTAAGTGTTTCTAAAATCCACTATGGGAAAAATGAATGGTGGAAAAATTATTGGAATCATTTCCCTGTTGGACCGCTAGGTTTTATGGATATTATGACGCTGCCACTGTGGTGCTCAATAAACCACAACAGAGAGGAAGAGGCAGGGAGAGAGTTTACTCTGCCCAAAATCTGTCCACGAAACAGGCCACGAAGTGAGGCATTTTTGCATGGAGGTCAATGAGAGAGTGTCCAATTTGGTCAACAAAAATTGGACAATAATTGCTCATTTGTTACATGAGGCTTATTTAATCTGTTATAAGTTTCATAATGGTTATGTTAGAAATTCGCTGATATGTGGACGTACGTGACATTTCGGAAACAAAAAAACTATGTTATATTGTTGTTCAGACACGTATCTGTCCTTTCATTGGCTAGAATGTTCTCACCTGACCTGGCCTCCTCCCTCCTGCCTTCCATCTTTGAGGACATGTAGTTCCATTGCGTGAGCGGTCACTCGATTATCTTGTCAATATAATAGACCATTTTTGACCACATTATGTGAAAACGATTTGATTGGTCACACGTCGAGGTGTGATGTTAACAGGGACGGTATCTGCCAAGGGACAAGCTTCGAGAATGCGTTTTCTTTCCGCCCTCTTTTCCATTCTTCTCATAAAATACTAGAGTAGGCAACAGCGAACATGGAGGAATTGAGCGCCGTAGGAGAACAGGTTTTCGACGCTGAATGCATCCTGAACAAACGACTAAGAAAGGTTAGATGTTGTAAAATATAATTTTCTCATATCCCAAAATATTTTCTGCCCACAGTTTGGTAACATTTCCCTTCTCTATTTTTCGCAGGGGAAGTTAGAGTTTCTTGTAAAGTGGAGGGGATGGTCATCCAAGTAAGTACAAGTGGTGCTGCAGCTGCGAGTACAGCCTCAAACAATGAAAACAACAACAACGTGTCGCTTTTTGCTTCACTGTTGTAGTAAAGGATTCATACATTCCCTAAATTTGCTCGAAAACATGCTGCACTTGAAAACGAGAAATTATGGGTTTACGCTTACCTCCTCCTGCTACTACTATTAGTATTATTGTTGTTGGTTTTAAGGTTTGGAAATTAACCTAGTTAGTTATGCAAAACAAACAGATCGTTTTGGTTTCTCGTATTCAATATCTGCTGGTTTGTCTATTTGACATTTTCTCAGTAATTAGGCCACACAAACTAGGCTATAGAAACTCCTATTTGATCACTCGCATACTGGAGCTCAAGTTAATGGTTTATCAATCTAGCTTTATTGATAAATAAATTACAAGCAGGAGTTGGTAGAAGTTTGTGTTGGGAAACGTATGCCGAGTCTCTCACACATCCCACAAAATACAGTGTCCAGTTGGTACACTTGCCTAATTTTTGTGATTAGTTTAAATGTATGTGATATAGTTTATTAATTGCCTAACGTGACTCTGTAGTATACATAGAATCTTCGTAAATCAGTCTTTCCCCCCCTTTCGAGCTCTCCAGCTGCCAGCGCGTCCTTGTCACAGTTGCCCTTTCCCTTGTCCCTTCTGTTTCATTGTTGCTATTAATCCCATCATCAATGGGCATTCTGCCTGTCACTCACACCCCGTTCTTAACCCACATCCTCACGTTGCTCTCAGAGTCTGCCAGCGCCATCGACTCGGTCAGTTATTTACTTGTTGTGATATAAACACGTAAGACGTGGCTGGTGGAAATTATAATGTGCATGCCAATTCGCAATCTTTTTCTACATTAACTCAATATTGGCCCTCTTGAGATTCTCTGATTCCTGTGAAGGTGGCAGATCCTACACACTTGGCTTTAAATAAACTTCTCTCCTTATCTTCCCCCTTTGCTATGTAGTTAAGCCTCCCACTCACAGCTCTTTGCATATGCCTCCTATCTCTACACTAGGTTACACTAGGCCTCCTTTCTCTAATCACTATGTTAGGTTACACCAGGCCTCTTATCTCTACACTGTCACTAAGGTATAGGTTATGCTAGGTCTCTAGTCACTAGGTTAGGTTACACTAGGCCTAAATTTCATTAGTGGTACACTATGGTCCAATCAGTGCATTGACTAACTTGTATCATCAACTTTTACCAAGAAGTACTGCAATGTGGACATTTTAAGTGATTTGAGTATTTTGATGGACATATTTTCCTTTTGCTTCAGGCACAATAGCTGGGAGCCCCAAGCAAACATCCTTGACCCAAGATTATTGGCTGCATTTAACAAGAGGTGGGTTTCTATTTGCCCAGGAACTCACTGAGTGAGCTATCCACTATATCCAAACATTGCCCTCTGAAATAATAGTGCCCCATTCAAGCCAATGTGGAGCCCACAGATAGGCATTACAATCTGTGTTTTCAGGCTGTAAACACATCGATATGAGTTTAGGTTTTCCCAACCCTTCCAAGTTTTATATGATGGTCGTTCTGTTCAATATACATTTGATATAAAAATACATTATTTTGTATTGGTAAGGGATAAAATAATGCATTTGTAAAATAAAAGGAGTCATAAGTGCCAGTTAATCTTAAAACTGAAGCAGGGAAAATATTTCATTTCAAATGTATACTTTCCTTTGCAAACATACATTTGTAGAAGGATAACAATGATTTAAACGCATATACAGCAGGAAATGTGGGGGTAGAACAAAAACAGGAACCGAATTTCCAAAAGTGAAAGCGTATCTAATGTTTTCAGATGAGCATCTGGGGATTTGTATTGCAACCCCTGATTTGTTTTTTCCCAGCATTTGGCGTTGCAAGACCAGACAATACTTCACAAGATGTTACTTGTAAAAAATTCTGTCTCGCCATGAACACAGTCCATATGTCTCTGTCAAGAAGAAGGCTACAAGTCTTGGATCACAGCGTATATGTTTAGTGATAGAATACCCTGTCCTCCGATGGTTTCCAAAACACTCAACAGTGCTCGGTTTGTATCCTTGACTCCTGCGCTACTTCTACCATAACTACTGCTGAAGACTGTTTCCTATATTTTGTTTTTACAGTGAACAAGAAAAGGAAATTTTGATCTGCAAGAGAGGGAAAAGGCCGAGGGGGAGACCTCGAAAAGTTGTGGTATGCTTTCCTCAAGACCTTTACAAATATTGAAAAGTATTTTCAACCAAAATGTTATAAATATAATGTAATATGACTTCTCATTTCAGGAAACTGTGCCTGAAGTGTCAAAGTCAAGCAGTTCTTCATCATCGTCATCTTCGTCTGGCTCATCCTCGTCATCTTCTTCCTCTTCCTCCTCATCGGATGACGACGACGATGATAACAATGATAGAAAGGCAAAGCCGGGTCCCAGAACACGGGAGCTCCACCCTGTCCCTCAGAAGAAAGCACAGATTGTTGTGGCTAAGCCGGAGCCCCCGAGGAAGAAGCGAGGCAGGAAAGCACTGCCTGCAGAAATGAAGGCCATTCAACAGAACAAGGGCCAGCGCAAGATTATAAAGACAGTTGCCAAAGACTCCCCTGCAGACCTCCGAGGTGGAATCAAGAAACCCTTTCACCCAGCCAGCTTCACCTTCATGGGGTTGAACAGCAGAGGCCCTCTGAGTGTCCAGGGCAGATGTTCCCTGGCCCAGGGTGGGACTACTAAAAACTCCATGAACACTGCAGGCTCTGGCCGGTCAAATACCTCAGCTTCTCTCTCTTTCAACCAGAGATCTAACCAGAGCAAGAGTCAAGCTTCTGACTTCAAACTGTCAGTCTCTGATGTGGACAGTGGAGGAGGTTTGGACTTAAAAACGACTGCAAGCAAATCTGGAGTAGCCGTGTTGAATTTGCATAACTCCAAACTCTCAACCAGCAATCCACAAGGAGCTTTTCAGCCACAGCTGGGTTCCCACAACGGGCAGAAGAAACCAGATGCCCCTGGGCAAACACCACTGCAGCAGGTACCCAATAACAAACCTGCTTCCCCCTTCTCCACTCCTAAAGGCCCTGCCAACCAAGCTGCAAGCCTTCAGGCACTAAACCTGCAGAGTGTGAACAAATCAACACAGGGCAATGGTACTCCAGGCAATGGCACCGCGCCAGTGTCCAACCTGCGAAGCACTGCCAACCCAGCACGGAAAAACACAGTTGGTCAGTATGGTCAAGAGCAAAATCCTGTACAAAGTCCTGCCACGCCTGGTGGACAACAACCCAGAAAGAACCATCCTGGAGTTGATAAGGTCAAAGCTGAGGAGACCAGTGAAGTGGGTTTCACGGCAGAGAGGCCTGAGAGGCTGACTACAACAAGGGCGCAAGGGAGGGTTGAGAAGAGCATTGTCCAGAACACCTCCACAGAGGCCAGAGACATCCTGGGCAAGCGGGAGAGATCTGCCTCCAAAGACAGTGGCAAGCAGGCCAAGGTCCTCCTGAGTGAGATGAGCACCGGTGAGGAGAGCACCTCAGACTCTGACCAGGATTCCCCCTACCCAAGTAACAGTCAGGACTTGTCCATCTCAGTCCAGACCGGCCAGGACTGGAAGCCCACTCACAGCCTGATCGAGCATGTGTTTGTTACTGACGTCACTGCCAACCTTGTCACTGTCACAGTCAAGGAGTCCCCAACCAGTGTGGGCTTCTTCAACATACATAATTATTGACTGAACACCGGTAATTGAGCTGCCTAGCAAAGGGGCTGCAAAGTAGACAGCAGAGGCCTTAAGTGGGGTATTGAATGAAGTAGATAAGTCAGAGCAGTGTTAATGCACATAGGTTTACTGCAGTGATGCGAAGTTTCCCCTTCTCTACAGTGTTTTAATCTGAAATCTGCAGACTTACTCTTTTGCTTTGCTCTGTTAGTAAAACAATGTACTTTTGATATATTGTACACATGCAACAAAACAAGCTAATCAACTGGAGGAAAGCTTTGTCTTAAGGGAACTATTCAGGGCCAGGTGTAAACTAGATTGGTAGCTCGTTTGATTACAAAGTAGTAATGCAATTTAGGGATGTCATTGTAATGTAGCTACCTCTAGTTTAATCCAGCTCTCGTTTTGTATTCAATATTCTTGTGAGTACTGTTTTTTTTCTCCCTTGAGTATAAGATGTCGTGACCATTACAATCAATTTGGCAATTCACATTAGTGTAAAGCACTGTAGTCTTATATGAAGTGTAAAATTCCAATGAAAGGACAAATAATAGCAACACTTCCTTAGGAAACATTTTCCAATTTGAAAATGTTGTAATTACTGGAAGAGCTCTTGAAGCTATAACATTAACAAAGAAGTTTGCAAGGCAAACCCGGTGTTGCGGTGAGGACCAAGTTCTCATCAGTTGAAAATACATTTAATTCCTCAGTGCAGTCAGTCTTATCAGTGAAGTATTCCACCCAGGCTGGAGTACGAGGGAAGAAGATACACTATCTCTGTTCTCCCTTAGTGCTCAGATAAGACCGGTTACTGGCCGAGGTAACTCCTCTCCCTTCAGGTCTGTGCCCCCATAACCCCACTAGAGCATTCACTGGCGGGTGTACTCCTGTCAAAACTGGTGATTATTATGGACGAGCCCAGTGAATAATTGTCAGTTTAGATATGGCAGGATGATGGACAGCACACCTGACGTGACTCCTCCCCTACCCCAGCCAGAGTTCCCTGTGTGGTGCCTCTTTGTGCCTTTATGAGTGCTGAGGGCAAGGGATTTCACCAATGTAGGAAGGGTGGAGGCAAAGGAAACCCAACAATGAACTAACTGCCTGATATTGTTTTTCCTTGACCACAAAAAAAAACACCATATCGAGTATTTAGCAGCTGGTGTTCAAAGTGTAGGCCGATGAAATGCTAGATATTTTCCTTTGTTACATGCAGTGTGCATACATACACGCACCACAATCTCATTTTACTCGGCTGCATGGGATCAGGAGTTAGGCTCTGCTACCCACAAGAAAAATGTGTTTGTCTGATGTAACTGAAAAGAAACCACAACGTCTACTGTCTTTCTGCTCCCTAGAGAGGAGTTTAGCTACACCACTTCAACTGAACTCCCCACTCTAATCGTACTCTGCAGACCATGCTTTAAATGTTTTCCTAAAATGAATCAACAAAGGCGTTACCCCAAAGAGAGCTAACGTGTCAGGTTTGCAGAGAAGGATGGTTATTCTAGTGCATCTGTTAATTATACACAGAGGTGGTAATCATTGCTCTCTACTTGTTTAAATCTTGCCACGCAGATGCACCGTGTTTGAAAGTGCTGTTGTGTCATGATGTAACCTATGTGGTAGTGTATTGTTTAAACAAATACAACAATATATGTTTTTAGTGAGAATTCTGGAGACACAACATTTGAGTGTGATTTGATCTCATACAGATCAGAGTAGCTAGGCATTGTCCAGACATGTCCAGGCATTGACAAGACTAGATTTACAATACTAACAGATTTACGGTCAAATTGACTAGACTAGGACCAGAAACCACTTAGGTTGTTTTAAGTGCTTGTATTCAGCTGTTTATGTTGATGGTTTCTATATGCCATAAACACTATTTAAAGCTGTCTGGACCCTGGATTTGGAAACATTTTCTCTCAAATATGTTCATATGCAAACATTACTGACATGATTAATCAGAACCTTGAAGGAAGACAAGGCATTGTGCCTTGATAGGTGAGAAATGACCCTCATCCACATGGTTTCTTAAATGTTAATGACATTTGACAATTTATGGGAGGATGGGGTACATACAATTATCAAAGCAATCCAGTTGTATCTCACATTTGACATTAGCTGGAGCCAGGCTACGGACTCCTGTAACAGTGGTTTTATGTTTTCCTCGCTCCATTTCTCAAACTGTGACGCGAGGGAGTGAAGGCATACAAGAAAAGACCATTGTTGGGCTGTGGTCTTTACACATTTGTAATCTTCTTTTGACTAACCATTTCATCTGAAGGCTGTATTCTTCAAACTATTTATTTAAACGAGGTCTTCAGGATAGGACAATGTCACCAATCTTTGTATTGTGCATGTTGTCGTGATATTAACCTTTAATAAATAGTACTTTCTTAATAAGTCTGGTAATCATTTCTGTTTTCACTGATCATGTTGGGGGTGCCCCTTAACCTTCAACGCATAATGCCAACCCAAGTCATACATTTTCTGTTAATTTGCCTTAGTATTAAAAATTCTGCTGAATTTAAATAGCCAATAGGAGTCTGAATTAAATTATTAGGTACGTGTATGTGCGAGTGTGTTTTACAAAAATACTTTGCAAAAATACTCTTTGCAGGAGCCTCCTGAATATAATGTAGTTATTCATTCAGTCACTAGATGCTGCTGTTGCATTTCAAACAAGGCCCATTCAGAATGGCGTACTATGTTTCTTCCCCTGTAGGAGTAACAGATGGATGGGTTCACCAATGTAAAGAGGGGTCGCACTCACGGGGTTGTGAGACTTGCTGTTCTGTTTAAAAAGCACATATTCACATTTTTCACTCTGACAGATCAAATCACTATCTGGTTTAGCTCCTAATTGATCCAATTGGAAATATATAATTTCCCTTCATTCTACAGTGTGTTCTAATCTACAGCCCCCTCCGCCTCTATGTGCCTGCTCACCCTGGTCACATCCTCCTTGGCTTTGGTTTTGACTTCCACTGTAATAACAACACAAATATCTACAGTACCAGTCAAAAGTTTGGAATCACCTACACATTCCAGGGTTTTTATATTTTTTTACAATTTTGTACACTGTAGAATAATAGTGAAGACATCAAAACTATGAAATAACACACATGGAATCATGTAGTAACCCAAAAAGTGTTAAACAAATCAAAATATATTTTATACTTGAGATTCTTCGGTGACACTTTGGTGACATCACCAAAGTCAATGATCGGTAGGATAGTCAGTTTTACGAGGGTATGTTTTGCAGCATGAGTGAAGGATGCTTTGTTGCAAAATAGGAAGCTGATTCTAGATGTAATTTTGGATTGGAGATGCTTAATGTGAGTCTAGAAGGAGAGTTTGCAGTCTAACCAGACACCTAGGTATTTGTAGTTGTCAGAACCGTCCAGAGTAGTGATGATAGACGGACGGGCAGGTGCGGGCAGCGATTGGTTGAAGAGCATGCATTTAGTTTTACTTTTATTTAAGAGCAGTTGGAGGCCACGGAAGGTGAGTTGTATGGCATTGAAGCTCGTCTGGAGGTTTGTTAACACAGTGTCCAAAGAAGGACCAGAAGTATACAGAATAGTGTCGTCTGTGTAGAGGTGGATCAGAGAATCACCAGCAACAAGAGCGACATCATTGATGTATACAGAGAAAAGAGTCGGCCCGCGAATTGAACCCTGTGGTACCCCATAGAGACTGCCAGAGGTCCGGACAACAGGTCCTCCGATTTGACACACTGAACTCTGTCTGAGAAGTAGTTGGTGAACCAGGCGAGGCAGTCATTTGAGAAACCAAGGCTGTTGAATCTGCCGATAAGAATGTGGTGATTGACAGAGTCGAAAGCCTTGGCCAGGTCGATGAATACGGCTGCACAGTATTGTCTTATATCGATGGCGGTTATGATATTGTTTAGGACCTTGAGAATGGCTGAGGTGCACCCATGACCAGCTTGGAAGCCAGATTGCATAGCGGAGAAGGTACGGTGGGATTCAAAATGGTCGGTGATCTGTTTGTTAACTTGGCTTTTGAAGACCTTAGAAAGGCAGGGTAGGATAGATATAGGTCTGTAACAGTTTGGGTATAGAGTGTCTCCCCCTTTGAAGAGTAGTCACCTGGAATGCATTTCAATGAACATGTGTGCCTTGTTAAAAGTTAATTTGTGGAATATCTTTCCTTCTTAATGCGTTTGAGCCAATCAGTTGTATTGTGACAAGGTAGGGGTGGAAGACAGAAGATAGCCTTATTTGGTAAAAGACCAAGTCCATATTATGGCAAAAACAGCTCAAATAAGCAAAGAGAAAAAACAGCCCATCATTACTTTAAGACATGAAGTTCAGTCAATGTGGAACATTTCAAGAACTTTGAAAGCGCTATGATGAAACTGGCTCTCATGAGGACTGCCACAGGAAAGGAAGACCCAGAGTTACCTCTGCTGCAGAGGATAAGTTCATTAGAGTTACCAGCCTCAGAAATTCCTGCCCAAATAAATGCCTCACATAGTTCAACTAACAGACACGTCTCAACATCAACTGTTCAGAGGAGACTGCATGAATCAGGCCTTCATGGTCAAATTGCTGCAAAGAAACCACTACTAAAGGACACCAATAAGAAGAAGAGACTTGCTTGGTCCAAGAAACACGAGCAATGGACATTAAACCGGTGGAAATCTGTCCTTTGGTCTGATGAGTCCACATTTGAGATTTTTGGATCCAACCGCCCTGTCTTTGTGAGATGCAGAGTAGATGATTTCTTCATGTGTAGTTCCCACCGGGAAGCATGGAGGATGAGGTGTGATGGTGTGGGGGTGCTTTGCTGGTGATCTATGCATAGTCATTTTAATAACTCTACCTACATGTACATATTACCTCAATTACCTCAACACCGCACATTGACTCTGTACCAGTACCCCCTGTACTTAGCCCTGCTATTGTTATTTACTGCTGCTCTTTAATTATTTGTTATTCTTATCTCCTACTTTTTTGTTGTGTATATTTTGTTTAAAACTGCATTGTTGGTTAAACCTGTTGAGTGTAGGGGGCAGTATTTTGATGTTTGGATGAAAAACGTACCCAAATGAAACTGCCTATTTCTCAGGCCCAGAATCTAGAATATGCATATAATTGTCCGATTAGGATAGAAAACACTCTAAAGTTTCCAAAACTGTCAAAATATTGTCTGTGAGTATAACAGAACTGATATTGCAGGCGAAAACCTGAGGAAAATCCAACAAGGAAGTGCCTAAGAGAAATGAATCTCCCTGTTCCATTGCATGCCTTCCCTCCATTTAAAGGGATATCAACCAGATTCCTTTCCCTATGGCTTCCACATGGTGTGAACAGTCTTTAGACATAGTTTCAGGCTTAAATTCAGAAAAATGAGCGAGAATGATCACATCGCGTCAGTGAATGGCTGGGTGCCAGCAGAGTTTTGCATGCACAACAGCTTGGAGCAGACATTTTCTCTCTCTCTCCTATTGAAAAAGGTACAGTCCGGTTGAAATATTATCGATTATTTATTGTAAAAACAACTTGAGGATTGATTATAAAAAACGTTTGACATGTTTCTACAAACTTTACGGATACTATTTGGAATTTCCGTCTGCCCCGTCCTTACCGCTCGAGCCTGTGGATTTCTGAACAAAACGTGCCAACAAAATGGAGGTATTTTGGATATACAAATAATCTTTATGGAACAAAAATGAACATTTATTGTGTAACTGGGAGTCTCGCGAGTGCAAACATTCGAAGATCATCAAAGGTAAGTGATTCATTTTATTGCTTTTCTGACCAATCTACTTTGCTGCTAGCTGTTTGTAATGTTTTGTCTGCTGAGAGAGATGTCCTAACATAAACGCTTGGATAGCTTTTGCTGTAAAGCTTTTTATTTTTATTTTTATCTGACACACCAGGTGGATTAACAAGCTAAACTGTGTTTTGCTATATTGCACTTGTGATTTCATGAAAATTAAATATTTTTAGTAATTTAATTTGAATTTGGCACTCTGCAATTCAGCGGATGTTGAAGAAAATGATCCCACTAACGGGATGGGTGCGCCAACATGTTAAGGGCTTGTAAGTAAGCATTTCACTGTAAGGTCTACCTGTTGTATTTGGCGCATGTGACAAATAACATTTGATTTTATTTATTTAGAATTCAAGGCACACTTAACCAGCATGGCTACCACAGCATTCTGCAGCGATACGCCATCCCATCTGGTTTGCGCTTAGTGGGACTATCATTTGTTTTTCAACAGGGCAATGACCCAACACACCTCCAGGCTGTGTAAGGGCTATTTGACCAAGAAGGAGAGGGATGGAGAGATGCATCAGATGACCTGGCCTCTACGGTCACCAGACCTCAACCCAATTAAGATGGTTTGTGATGAGTTGGACAGCAGAGTAAAGGAAAAGCAGCAAACAAGTACTCAGCATATGTGGGGACTCCTTCAAGACTGTTGGAAAAGCATTCCAGGTGAAGCCGGTTGAGAGAATGCCAAGAGTGTGCAAAGCTGTCATCAAGGCAAAGGGTGGCGACATTAAAGAATCTAAAATCGAATATATATTTGATTTGTTTAACACTTTTTTGGTTACTACATGATTCCATATGTTTTATTTCATAGTTTTGTTGTTTTCACTATTATTCTACAATGTAGAAAATAGTAAAAATAAAGAAAACCCCTTGAATGAGTATGTGTGTCCAAACTTTTGACTGGTACTGTATGTTGATATCACATCTCTATGTCCTCTGCCCACCCAATACTTTAAAGTACTACTTAAGTAGTTTCTAGGGGTATCTACTTTACTATTTATATTTTTGACAACTTTTACTTCATTCACTACATTCCAAAAGCAAATAATGTACTTTCTACTCCATTTATTTTCCCTGACACCCAAAAGTACTTGAATGCTTAGAACAGGAAAATGGTCCAATTCAAGCACTTAAAGAGAAAATCCCTGGTTATCCCTACTGCACCTGATCTGGCGGACTCACTAAACACAGATGCTTTAGTGTGTTCTGGTTTCCTTAATATAAGGAATTTGAAATTATTTATACTTTTGATCCATAAGTATATTTTAGCAATTACAGTTACTTTTGATACTTAAGTATATTTAAAACCAAATACTTTTTGACTTTTACTGAAGTGGTATGTTACTGGTTGACTTTCAATTCTACTTGAGTCATTTTCTATTAATGTGTCTTTACTTTTACTCAAGTATGACATATTACCTCAATTACCTTTTTCCACCACTGGTAAAAAAAGTGTGTGCTGGAAAAGCTGGGTGATTTCAACATGATTGAGGGTGTCACGGTCTCTCCCTGCCCCCAGGCCTGAAACCTTGGTGTTACCTTTGACCGCACTCTCTCATCTGAGTGTCACATCAAGAACATTGAGATGGTATCCTTTTTCGATTTCCAGAGTTAGCCCCTTACCCAATCTGATGAAGGAAAACGGATACACACCTTTGTGACAAGCTGACAGAACTAACTGTTGCCACTATTCTGTGTCATTAGTTCCAGATCCCTGCACACACTTAAGTTGGTTCAGAACTCCAGCCCAGAGCTCCAGCTCAGATCTGAGCCAAATCCCCAATCCTGGACCCATATCACACCTACAACAGCACTGGCTCCCTATCAAAGACAGGATTGATTCTAACTTAGACATTTCTGACCGTTTCCAAACACCAGACTCCACTACCTCTCCAGTTGCCAGGACTGAGACAACTCTTTATTCACAACTGAGATCACAAAGAACCTGATACAGCTATTGATTGTATAAAGGATGAAGTAAACCAGGTTAGTGTTTGGCCAGAAATGATCAAACAGCTGATTATCAAACTGTCTGATTGCATCTAAATGCTACAAGAAAAAACATCTTCGAAATCACTAGCCAATGACTTTAATCATAAATGACAAAAGACAAAAGGCAGTGTTTATTCAGTTTTAACTTTACAAGCTCTCCTACAACTTGTTTGCATGCCAGAATCATTTCATGAGCACACATGTAAGCAAACAACACCGCCCCAAAATTAAAAAGATTATATTTTGGATGTTGCCATGTCCCATTGGCTTATCTAATTCAATTCAAACTGAAGGCCCTGGGTCACTCTCACGGGAGGAGCAGACACTTGAGGCAGTATTAGCTCCTTTACCATGAAGCCAGGAGTGTAACGTTATGTTACACATCTCCAGTGGAGTGTCACCCCAGTCTCCTGGCTGCCTAGGTCTATTAACCCTGAGTGGACAGTGTCACACTTGACCAGTAGGTGGCATGTGACCTGTAGCCGTGACTGATAAGCAGAGTGTTCTGTGTTCTCTGTTCCACTACAGGTATGGATGGGGAGGTCAGACGGAGGTGTCTTCCTGGAGAGTCGCCTTTCATACAACACAGACATAAGTCAGTATTTCAGGAGTCACATCGGCTTCATGGCTCATACATCATGGTGGCTACATAAAGATGACATGGGTTTAAGTCTTACGAAGGTCAATGCTGGTCAGTTCCCTTTGACTATTGGGCTCAGGGTGTAACATTTTAGTGCTCATTGCTATAAATGCATACAAGTGTATGACTGGCTAATGTAGGGATTGTTATTTGGCCCTCCCTAGCCAAGAAGATTACACCCTATACTTCATAGTTTTGTTTGGCAGCACTTTTAAAACTAGTGTCTAAATCTATAAAATATTCCCAACCCATTGTGCTTAAATCTATTATGAGTGCGTTATTATGAGTGTGTGCGTTAGTCAAAAGGTCCATGTTAAAAGGTCCAATGCAATATTATATCATTTCTGGGTAACAATTAAGTAACTTACTGTGATTGTTTTCAATTACATTTTCAAAAAGAAACAAAACTAGCTTCCTAGCAAAGAGCAATGTCTCAAGCAAGAATGTTGCTAGGACTTTCTGGTAGTGGTCTGAGTGGGGAGGGGAAAACTGAAAACTAGCTGTAATTTGGCAGAGGTTTGAAACTCTCTTTCTTATTGGTCTATTAATTAATTTACCACTTGGTGATGACACCAGGCAGTCCAAACCTCCATCCCATCAAAACAGGCTGACATTTCAGGTGGTCTTTTCCAACAGCTCTTACACTAAAAGGGCATTATCATAATTTTCACAATACTATACACTATATATACAAACGTATGTGGACAACTGTTCAAATTTGTGGATTTGGCTATTTCAGTCACACCAGTTGCTGACAGGTGTATAAAATCTCCATGGACAAACATTGCCAGTAGACTGGCCTTACTGAAGAGCTCAGTGACATTCATCGTGGCACCGTCATAGGATGCCATCTTGCCAACAAGTCAGTTCATAATTTCTGCCCTGCTAGAGCTGCCCCGGTTAACTGTAAGTGCTGTTATTGTGAAGTGGTAGGCCACACAAGCTCACAGAACGTGACCACTGAGTGCTGAAGTGCGTAGCTCCAAACTGCCTCTGGAAGCAATGTCAGCACAAAAACTGTTCGTCTGGAACTTCATGAAATGGGTTTCCATGGCAGAACAACCGCACACAAGCCTAAGATCACGTGCGCAATGCCAAGAGTCGGCTGGAGTGGTGTAAAGCTCACCGCCATTGGACTCTGGAGCAGTGGAAACGCGTTCTCTGGAGTGATGACACTTCACCAACTGGCAGTCGAACGGACAAATATGGGTTTGGCGGATGCCAGGAGAATGTTACCTGCCCGAATGCATAGTGCAAACAGTCAAGTTTAGTGGAGGAGGAATATTGGTCGGGGGCTGTTTTTCATGGTTCGGGCTAGGCTTCTTAGTTCCAGTGAAGGGAGATCTTAACACTACAGCATACAATGACATTCTAGACAATTCTGTTCTTCTAACTTTATGGCAACAGTTTGGGGAAGGTCCTTTCCTGTTTCAGCATGACAATGCCCCCGTGTACAAAGTGAGGTCCATACAGAAACGGTTTGTCGAGATCGGTGTGGAAGAACGGGACTGACCTGCACAGAGCCCTGACCTCAACCCCATCGAACACCTTCAGGATGAATTGGAATGCCGACTGCGAGCCAGGTCTAATCGTCCAACATCAGTGCCCGACCTCACTAATGCTCTTGTGGCTGAATGGAAGCAAGTTCCCGCAGCAATGTTCCAACATCTAGTGGAAAGACTTCCAGAAGAGTGGAGGAAATATATGTAAAACACAGGAAAATCATATCTTTGACTGCACTGGGCCTTTAAGCATTGTATGTCTGTAATAAAAGGAGACTGCTCATTGGGCGATCTCACGTGCCTCCAGCCCTCAGCTAGTCCCCCAATCCCTACCACCTTTCAACACACAAGACACCCCTTTCTCTCATCACCCATATATTTAGACACTCTTAAAACACTGTCACAAAGAATGACTAACTGACAGAAGTTATCATTACAAAGTGCTAGATTCCTTAATTTATAGAGATCCCCATCCCGATACTGTGGAATTTTCCCAAAATAAATTAATGTAAACACTTTAGCGACAGAGGCACTCACAGTGGCCTGGTATGCATAAACAGTATGAACAGTGTGACACAGTGTAATCCCCCCACTCCCCACCCCTGACTTCAGGCCGGTCTGGAAATGTGGAGTCTACCCCCCCCCCGACTGCCGGCAAAATAAGCCAGACTCCAATCCATCTTACATGGCAATAACACTCTGCCCAAATTGGTGTTGTTTTGGAGACTCCACGGCAGGTTTGTCTCAGAGGACTTTTTTCCACTACAGGTTATTGTTCCAGTGACACTAGTTGAAGAAAGCTGTGATCAGCTATCTCTACTAGATCACATTGTCTATTTTATACATTTACACACAGTATTCTAATAATGTAATGAAATAGTCGGCAATAATGTTTGTATTTTTGTTTTGTTTCCCCTAAACTTCGGATTACAACCAGGGGCTGGTTGTATTTAAACTGCTCTCCAACTTTAACGATGGTTGGTACTCGATTTCAAAGGACTGTTTAGAAATCTGATACAACCCTCCAGCAAAGCCTACCTTTTTCACCCACATCTCCTATGGTCTGTTTCTAAATCACTCTGCTGAAGCAGTGTAAACAAACGTCAGTTTGCCCTCTGATATTGAGAGGCAAGACAAGCGGCAGTCCACCACTATGACAACATGGCCTCAGACAGACGATGTCATCCGTCTTACCTCACTCGCCATCCATCACTGCGCCGGAGTCGACATGTCTGACAGTCCCACTCTCGCTGTTCTAACTGGCACAGGCCTCCACATCTGTCACATTTTCCTCCAGGCTTACTTTATTACACCAGATGACACCCCCCTGCATTCATGGACACCTGAAGGGCAAGCAGAGAGAAAACATATTGATTAGTCTCAGTATCTGATGTCATTTTGGTTCCATAAACACTTCTCCAACTGCTGCGTCAGCTACCTGTACACTCTTAGAAAAAAGGTGCTATCTAGTACCTAAGAGTACATAGAGTAGGTCTTGTCCTGGAACTGGGATTCTACAGCCACAAAATGCAACAAGCTGGCAGCTCTGATAACACCCCAGCTATCTGATATAATGTATTGATACATGAATAGAGAGCCATTAAGGTGGATGTACACATCGACTGGTTGATAGACAAGATAAACAGACAAGATAGATAGATTCTGAAGATGCAGACAGTCAGACAAACAGGTTGGTCCCACATTTTGTACACAGGCTGCCCATGCAAGAAGTGAAATCGGTCCATACAATCCACTGTGTTATGACAGGGAAGACCTTGTTGGTCATGAGCTGCTACCACCCACAGGCAGGGATCTCCCTCTACTGTCAAACTGAGTTAGGGTTAGTCCAGCTGTATCTAATTAAATACAGAAAGCAGACAGAAGGTGCCAGGGTAGTGTTCGTCTTTCAGATCTGCCCATCATTTGTATAAGTATAACTCTTCTAAAACTCTGACTCTTAGGTCCCAGTCTAATTCGGTTAAGAGGGAGAGCAACCGTTGATAGACTGTCAGGACATTAAAGTCTACATACTGCATCAAACAGGTACTTATATGATATTAGTTGAGAACACAGCATATTGCACTGCAACCTTATAACACGCCATGTTTTCACCATGTTTCATACCGCTTAAAAAAAGACCAGGAAGACCCAGACCTGTCTTGTTGAAGCATTGTCAATAACAGGGGCTGAAGAGATTTTTGACTGGGCATTTCACTCGGTCTTGATAGTTGTTAAGAACTCTCATCCTGGGCAACAAGTGATTTTGCCAAACCTTTCTTGCATGGGCAGCCTGTGTACAAAATGTGTTCATGAAAAAAAACATTAAAAAGAGGATCCCTTGGCCAATGCACATAAAAACTCACAAACCCACTGGCACCGGGAGAGGCCCGCTCCGATAAATCAGTGGCACGCCAAGAACAAGGGCTGGTGCCGGCAGACCTGTGTGCAACAGGACATCTCTATCGGTGAATTTCACAGGTCATTACTCTGGCTCCAGCCATCGCAGCCTCCAGTGGCTCTAGAGACGGCCAGCTTGTTCTCAGAGACAACAGCTTACTGGGCTTTGTGCTGGCTAAACAAGCGTGTCTGTCTCACAGCGGTAGATTCATGTGTAGATAGAGGGCTCGCTCCTTAGGGAGACCTGTAGAGGAACCATCCATCAACCTTTGGAGGCCATTATAAAATAACAAAATCAAAAGGAGGGCCCACTGATGTCTGTTTTCCAGTGCAGGAGGGAGAACAGAGGAAGGGGGAGTATCTCCCAGAGTTATCCACATAATGTTCCAGTCACAATTCAATAGACAGAGGCGGAAGAGTTACTGTTATGGGGGGAAGTAACAGTGGCCGCTTTGACCAAAGAGAGGGAAATTATTCCACCAAAGCTCTAATGAGCACATGAATACTATTTAGCATGCTCTGACGGAGTCGAAGCCTGAGCTGATGGCGGAGGTGTAAAATTAATCCGTAACAGACCACCCTTTCTTACACAGCTGAAATAAAATGGCTCTGCATTTATATTTTTTGGGGGGGGGGCTATGACATTAGCCCAGCTAGGCTACAGTCTCAGGACAATCTTGATGAGTTGTGTGTAGCAATCATGGTGTGGATTACTTTAGAGGAGCAAAGGTAATACAAACAACTTCTGACATTTGCTTCAAGCTGGTCGATCAAACACGAACCCCAAAGAGAGAACATTTTGTTTCCATTGCTTGTGCAAAGTTGTTTAGGAAAGGAGATCAGGACGTGACGACTCAGCAGACCTGAGAACACACAGCTTCACAGAGGCGCCAGGTTGTAATTAACACTTTGCAGATTGCGTTTACAGGACTGACATGGGCTGTCCCACTTTTATTACCCCCTGGGTTTACTCCTGCCTTCCAGGGGGAAAACATGCTCTGCTTGATGGTGTCCTGTGTGAAAACTCTGGACAGCTTGGATGGTGTTGCTAGTCAACTGATTCTCATTACCACTCATTTTTCTTAGGCAAGGATCATGAGAATATCACTGGCACGCTCTCTACCAGATCCACAGTTCTAATTGGATATCAACTCACACTGAGGGGAGACACTGGAGTTTGACAACCTTTATCTATTTTTATCTCCTTATCTGTGGTCCTCATTAGTTTATTTGGCCTCATGCTGTCATTCTAACAGACTTGTTAGAGCAATCCATGTCTTGGCAGTGGGCAGGCAGCTAGGAGGCTGGAGGAAGCGCTGATATTGCAGTGTAATAATCTTCATGCAGCTCATCATTTTCCCTCCGGAATGCACACGCATGCACACACACACGCACGCATGCACGCACACACGCACACACACACACACACACGGCTTCAAGTTAACATTCCAGCTTAATAAAGAGGCCGGTGTAAATCTACAAATACGCTCGGCATACTGACCTGATAGTGTGAGATTCACCTCATTCAGCTCTCCTCAAACAAGCCACTCAGTCTGGAGTTACCTAAACCTGGGAGCAAACACAACACTAAAGACAGACTAATGAAAGTCTCCGACGCCATGCAGGGGATCTATGACTGCCACACACACACACATCCTGTCCTGTTGATTGGGCCAGTAAGCAGACATTGTTGGGGAGTGTGAGGTGTGCCTCTTGGAAACACTAAATGAATGTGCCCCACTGAGCCCTCACTAGGGAGGCTGATGGAGTGAGCTAACAGGGTTTTGCACTGTCTACCATCAGAGAGAAACAGATCACTCACTAAAATGAGGGCACATTATACTCAGTACTAGTTTTTGCTACGTGACATGACTTCCTCAATACACTATAGTCTTGGTCATGAGGCCCACAGTTGTGATAGCCTACTAAAGCATTTTAACATGTCTCTTAAAAAATGGGCCTTAACGTAGCGCCAAATCCTAACTTTCGATACACCTATAAAAGTGGAATTGTTGCACAATTATCTACTGTTGCCAATGGGTAAAAGGTGTAGTTACATTAAAATAAAACTTTGTAATGTGTAAAAAAGAATGATACGTGTGAGTATGAAAGTTAAAAGTTATGATTTGGCGAAGAAAGTTAAGAGAGGAATGATTGGAGAGGAACGTTTCAAGGATGCACATTGAAATGAATGTCAGGTTTAAATGAGGAGCATTCTGAGATGAGGAGCTGTGGGAATACCATCTGCTTTGATATATGCCACTAGATGTAGGCCACTAGATGTAGGCCACTAGATGGCATATATGCATAACAATAATGAGCACTTCAGAGAAGTAAGAAAGAGCAGTGAGTAAGATTGCCTCATTAATGATGCAGAAATCATGAGAAATCCTAAAATCCTAACTTCTTTCTGATGACCTGACCAGGACAACACCCTTACTGACTAAAGATGCATCCGGATAGAAGTAGATAATAAAACAATCCTTCTATCATATTGTACAACTGATTAGAAGACATCTTACATTCCATTTTCCAGTGAAATACCATTGGGTCTAGTACCGACTTTCAACTATAGCAAAAACTACTGGGCTGAATCTGAGAAGCTATAGATCAGAACACTGGGACTGTTCCGTCTTAATGGGGAAAAGCCTGCCTGGATTTCACATCCACCTCACAAAGCCACGCTGCTGTCTTAAACACTTCACACTGAATTAGATTGAAGTGAAAACCCACTGTTTGGAGAGAGGGGTGCTTCTTTCCACTCCAGGCCTGGGTGATAAATCTAAAGCCCTCCCTCGTCTGCTCCCTGCTTCTCTTGCTCCTCTCTTTTTATAAGCCTTCTACTTCTCCCCCTGTTCAAGCATTTACTGCAACGATAACTGTGATGATGAAGAACACCTTCTCTTTCAGAAGTTGGTATACTGCCCTGAATGAGCTCTTGATACTGTTAACAACATTCTTATTATGCTAAAGCAAACCAGACAAATTGTTTGTGCAATGATCTAATCATACACCGAAACCCTCATGAATCTATAACTTGACATGAGATGTAAATGAGTGGCATGACTGACAAACTCCCTCCATTGTTAATGAACTCTAAAAGAGTTCGGTCCAGGACAGCAGTGACATTTATAATGATGTCAGCTAAGTAAATGCACGCTGATTTATTACCTTGCAGTTCTATACACATGAATAAGCCCCGAGTGTCACAATGATGTACAAATTGGAAATAGGTAACAAACAGGACCCTGATTGACATGACAACAGTGGAAGCCATGCAGATTTTCTATTGGATTAGTGCAAACCTTGAACACTGTCCATTGGTCAAGCAGGAAGCCCACAGGCTTCTCTTTCACTGAGCCAGAAACCCATTTGGTCTTAAATCTGACTTGGTACGAAAGTAATGGTACATAAAAATTTGATTAGTTCGCCAAACCAATTGAACAGATCAATGGGAGTATGCTTATGAAAGCTTTAGATAAAATGATGAACTTCTTTTCAGAACGATCTGTCATCATTCATGAGAATCAAGCCTTTTCTGAGGTAATGTGACCTATTTCAAGGACTGGTTGATCTTAACCACATGAGAACAGTGTTCACAAAGTTTTGTCCTGAAAGTCAAAGACCGACCTGCCTGATTCTCAAAGAAAATCCAGTCCAACTTTCGTATCTGATCAAAGTCAGCAAGGCCTCTCTCAATGCACTATTCAACAGTGTGGCAAATCAATAAATGAACCTGAGAGTGACGGTTGGCTTCGTAACGCACCGTGGCAGAATGATAGCTTTCTGCAGAGACTTGGCATGCACACAGGAGTGGGTAAACTTGAATGTGGTAGGGTTCGGGACCTGCCACGGAGGGGATGGTTAGGGGGAACAGGGAGACACAGGAGAGGAATGATGGACGGCTCACACGCCAGCCATTGTGAGAAAATTATAGCGAGGTGCCGCCAACTGAGGCAGCATGGCGGCTGGCCAAAGGCCCGGGAGAACAAAGGCCCAGGATCTGTGTGTGAGTGAGCGCCGGCCTGCCCACAGAGCCTCAAACGTTCATATTTACATGCGACGCTGAAGAGTTAATTGCAGTGAATTCCTGCGCTGGATGCAAAGTGGGGGCTGTTGTGTTTTATTTTACATAACAAACACGTTGTTTCTAAGCACCTTTTTGCTTCCAAGGCTCTCTGATAGAAAAAATGCAAAGAGTATTTGAGCACTTGGTATTCAAGAGGTTGATTGTAACTTCGATATAATGCACCCAAGGCAAAAAATGACCTTATTATGAATCACTCAAATTGTGAAAAATGTGTTGTGATTCAGTGGAGAATATAAAAAGTCTGCTGAAAACCATGCTTATAAAACAGCAGACCAAGATTTGGAGAATGGAATTCTTAGAACCTTGGGAGGGGGGGGAAGAATAGGGAAACAAACAACTAATTGAAGTTTACATTTCATGAATGTGTTTGGCATGTGTTGAGGTAACTTTGGTGCTCCGCAAAAGTGAACGTTTTAGGTTTGATACTAATCAGCAGTGGCTCCTTGAGGAAAACGTTCATTCTCCATACATTCCTCAGATTATACTGTGATAATGGAACATCATTTCTATTTGATTCATAAATTCACAGAAATGTTGCTGCTGTATATGTTTTCAATAGCTGGAGGGCTAGGGGGCCTTTTAACAAACCTCGTCTTCACAGTGGTTGATGGACAAAGGCCAAAATGTGTCAGGGTTGCTACGGTTCCTGATCTTTCGTAAACGAGCAGTGCCCTCTCGCCTCAGACTTGGCTATGCTATTCCTAGCACATCAAAGTAGAGCTGACCTTGCATACCAGATGAGGTTTGGATTAATGGGCTTGGTATATCAAATCCACCATATCACCCCCACGAACCATCAAAACCAAGTCAAAGACATTCACAGAGAAAGAAATGCTAAAAAAATCAACATCAACCTGTCCATGTGTCTCATCCAAACACCGTAACCAAGACAGGGCTAAGCAACAAGAGAGGATATTTCAAAAGCCTCCAATTATCTGATGTGTGGGAGCGTACGATGAACTAGGCCAAAGGCCAAAAGGCATCCTTTACCGAACAAATAACATTTTGACAGGACAGGTCAGCCTTTCAAAGCATTCCACTGAAAAATGCAGCTCATCATAAGTCAAACGGTTCAAATGCCCATTGCAGGCAAATAAAGACCATTTTAAGTTAACGTGTGTTAATGTTTTATTCACCAATTGCATGTACAAGTAAAACACAAGGTACTTTCTTCTGAAACTCATCAGTCTATTCTTGTTCTGAGAAATTAAGGCTATTCCGTGTGAAAAATTGCCAAGAAACTGAAGATCTCGTACAACGCGGTGTACTACTCCTATCACAGAACAGTGCAAACTGGCACTAACCAGAATAGAAACAGGAGTTGGAGGCCCTGGTGCACAACTGAGCAAGAGGACAAGTACATTAGAGTGTCTAGTTTGAGAAACAGACACCTCACAAGTCCTCAACTGGCAGCTTCATTAAATAGTACCCGCAAAACACCAGTCTTAAAGTCAACAGTGAAGAGGCGACTCCGGGATGCTGGTCTTCTAGGCAGAGTTACAAAGAAAAAGCCATACCTCAGATTGGCCAATAAAAATAAAATATTAAGCTGGGCAAAAGAACACAGACATTGGACAGAGGAAGATTGGAAAAAAGTGTTATGGACAGATGAATCTAAGTTTGAGATGTTCGGATCACAATGAAGAACATTCGTGAGACGCAGAGAATATGAAAAGATGCTGGAGGAGTGCTTGACACCATCTGTCAAAGCATTGTGGAGGCAATGTGATGGTCTGGGGGTGCCTTGGTGATGGTACTGTGGGAGATTTGTACAGGGTAAAAGGGATCTTGAAGAAGGAAGGCTATCACTCCATTTTGCAACACCATGCCATACCCTGTGGACGGCGCGGAATTGGAGCCAATTTCCTCCTTCAACAGGATAATGACCCAAAGCACAGCTCGAAACTATGCAAGAACTATTTAGGGAAGAAGCAGTCAGCTGGTATTCTGTCTATAATGGAGTGACCAGCACAGTCACTGGATCTCAACCCTATTGAGCTGTTGTGGGAGCAGCTTGACCGTATGGTACGTAAGAAGTGCCCATCAAGCCAATCCAACTTGTGGGAGGTGCTTCAGGATGCATGAGGTGAAATCTCTTCAGATTACCTCAACAAATTGATAACTAGAATGTCAAAGGTCTGCAAGGCTGTAATTGCTGCAAATGGAGGATTCTTTGACGAAAGCAAAGTTTGAACGACACAATTATTATTTCAATTAAAAATCATTATTTATAACCTTGTCAACGTCTTGACTATATTTCCTATTAATTTTGCAACTCATTTCATGTATGTTTTCATGGAAAATCTTGACATTTCTAAGTGACCCCAAACATTTGAACGGTAGTGTATTTAATACAAACTTATCGTCCTGCGTGGTTTAACCAGTATATGACTACAATATAGACTACAGTATAAGCTGAGCTGAGAGTGATATGACTACAATGTATTATTAAATGATGTCAGGGACGTAGACCAAGCCCTAGGCTGACTATAATACATTTACAACTATGACAAGTTCTGAATGATTCATTTTGTACATGAATGCCATAGTTATGACATATTATATAAGGCCAAATGGATGACAAAAGAAAGTAGTTGCCATCATATCACCTTGCGACCACAGATTTAAATAAATGTACATGGATGCCTTTCATTCTTATAAGCTGAAACATATGTTTCAGGTATCCTATTTCAAAAAGCTCTCTCTGCTACTTTGAAGGTGATGGACGGTTGAATAAACTGGTGTAATTTTGAATCAAGGCCAAAGCATTTCAGAGATGTGTAAACCCTTTGATGATCTCTGATGCCAGCTCCAACACCTTCTTCCAAAGAGTTTTGAAAGAAGTCAAGGAACACAGGCTTCGCCAACATTTGAGTCTTTACAACTGATCTCTAACTTCCATCATTCATCTGATAGGTGTAATAGTATTGTATGTAAAGTGAATCTTGGCTTGGAATTTTTCATTACAGGAGAATGATATGCTGCCCATGCATGTACATCAAAGCAATACAACTCCTTTTATGTCCTCAAAAAAGTGTCGATCAACAAAGCTTTGAACTTTGTGTCAATTATTAAATATATTTGTTGTGAGTTAGTGATCATTTAAATTTGAACCAAGAATGTTTGTCATCCCATGTTGGAAAAGGAAATGATTTGACTGAAAGCATGGTCCTCCTATGGGAAAAGTAATGAAACAAAAGCATAATTCACCTTATTGCTCTTATACACATATCAAAAAGATAAGAAATGTTGATGTCAAAAGGATCATTTATGGACCAGCCAACCTTCATTTTAGAAGTTAGTGTAATATTTTCTCAATTAGTGAGCCACTCAATGAATGATCAATCCAGTTTACCTATACATCAGGCATAAACAAGCTTAGTCTGTTAATCATAATTGTATTATGGTTGGCATACTTATCTAGGAGACGCTGCTTTGATTAGGCAACTATCTGAAACCTTTAGGGGAATTTAATCAGCCACAAGTTTTGGCTCAAATGTGTCTGCACGAGCCTTGCAACAACAACAAAGAAGTTGATTAAGAAAAGAAAAAGAAAGAAAAGCAATAAAAAGAACCCATAGCTAAAACTATCATTAAGTTTATGGATTGCTGGTGGCTAAAAGCATTACATCGTTGTATATCTCAGACTTCAGAGATCTCTGGCCATGGAGCCTGGGTCTTTTGAGGCACAGCATGCTGTGTTAAGGAAGGGAGCACTAAAAGCCAGCTCACAGTGACAGGGGGCATTAGCTGCCCTGCATCCTCCAGTCTGCAGCTGGTATTAGCAGGCACCAAGCGCTCTGTCAACACTTATTACTCCACACACAAATCTTCTGACCAGCGTCAGCACTTTCCTACAGCTCTAAGACAACCAGAGGAAATAAAAAGATATGCAGTTGAATATAAAAATCTTACCCCAAAGTGATGACATGTGGTTGGTCAAGTGAATCAAAGTGAAATTACATTGTAAAAGGAAATGGTCTATATTATACAATGAGGAAATATTTTCGGAGAAAAATATGTCTTAAAAAAAGTATATATATTTTACATTTTTCATTACAGATGTAGGATCTTCATTTGATCACTCTTTTGTCAATGAGCATTTTCCTGCCAGGCAGGAAATACAAACTTATAGTGTATTTTAGTGTTAAAAAGGCTTCTAAAAGTTTGTAATTTCCACCTAGAAATGTAATTTCCACCTAGAAGCTTGATTTGCTGTAACAAAAAATGTATCAACCCCTACAAAAATACTATTGAATTATAATCCACAAAATAATTCACATTTCCTGTTACTGCAGGATTATTTTCCTACTGTATTAGACAGGCTCACATTAAGATCCTACATCTGTAAATGTGTAGCAAAATAGAAAGACTGCAAAGGCTATGTAGACTTGATTCGTTTGTTTTGTTCTGTCGCTGTGTACCTTGCTCGACAATGTCTTACACTGACCCTTTCAGTAGTAAATCCATATTAATTATAAATTGTTGGAATATAATAGGACAAATAAGTATATTTGATACCTACCTTCTGAGTAAAAGTCAAATTAGTTTATTCATATTTAACAACATTTCCAGGCCAGCTGTTACTGAGTAGAAGCTGTAATCCTGTCGTCTACTTAAATACCCCACAATGACACACAAAACCTGAAATAGGTGGTCACTATACATAGCTTGTAAACTGAGGCTTGACAGTCATAGGCATTATAACCATATGAGATTACATTCCATGGAAAAGTCAAATGGGTCAGTGTCAGTCAAATTCTTCATTGTTCATTGATGATATACTGTGTATGATCCTGCATCTGGAGCTCTATCTCTATGTTGATTCAGCCCAGATTGTGTAGATTTGAGAACCCTTGACTAAAAATCAAAGCCACTGCATATCCACATGATGGATTCTATTCACTCATAAGTAAACCTCAGTGACCAGCAGAAATTGGGTAAAAAATTATGGTAGTGTACCCCTGCTCAGACATTGCACACATCAACCAATGGTTGCAAGCCACGTCATCGACTGTGCCATTGGGCACCAGATTGCTATAACATATGCACTGGTGTAGAGGAAACCCCCGCTGCCCCCGCAAGCTATGGGGACCCATGAGCACCTATGTCTACATTTTAAAACATTTTTTAATAAATCATTTTGACAGTAACCCTCTTTTTAAATTTCCGAATGTAGCAAGTGAAGTGTTTGTGTTGTCCAATCTACATGGTAGTAGGTGAGGCAGACAGACAATATAGTTGTTGTGCATCTAATTAGGCTATTTTTTAGTTATGCCGGCGGCAGCCCGCCTTCCTCTTCACCTAATTGGCAATCAAGTAAAAAAATGTAGGTGAATCAGGTCGGACTCAGATGGAGAGTGAGTGCATTGTTCAAGATGGATAAACATAAGGCAAGACCAAGTGGTGCACAAAAAAAAGATGCAAAAAATCTTTATCTGATCAAGCTCGTGACAAATTACCAATGATAACCACATCAGCAAAGCAACCACCTCATCCTCCACTGACGAAACACCATGGCAGCAGCTAGCACAAGCAGCCTTCCAGTCCCGACAGTGAAAGATGCCTGGCTCCTCCTCTTCTTCCTCCTCTCGAGAATAGTGACAGTTCCTCTAGTGAGAGTGCCGGCCCTCCTCCTCCTCTCTAGAAAACCAAGCGGATGACTGCCAGAGACCAAGCGGCCTCATGATAGCGACCCACCTTCTGTGAACACTGGTAAGCCTATGAGTGATGAGATGGATAGCCCCGACAGTGTGGAGTCTGAGTTCTAATGTGTAATATAAATAGGCTACCAGCTAAATACTGTATATTGCTATGAATAGGCTAGTAGGCTAGACTGCATTGTCTGCATAATGAAACAATCCCCAATAAGCTATTGTTTTGATGGTAGAAATAACTTATATTTGTTCAACTTCAGGTGGAATATTGGCCTCTGCTTACTCTGGAATTCCAACTCCATTCCAGAGCTCACTCCTGCTGTGTTCCTAATGAGGAGGTGGGTGTTGGAGATGACTCTCTGAGAACTGTCAACAGCTGCTGAAACCATGGATCAATAAATCAGTGTTAATTCATCAGCATGTACATTTCTTTATGGGTTCGTAAGCTGATCACTGTTTGATGGAGGACAGATGGTTTTACTATGACAGGGTAATTATAGGACTGGTCACTGGTTGATAAAACAAATGTGGGAAAATATCAACTCAATTTGAGACTTTGATAGATTGTCCAAGGTCATCAAGCATCTTGTTCTCATCAATATTTTAGTTTCAGTTGCTATGATACAAAAAAGTAAGATTGTAGAAAAAGCACCAAACTCCCTCCATTTATCCAATAGTGTGCGTGAATTGTGCGCATATACGCATGAATACAAACGCTTAACAATTATGACTCAGGCAATCCTCAGCCCGTATCCACTCCTGGGAACCCCAAGTTTTAACAAATATAATTAACAAGTCTTGGACCCAGCTCTATGAAAGTGTATAACTGTGTAAGTAAGTAATCTACTGAGAGCCGCCCATAGGTTACCCATGTATGACCGGTGCACGCTGCTTTACTGAGAGTCTCTTGAACCAGACTGCTTACTTGCGCAAACTACGCGAGACTCCTGAGAGTTTGGTTCAGAGTGAGTGAGTGCGCACGCTATAACCCTAATTGTGACAGGTGTCATTACTCCATCAAAGGGTTCACGGTGTGTTGAGTTGATAGGTATAGGGGAGATATATATATATATTTTAAGACAAAATAGAGATTTAATTATTTCAGTGACATTTTATTATATGAATATAAAGAATAAATAGCAGTTCTCTTAATTTATTTGATAAATCGTTGAAATAGCGATAATACCGATATTCAGCTGTATATCAGCTGCAAGATAACACAATCCACATGAAATCTGAGGTCGATAGATTAGTTTCCATAATGGAAAACAACATATTTATAAAACGGCACCTATGCGCCATTGATCTTCAATATAAATACAACAAGTATAACCAATACTTTCCACAAATACGGTAGACTCTGGTTACACGTAATACTGACTTTTTACAATAACCTACATAATTGAATGGCACCTCATATACATAAAATACATTCCTACACTCGGTAGTGCATACAAAATTACAAAGTCATCATAATTTATACTTGAAAACAGTTATTTCAGTTCGAGCAGGCGCATTTGCATTCGGTTATCATCGGGTATTGAACTGGTATCCAAGTACATTTGAGGCCCCCTTTCTTCTGTATACATCGCCATCTCAATATCGTAAAATGGGTCGAGTTTGCTGGTTTGCAGACCATCCCCTCTGGAACCGAACATGATCTTTTGCTTTGACAGTTTCCCACTCTCACATAACGTGGCCAAAATCTGCTGCCGAGGTCGTTCCATGTATAAATGACGGGACAGAATGAGAATGACCACAGCCACTGCTGCAGCCTCCGTTTAAGTTTTTTACTGGGTTTGTGCTTCTTGCCAAACTGTACGTCAAAATCCATTGCTTTGATTTCATTCGGCATCACTCCACTGGGCTTCTGTTGAATGTCCAAATCGTCAAGCTCATCGTTGCCAGTGTATTTATCCTGTGGTGGTGTAATAGACATCAAGCGACTATCAAAGTCCCCCAATACACTTTTAAGTTCGGTTTCATTGAGGTCCCTCTCTTTTGGGTCAAAGACAGGATCTGGGTCCTCTTTTAATTCCACAAGTGGCAAACTGTCACTCGGGATAGGACGGAGGAGGTAATAATGCTGGCATAGCCCTTCTTCTATTATAAATCCGAGGGACAACATCAGCAAGTACATTGCTACAAAATGCTGTGATTGATCCATGTCCGTTACGCACAATAAGACAGTATTAGAGGATACAGCTAAACAGGTAGGCCTAGGCTACTCTGCTGCGTACAGTTGTGCCCGGTTCTTGCGGAGTGCGCACCGGCTTGAGTTACATCCAGCCAAACTTCACTTCTTGAGTGTTGGTGTCCTTAAAAGTCAGACTGCTTACTCCATAGCAAACGATAATTGATTGAATATGCTAAAGATGAATAGTCTCTTTCGCAAAACAAATCTAGATATAGGCAGTGTTTCCCTTTTACGCACGAATTCAATATATTGTTTGAAATGGCTCTGTGACAGCATCAGTGGCATCAGCGGTTCTCATTCTTGTGCGCTTTGACGCGTGATTCCAGTTTCAAGTCCTCCCCTCTGAGGATCAGCATGGTGTTTCGTTTTCTTTTGCAGGACGCTGAGAGAGTAACCTGCTCCCTCTGATATATCAGAGGGTTGTGATGGATATATTAATTACATCTGAATGTGGGTTTGTTGTAGGAGATCCCCGACACCTCCCTCAATCAAGAGGCGGGGATGGGTTAGGGAGAGGAGGGGTCCGTCAATTTGGATTCTGATCGCCCTCTGTCGGAATATCTGACTACTTCTGCTAATTTTCCATTGATAACAGAGGGGGGAAATTAGCTAGAAGCGGTGAACAACAATTAGAACTGAATGTGAGAGGCCATAGCCACTACCATTTCTATCAATAGGCCAACAGCTACTATTCATTTGAGAGGTTAGCCTACTGGCTACCCTGTACAAATACTGCTGAGGATTTTACAAAAAAGGCTTACTAGGTTATAAAACAACAGGATATAGAGATAGTATTTGTCATGAGGAAAAACATGTTAAATACTCTATATAATAGCATCCTTAAATGACACTCATGACACATACACTCAATAATAATAATACCAACAAAAAATGCTTCAAATATTTGGAATTGTTGTGAGCAAGTAGAAGTAGGGAGAGACCTTATAAAGAACATGACTGAACAATCAACTGTTTATTTTTCTAATGAAGAGTGTTCTCTTTGTTGGCAGGGACAATATTTCAGTGTGCAACCATGTCACAGGGAACCTCTCAATAAACCTTGGCCAAAATAACTCCCAAATAAACAACTCTCACTAAGCAGCAGCCATGGAAAGTATCACCATTTGCAAACCTGTCTACCCTCAAATGCTTGGAGAATCATTCCTTGAAAATAATTTAATGGAAGAACTGACTGGCTGCTACATCAGCCATAAAGCATTCACTTAGATAAATGCATCTCTGTTTCATTTTGAATGAGCTAATTCACACATGCACTTCTGCGCACAACTCATTTAGTTTATGGTCAAATTATGGTGAAGAGTCTGGAAAAGGTCACGCTTATTTTTATTTTTTGAAACAACAATTGATTGGACTATTCTGGCATTCTTAGGCATTGGCAATAAGGCATTGACAAGGTTTAACTTGTTGTGACAAATCCCCATGTATCTGAATACCGGTGTTGAAATGATGCAGCGATAATAGGTAAATACTGATGAATAGATACATAATCATCTACAAGCAAAATATTACAATGATTATAACATTCAATGGTCTAGATACGTGGTAACATCTATGGAATACTTTAATCTATGCGATGAAATTCATTGGAGAATACAGCTGCATTAGAGCCAACAAAGTGACATTTCAATATGGTTCTCATTACATTATGGACTTATTGCCAGCCCTCATTTCATGGTGAGTTGTTTTTGTTTCTTCTAATCCCTTCCTACTGTTTTATCACAGGAAAATTGTGATAGTTATATATTCACCTTGAAAAGACAGAATACTTTAGACAGACGCCTGCTTAATTGAAGAGTTTTTATTCAAGTAGGCTAAACCAAAGTCAATTTCCTCAGCTAGTAAAACAGCCAACATAATTATCATTTTCAGGGTCTGGTCCTTGAAAGGTACAAAGGAATAACAACTTTTGCTTAAGGATATGCATTCAAAATGAATACCTTTAGGTTCTGCATAGGTCGTTGTACCCGTTCCTGCTGGTTTCTCATTTAGTGAGGCAAACCAGACCACTCTCTTGGCAGGCACCTTATTTTTTTATTTTTTTTAAAACTAGGAAAGTCAGTAAAGAACAAATTCCTATTTACAATGACGGCCTACCCTGGCCAAACCCTAACAACGCTGGGCCAATTGTGTGCCACCCTATAGGACTCATGATACAGCTTGGAATTGAACTAGGGTCTGTAGTGACACCTCTAGCACTGAGATGCAGTGCCTTAGACTGCTGCGACACTCAGGAGCCCTTAAACATAGGCACCAAGAGAAGGCCAGCTTAGTTAAACCATTAAAAACACACTAAGAGTGATTAAGAATGGACCTAGACTTTCCAGTGTCATTTCTTTTATTGTGGTTGTATTAAATTATTACTTTCTCCTACAGTTGAAGTCAGAAGTTTACATACACCTAGCCAAATATATTTAAACTCAGATTTTCACAATTCCTGACATTTAATCCCAGTAAAAATTCCCTGTCTTAGGTCAGTTAGGATCACCACTTTATTTTAAGAATGTGAAATGTCAGAATAATAGTAGAGAGAATGATTTATTTCAGTTTTTATTTTTTTCATCACATTCCCAGTGGGTCAGAAGTTTACATATACTCAATTAGTATTTGGTAGCATTGCCTTTAAATAGTTTAACTTGGGTCAAACGTTTCGGAAAGCCTTCCACAGGTTTCCCACAATAAGTTGGGTGAATTTTGGCCCATTCCTCCTGACAGAGCTGGTGTAACTGAATCAGGTTTATAGGCCTCCTTGCTCGCACACGCTTTTTCAGTTCTGCCCACAAATGTTCTATAGGTTTGAGGTCAGGGCTTTTGTCCATTGTCCATTTGGAAGACCCATTTGTGACCAAGCTTTAACTTCCTGACTGATGTCTTGAGATGTTGTTTCAATATATCCACATAATTTTTCATCCTTATGATGCCATCTATTTTGTGAAGTGCACCAGTCCCTCCTGCAGCAAAGCACCCTCACAACATGATGCTGTCACCCCCGTGCTTCACGGTTGGGATGGTGTTCTTCGGCTTGCAAGTCTCCCCCTTTTCCTCCAAACATAACGATGGTCATCATGGCCAAACAGTTATATGTTTGTTTCATCAGACCAGAGGACATTTCTCCAAAAGGTACAATCTTTGTCCCTATGTGCAGTTGCAAACCATAGTCTGTCTTTTTTATGGTGGTTTTGGAGCAGTGGCTTCTTCCTTGCTGAACGGCCATTCAGGTTATGTCGATAAAGGACTCATTTTTACTGTGGATAGAGATACTTTTGAACCGGTTTCCTCCAGCATCTTCATAAGGTCCTTTGCTGTTGTTCTGAGATTGATTTGCACTTTCGCACCAAAGTACGTTCATCTCTTGGAGACAGAACGCGTCTCCTTCCTGAACGGTATGACAGCGGCGTGGTCCCGTGGTGTTTATACTTGCGTACTATTGTTTGTACAGATGAACATGGTACCTTCAAGTGTTTGGAAATTGCTCCCAATGATGAACCAGACTTGTGGAGGTCTACAAAAAATGTTCTGAGGTCTTGGCTGATTTCTTTTGATTTTCCCATGATGTCAAGCAAAGAGGCACTGAGTTTGAAGGTAGGCCTTGAAATACTTCCACAGGTACACCTCCAATTGACTCAAATGATGTCAATTAGCCTATCAGAAGCTTCTAAAGACATAATTTTCTGGAATTTTCCAAGCTGTTTAAAGGCACAGTCAACTTAGTGTTTGTAAACTTCTGACCCACTAGAATTGTGATACAGTGAATTATAAGTGAAATAATCTGTCTGTAAACAATTGTTGGAAAAATTACTTGTGTCATGCACAAGGTAGATGTCCTAACTGACTTGCCAAAACTATAGTTTGTTAACAAGAAATGTGTTGAGTGGTTGAAAAACAGGTTTTAATGACTCCAACCGAAGTGTATGTAAACTTCTGACTTCAACTGTATCAAGTTATTGAGATTTGTTATGAATATAATGGAAATAGGTTTTCCAGTTACTACATTATTAGTTACACTTTTACCTCAGTTGACTGTTGAAAACAAACATGAACTGAAAGCATAAGACAAGAAGAAACTGTTATTCTCTGTACAATGAGAAAGTTTAAGCATTTTATTGTATTATTCATGTAGGACATGAATCAAAATGTGCATTCTGATTGTACTAGATCAGTGTTGTTGTTTTTTTACGGATGACTGCTTACTGTGTTTGCTTGAATAGGGCCCACAGCAAGAATGATCAGTATGCTCAACACAGAAGTGGTCTAAGTCAGAGCACCTCACTACTAGACAATACAATCTCTTGATACTCCCACTCAACCGGTGGGGGGTTGTGTAGTCTACTCTGGAGGCACTGGTGGGGGCACAGATAGTTGTCATAACTGATGGAAACAGTGTGTGGTTTCAATAAAATGAAATTGTCTCAGAAAACAGTCCATTTCACGTGGCGCTCTTCCGACACAGCACCTTTCACAATGTTTATCTCGCGCAATCCCATTTTCACACTCCAGGCTAATTGAGGCCACATTGCTGCTGAGTAAACACAGACATGAAATGGGTGCTATTTTGTTTACTCTGGCACACTAGTGGTGTGCAATTTGGTAGTTTGTATAGCACTTTTCCCATGTTCCTCCTGCGATCCAAGAGCCCACAATCACAATAATCACACTTACTATGTGCTTTATCTCAACAAATTGCTAGGTTTCACTAGAGCAAGGTGAGATCTTTCCTCACAATGTTAAGCCTTATCGTAGATGGTGTTCTTTCACGTCAAACAAGGCCACTCTACTGCTCGAGCAAAGCCGTTAGAGTTTACAACACCAATCATTTGCCTCGATCAGATCTTCACAACTACAGGTTTTATGTAGTATACAGATGTCAATCCTATTTCTGTGAATCTATTATCATAAATATCCAGATATGTAGTCGTTATACATTACCATGCATGGAAAGTACTGTTCTTTGAAGGCACAGAACCGTTAAAAAATATATATTTTTTGTTTAATTACAGAGAAAATTGGTAGACACATTTTGCCCGAGTCATCACTTGCCATTGTCTACATGAAAATGTGTCTAAAGCATGTTAGAAAACGCTCTAAAACACTCCACACAAACTCCTATTACATCACAATCCCATTCTGAATCATATCTCTACACTCAATTCTTGCTATTTTTTTCCACTGTCCCATAAATCCATATTTTGTTCTTGTTATAAACAGCATCATTCAAACATGGATTTATGGCACAATGGAATGTTTTTAGTGCAGAAACATCATTCCAAATGGGACTCTGATGTAACATGAGTTGGTTTCGAGTGTTTTAGAGTGTTTTGTAATATGCTTTAGACATATTTACATTTTGCATTATAATCAACGCCAAGTGATGACTCAGCAAAATGTGACAACCAATTTTCACTGTAAAGAAACAAAATATCAACTACAAGCACAGAAAGAGTGAAAATAAGGCCAGATGGGTGAACTTCCCCTTTAACAGGCTCTTTAATTAACAGCTAGCCTTGTTTTCCCACAGGTTGTGGAGTTGAGGCTGTTGTGTGTGTTCATTTCTTTTCATCCCATAAAGTTTTCATAGACAATAGCATTTTATCCAAACAGAGTAATTAACCAGAATATAAACACGGGGCTATTTCAATCTCCGAACCGCCCTCGCTAGCTATTCAAACAAATGACTTAACATAATGTCTATTTGGGTTTCAAAACAAATCGAGTACTTTTACACAGTTAGTTTGGGCCTGTAAATGAAATCGTTAAGAAATTATGAAAAGCAATTGTGTCATTATTTCCAGAAATGATCAATAAAATAAACAAACTTATGCTCAGATTTGACAACCTTGACCAAGACACGGGCCTGGGAAAATGATAATACAGTATTGTAGGCCTACTTATAATCCAAAGCAAGCTCAGTACCTCACAACTAATATATTACATCAGAGCGTCATGGATGGTGGAGGGCTTAAGGTTCCATTGAGCTCAGGAGGTGAGCATGAACTCATATGTCATCCAGGATAGCAGTGTCCTCAGCTGAGACGGAGGAGGACTGATGGTTCTAACAAGCCAGTTACACAGCAAGTGCACTGGGCTGTGATGCAGCCCGAAGGCAGTGGTCAGCTCTCAGATAGCAGCCCCTTTAGTATATGAAAAATAAATACTTTGGCTTTTGATTGATGATTCAGCAGTTCATCAATCCACCATGTCCCAGAAATGGAGCGTGAACAACAGCACAGAGAGACGGTGGGCATCCACTGCGGCTACCAAGATATTTAGCACACGTCAAAGATGGCTTTTCAGCACCGCCAAAGCCAGCGTGGTGATCCCATGTAGTAATCAAGGTGGATTTACACGGTTCATCAGGACAAAGCTGCAGTGGCTGGGCCGGAGCCTCCTCTATGAACTAACAGGCTGGGGGAGTTGGAGACAGGATGGGGAGCCAGCCGAGGGGGATCCCGGTGTCTCAACCTATAACACAGGGTGCTGTGTTTGCAACCCACCCCCTTGGTCTCAGACTCTCAGCTCCAAATTCACACATCATAAATCAAGATGACCTTACATTAATGAATCCCTCTCTTTGCTTTATAGTGGTGCTTTTGCAGCAGTGCTAGGATTAATTTCATGGATGTATTCACTCCCTGACAGCTTACAGGGGGGCAGGTAGCCTAGTGGTTAGAGCATTGGGCCAGGAACCGAAAGGTTGCTAGATCAAACCCCTGAGCTGACAAGGTAAAAATCTGTGGTTCTGCCCCTGAACAAGGCAGTTAAACCACTGTTCCTAGGCTGTCATTGTAAATAAGAATTTGTTCTGACTTGCCTAGTTAAATAAAAATATATACAAGTCCTTTATAGCTATAACAGATAATCTGTTGATCATCAAAGCTGAAACATGTCTGAGTATAATTGAAAAGATCCATACCAGGCTTCATATTTCCATTTTGAATATATCATGAGAGGCGCTAGGTAGTAAGAAACTATGAGCTGTAATTGTCCAATGTCTATTTCTGTACTAAATAAGTATTTTATGTGTTTTGTTTGTGAAATAAGGTTGTTCTCTCTCTGTGGGAGGTACTTTTCAGTTCACAACATGGAAAAAATAATCAGCTCTTGATTTTCTTTGTGCAAATAAATAAGGTAGTTTAAACGAAAATCGGTAATACAGTATAGTTTGTGTGAGGCTTGCACTGCTCCCTGTGACATCATCAGTGTTCATTGACTCATGAGCAGATGAGTGATGCACACAGTTTTTTCTCTCCTCTTCTCAAAGTCATGTTTAGTACAGCAACTCTCTTTCTCTACCTCTCCCTCTTTCACTGGGGGGCGTTTGGTAATGAAGCAAGTGTTTCTATGCATTGCGAGGGGCTGTCAGCTCTGCACACAGCAGACCTCTTTCACCTGCCGCAGCTAGGAGGGTTGGACAGCGGGCGTTGAGCCAGCCTGGCCCGCCAACAGCAGGCCCCTTCCTCCACCTATGGATGGCCAGCTCAGTGATTTACACAGCCTCCGCCCAGGGGTGGCATGTCCAGTTGTGTACAGAGGGTTGGTGCTAATTGAAAGTTGGCAGTGGAATTAAAGCCAGTTCAATGTCTGTACTTTATATTTCTAAACACCTGGTCTCATGTAAAAATGAAAGAGGTCAATATTCTTGTCACTATATGAAGCGTTAACATTAGTACTGAAATACAACTATTATAATGATCTCTCTTAAGCTACGAATAAGGACTTTACCACTGTTTTGTTAGGACTGTAAAATGTATCAATGGAGACGCCAAGCCGTGTGTCTTCTAAGGCGGTCCTTGGCTGGTTTACCAGTAGTGAGGTTGAGATAGGAGCCCCTCTCTTGACGAGGCCAGACTCAAGAACAGAGAAGTGAAAAAGGAGAGGAAGGCAGTGAGAGGGAGACAGACAGCAGAGGAGGGGGAGTGTACTGGGGGCTTGGGCAGCAGTGGTAGCAGCGACTGTTACAGAAGGAGTTAAAGTGAGACAGTAAAGTGAATCCAGATGTGCTGTTATTATTAATATCTCTGGCTGATGAATGGGAAGGTAAAATTACAGGCGCCAGCCAGGGAGGCCCCGCGCGCTGCCCTGCCACCCAGGCGCGTCCCAGCTCACCTCACCTCCACGGCTCCAGCGCTAGCCTAGCGTCATGCTCCCTGTGACCCGCAACGGCAGGCAGACGCTCCGAAGGCCTCCACGTGGTTTCAACACGTCACACAGGCAAAGAGAGCAACAGCCTTCACCCCAACTCAATCTTTCATTTCAAAACATTGAACACCGTGATTGATATTAAAATGGACTCATCTGAGAGGTAGATGATCCTAAGCATGGTGAGGCATGAGGAGGACCAGACACAAATCTGTAGTAACAGACCCCAGCGGGTAGCAAGTTACTGCAGAAAGGGGCTAAAGAACTGAGGCTGAGATTTAAACAAGCGCCCTTTAACGATAAAAGCTAAGACTTCCACTTCATTGCCTTTGAAATCCAACTGAGAAAGCCTTACACCTCTGGTTTGTACTGTAGGAAATCTATAATCACTCCTAAACGGCTTTATTGGTACTATTGGCTCTTCACACCTCTCTTTCTCACACCGTTTGCCTTTGAATTGGTGTTGATCTATAGTGGTCGTGTAAAGCGGTAACAAACAGACACAGAGAGGGCAGATTTCATAGGGTGAGTTCTATGGAGGCAGGACCTCTCGCACTCAGCCCATCATCATAAAAAATTACACCAGACAGGGCAGTTTATGACAAGTTCCTACTGCGCTTTAATCCAAACCTATAATGCCAGAGTCCTTCCTGCGGGCTGGCTGGCTGCTGGAGTGTGGATCTGTCAGCTCAGCTCACCACTCCGTCACAGTAGTTGTTTACATGAACAGCAGGAGAGCCCAGAGAGGAGGGGGAGGTTGCTCCTGAAAGACTGACACAAAGGGGACTGGTGGGGGAAGCAGAAGGGGAGAAGAGAGGGAGGGACGGGGTGGGGGTTGAGAAACGAGTGTAAATCCACTGGGGAGATGGAGCCTGGTTGGTTGCAGGGGCTGTTGTTTTAACCATCAGGGGAGTCCCTCTCGGGTTGCTGTCCCCCAGCCGTCCTGGGGGAGATCACAGCGAGCCTCCCTGTCGCTGTCTGCTCCCTGCACCCCGCATGGGGCCCCCCATCTCTCCACATCACAGCTTAGAAGAATGTCTCATGCGGTCTTACTTTCCCCCTTTGTGCATTTTCAGCGCAGGGATACCAGACACATTATGCTTAATGACTGGCAGTGGTCGCCAGAGGAATGGCTGTTTTGTTGCTACTGCCAAGAGTGTTATACAGTATGCAAACGTCAGGGCACACCCCTATCCCCGCCCCCCTCTTATAAACTGCCCCGTGGTGTTGAATAGACTAGTAAAGTAGTAGAGAGCTGAGAGACTGACTGGACATGGTTTGGGCTTTTATCATGGAGGGCGGTGTCGCTGTGCGCACCAGGGAGAGCAGATTGTATGGGGCTATTCTCCACGGTATAGAGGAAGAAGCCCTCAAAAGCACTCCACTCTCCCCCGCTGAACTACAGGCAGAGACAGCACCTCTGTCTCCAGACAGAACTGAACCAATAGCCTCATGAATAATGGCCACTGAAATATGTCGTATTATTGTACAATCATACAATCATTTTAAAGTCCGTAATATGAATTGAATCTAATTTCTATTTTTATCTTCTGTTTCACGGTGAAGTCTATTTTCAATGACAATAATAAACTTAAACCAGTTTATAGATGACCATAACTTTAATGGGTCCAATGTGATGTAACACATTTAAGGTGGGTGTATCATGACCAGGATTGAATCCTCTACAATGGCGGTGAATTAGTGAGAACAATTCCAACAGGAAAATGTTCATTGATTTCAGATTAATGCACTGTAACTGAGACTTGTGGGTCAGACTAAAGTCATTTTAAGGTTGGATTTCTAGTCTGAAAACCGAGCAGACCTTTTGAAATGGCTGGAGTCAGTCTTAGACTACTCCCCAAGGAGAAATTTCCACCCTTCCTCCACAAATATCATGTTTGTATTTAATGTAATATGCTCTCTGTAAGAGGTGATGATTCAGAACTATATACATTACCAAATTATATAAACATTTAACATTTACCAGCTCATATTTTAATGCAATGCAGAAAGACAAAACTAGCACAGTGTTATTTTGGTAAAGGCAAACCTAGACTGATAGATGAACTGCTGTTTTGCGACATGGTGATTCAAGATGTAAGGACAGATTGTCATCAAGGTCCAGTGATCAAAAGAGACACAGAGATCAGCAGGACAGTTCACCAGACTGTTCACCAGACATGTTTTACAGGACCGCCACATATGATCTTTCACCTCATCCCCTCATGGTGTTTGGAGGACAGTCTAAATTAACACATTTACACGTGACTTAAAATGTGTTAGTTAAGTATACATCTTTCACCAGGTGGAGTAAATCCAGAAGCTTGGTCAGATAGTAAGCTTTGGGGATCAAAGACATTCTCTGTCAGCATGGCTGTTTGACTGTGAAGCCTCACTTGAACCCCTGAATAGAGGGAATCCTCTATGAGATACAGACAGAGAGGGGATCAGTGGTCGGCTCAGGGAGGGGAAGAGGGGGTTGAAAGCAAACAGCCCACTGCCAGTGTGATATATGTTTAAGCCCATTGGGTGTAGAGCAGAGACACCCAGCTTAAGATCTTTAACTTGTCTCAGGAACCAGGATGGTCGATCCCTGCCGACTCCGTGATTCAAGCTGTTGCGTTATTAAAGAAAAACAAAACCCACGGTAAAACGCCCATATGAAGGCTAAGGAGAAAGAGCTTTCTGTCTGCAAGCAAATCTGTAGTCATAGAAATAAATGATTTTTTCTTCCTACTGCAGGAAAATTTATGATTGCATGAAATGTTGTTTTAAGGAGACGTAACATTTTAACTCAAAATTATCTTTAACAGTCTATACATGTTTGTATAACTGTCTGTCTGAATCTCATATCTTGCATAATCCTGTACATCCTTAGCTAGCTATATTTTAAAGGGCTGAATTATGTAACCTCTGTTGGGTTCTATTGCACAAACCTGACAGTAGGTCTATCAAAGTATGTTCTGTCTGGAAGTATTGAATGTCAATGATGTCAATACATTTATTCTGCCATCAGCTTAATCATTTTTGCCAATGTCTTTTCAAGTCATACTCTGGTGTGTGATCAAGACAATCTAGAAAATCAGCTCTGTTTGGGGGCAATATTGGTTTGAGTATAGAAAGTAAGAAAATAGAGGCTGAGAGAGAGATACCCTGGGCTCTGACAGTCCATGTTTAAATACCAGTCCGACACCAGCCCAGCTCCGCAGTGTGACTGAAACTCTGACTCGCCACGCTGTAACATTTAATTAGGAGTCACTCGGATTACCTGTGCAGCCAGTCCAGAGACTCAGCTGAGAGGCTCCCTCACCAGGAGAGGACTGAAAGACCACCCAATCCCTCAAGAGTACGTCTTGTGTTGTTTCTGTAAATTATTTTAATAGCAGGGGACTGGGCTTTGTAGAGGGGGTCAGGTCTGGGTGGGTTGACTGAGTCTGACGAGGCACGCCACCCATTGACAGACAGTGGCTGGGCATTTCCTACACCTACCTCATTCGTTCATATCAATGTTTTATCAAACTGAAATAGAAACTCGATATAGAATTTCTGCATCAACAAACAGATTTGGCTGGTGAGGACAGATGAGCGAGTGTGATGACTGAATGGAGCTGGGTGGAGGGCCCTGTGGTAGGGTTGTTAATATTGTCTTTATTAATCTGATCGGGCAGAAACCCATTACCACATTGACTTACATAACTTATGTTATATTTTCTTTAACAGAGCTGGATATATACCTTCGTTTCTTGAGCCCTGTTAGGACTTGGGATCCTCTACACCCCAAGAACTGGGGTTCCAGTCTGGCGTTGGCACTGAGAGGGGGTGCCTGGGGTGCTGGGGGCTCCAAGGAGATGACAATGAGTGATGTGTGGCTGGTCACTCAGACACACGGCTTGGCGTCTCCCAAGACCTTGGAAAGAGAACAAACACAGAGAGGTCAGACAAAACAAAGTGTTGTCCATCCTTGTCTCTCAGAACCCTACAAAGACCAAAGCATCACAGGCAAAGCTGGTCCCCAGGTCATTTTAAATCCAGCTCAGAGGGGACAAGTAGAGACCAAACGGCTGTGTAGGCTGAGATTACGAGATTGCCATTAGATTTAGATTTTAATTATAGACATTACAACATATTGATATTTAGGTGCAACACTATTGAGACACATTCCATGTTTATGAGAGGCTGTCCTCTGGTTGGTCAGGTCTCTAGGTTTTCTGTTCCCTAATGGTGACATTAGATATCTCAATGTGTATCACTGTTGATGTAAGTGTGGTTGCACCAAGTCCAGCAGTAATCAGCTGCACTGCACCACATTCCACACGGGCAGCATCACACTGTGTTTTTCTAAGGAAATAGATTCATCATAAGTCATCATACTAACTGCCACATCATACAAAACAGCCCTTTGCCAATTTGTCCAGCTGCCAACCTTTTCAACATTAATTAGCCAACATGTTGAAAAAACTGTCCAGCATAACATCAATCTCAACAGAACTTCACGTCAAAGGTTTATGTAACGAATAATCCGTAAAGAGATTCTGTCCAAAGCAGTGAGTTAACATCTTTCTGACAGATACATTCTTATGAATCCTTTTCTTTCACTATTGTTTTAAATGGGTAAATCGTCCGATGTAGTAGTACATTATCACAGCCCTTCTGCTCAGATATTGGTCAACTGAACAGCGCGACGAGTGGCAGCCAGTCAGCAGGTGGCAGTCTTATCAGGAAAGCCAAGTGAGACTTAACTTGATACTGGACAGTCAACTTTCAGATGGTTTAGAGTCTCGCCACGGCACTCTGATTACACCCGAATAAGCAACCTCCTTTATAGAATACACTCTACTGCACACAGTCAAACAGAACAATAAAGGAATTGTCCTGGAACATAGCGCAGGGGAACAGCCAAGGTCGTTTTCCGTGTTGAATTACTGTATTTAAAAACAATTGTGAAACCACATGTTCAAATATACATCATTTGAACTAAATATTGTTGGAATTTCTAAATAGAGGGCTTTATGTTGCATAGATCTGTCATGGACATTATATAACTAGCTCAAACCATATGTACCAAACATTTGCTCAATGTGAAGGACTGAGAATGTTTAATATCATCCGATTCTGGCTCGTTTTCTTTCCAGCACCCACAGTGAGACGTCTGTCTGACTAGCTTTGTTAATTCTGATAGACAGATACATTCAAAGGCTTTTGTAATTGTGACAGTATAAGGTCCATTTTCCGATTCCTCTGAATGTCGACGACATTGAATAATATGCCCTCTAATCTGTGTTGCAGATTATTCAACTCTCCACAAGAGCCAGACAAAGGTCAGTAACTCACAAGACTGATATACTTGACATAATATGCCCCCCAAAATGTAATGGACTGCTTTCAAAATCTAGTAGTCGGCATATACAGTATAACAACTTACCTCAGGTTACCTCTGAGAAGCACTGTCTATATGTGTAGGACACAAATTGATACATTTGTTTACCCTTCAACAAATGAGACTTCTAGATAAATTGGTTCAGTCTCACATTCAGAGAGGTATTTGAAGGGACTAGCATATTGCTATCAAAATATTTGTACAGTTAAATCTGTGAGTGAGTATATATCCTCATTTTGACACTGGTGCATAGCAATGTGGAGCTAAAACAAACTGCAACATGGGGAATCATCCCACGTAAGAACCATGGCACCAGACCTATTCAGACAGCTTTAATGGCAAGCTCTGTGAGAATCCACTCTGGGCTTAAATTCCTTCCAGTATTTGTGAGAGTGCTTAATAACTGTAGAATTAAACTAATTACAAACACAATGTTATGGCGACAGAGCAGATAGATGCCAGGCTTGAAACCCTGAGAATCTGCACCTATCTCTGATTAGAAAAACAAGCTTACGAACTATGGTCTTAGTGGGAGGATTAAGTTGGATGCAAAGAAATTAAAAAAAGAAAGAAAGCATGATATTCAGGTTTGATTTGTCTATAGCAGAAACGAACCATTTTCAAACAAAATGCTCATGTGCAGTATGGTAAAGCGAACGTTATTTTTCCAAGAAAAGTGAAAGAGACAGAATTCCCGTTGCTATGGCTGCAGCCCTTAAACACTTCCAGTTCCCTGGTATGTGTGAATTCAAGGGCAAAGCAGTAATGAACAGTGGCTTTAATGACACTGCAAGATGTGCGCTTGCCACAGTGTGTATTACTACAGTTAACTGGGGCTGTAATGAGATAGTCTTTCAGGCATGAGTCTGAGAGGAGACAGACAAAGAGCAGGGTTCAATCATATCTAAGTGCATTAATCAGGGAGAGAGAGAGGAGAGAGTCACTACTGGTTATTACTGCTGCTGTAGCCACACCAGGTCAGCCCAGGTGGGCGAGAGGCTCTTTACTGCATTCATCATTTCAGACAATGAAATCAAAACAATACATCAAAACTATATATTGGGAGCCACGGGTTTAACATTCATAGGTTTGGTCATTTTAGGGGAAAGACAAATACGGTTTGAACAATATGAACGTAATCTGTAGTTACAAACTCAGGTGAATTCTATATTTGACTAAGGACAGTTAGTATGCTGTAAAAGACAGAACAGGACAGTAATACTGTCTGAATGGTTGTCTGTCCGCTACCACCAGTGTTGTTTGTGGAACCAGAGGGTACGAGGCCTGCTGGTCTTTGATTCTGGGAATGTGTAAATCAGCCTATAGACTGAAACATTTCATTTGTGGTATTTATTTTGTTTATTGGTCCCTAAATGTCCCCATCCATCTCTGACCAAGACAGGGTTGGTTTTGATTGGGAATTTGCTGTTAAGAAGTTTATAGAAGAACACTCAAGTTCACAGATGGGTTTACTGATGGTTACTCAAAGGCGTTATTACATATGCATAGGACTCCTTTATCATGTCAGCCACTACAGTCAAGTACAATCCTCAGAAACCAATGGGGTCCATTTAAGTAAACCACTACTCACGACTCATACCAACATGCCAAAATCATTAAGTCCATTTAAAACTCCATCTATTGAAAGTGTATGCCACAGAGAAAGAAACACTGTACATTAGGTTGTCGTATGAAGAATTTGTTGTTTCGACATGTTGCAGAATTTCTCCATCAAAGACCAATTCTAACCACAGTATTTATTCAATGTGGTAAATCTGCATTCTATTGATTACAGTGATAAATCATTATCTTGCAGGTTTAACTCAAATTTCTTTACCAATTTACTTCTAAAAATAGTTATGTTTTTCTAAATGGAAATCAAGCAAAGAAATGTAGGAATTAATTTTAAAAACACTCACATTAGTGTTTATCAGGTCTCATCTTTTTCTTCCCACAAAAGGTATTTACTATTGTTTAAACTGAACAATCACCAATGCCAAAACTGCACTCCAAGCAAAGCACTAGACTTGTACAAATCATTCCATTTATCATTCCTAAGTTAACAGGTCTTTGCATTACATGCATTTTTAGCAGAAATCCTTATTTTCTGGATGGTTTTCACATTCTGTCACTTATTCATGTCATCTACTTCCTCAGTGCTCTAGTACTACTTCCTCAGTGCTCTAGTACTACTTCCTCAGTGCTCAGGCACTACTTCCTCAGTGCTCTAGTACTACTTCCTCAGTGCTCTAGTACTACTTCCTCAGTGCTCAGGCACTACTTCCTCAGTGCTCTAGTACTACTTCCTCAGTGCTCTAGTACTACTTCCTCAGTGCTCAGGCACTACTTCCTCAGTGCTCTAGTACTACTTCCTCAGTGCTCTAGTACTACTTCCTCAGTGCTCTATTACTACTTCCTCAGTGCTCTAGTACTACTTCCTCAGTGCTCTAGTACTACTTCCTCAGTGCTCTAGTACTATTCTGCTCTATGTGGTCTGCAGGCAGCTGTAGTTAAGCAAAAACAGTAATCTCTTCTTCTGCCGGAGGGGTAATGACATAATAGGAGGTATCAGGTCCCAAAGGAGTTTCATTAAATGGAAATTATAAGAAGATCCAGAGTGATAAAACAGAAGAGGGTCAGTAATCACTCGAAATGTTTGCAATCAGACATTTGCCAAATGTATATTTTGCAGGTTAAATTTTTTTGAAAAGAGCAATGGAGAAAATAACTGGACATTTTCACGATAGTAGTGGTGGTAGTACTCAACAACTCCTTAATGAAGAGAGGAGCCAATAGAGCCTCTGTAGTTAGGCTACCAGAGCTGAGGAGAGCTTGCATGCCCCCTTTTGGCTCTTTGGGGAAGAATGGTCATCATCTAGATTCAGAGGAGGGTCACCAATCTGAGAGAGAATGCAGATGCTGCTTCTCCATATCCAAATGAAATGCTTCACCTACTTTATGCTGCTTTGTTTCAAGCTGCTTGGCTGACTGCAGGTCTGGACTCCTGATTACAGTGATAGACATGCAGGAATCTGGAGTTGGCTGCCAGAAACCACAGAAGGAAAGGATAGGGCCCTGAGTCTGCGGTCAGACGGTCGGGAGAGGTAAACAGGAGTAGCCCCTCCTTGGAATGCAAGGCCTGTGTTGGCCCTGAGACTAGGTTACGTATGGAGGAGGTGCCAGTCCCAGTCCACGGCAGCTCAACAGAAAACACTATTATTTTTAATGAATGCAAAGAAACACCAAAGAAAACAAATACCTGACATTAAGCTAGCGCCAAAGCCTTAGCAATTTTGTGTAATGCAGCTTACACTGTGCATTACTCTTATGTGATTGAATCTGTACTTACGCAGACAAGCAGCAAAGCGTAGTCATTTAAACTTAGAAATGCATTCATTGTAACCATACCATAAGACAAGCAATGGATGTTAATTATGGTCTGTGTGTACCTCTCTCTTTTTGGCAGCGGCCTGCAAAACAGCAAATTTTGCAGTTATTGTTACTCCTCTGAAAAGTTGAAAAATAGCCTGTATCATAGTCTGTTTTCTCAACATCATCATAGACACAAGCCTGCATTCTAATGACCAGAGAATTTAGGGACCGTAACAGCAGGTAGAAAGTGAATGGAAAGATGTCAACATCCATTCACAGGCATTAGCCACGTGTCTGACCCAGTTCACAAAAATACATTTTATTTTTAACTCTCTTCTGTGTATTTTTGCAGCCTGTAAATGTATGCTCAAGTCAGGAAAAGGCTTCTCTTTTTTGTATTATTTTGGTTAAAAGGACCCGTATTTCACACAGACATTTTTTTCTGCTCGTTGAATGAGGCGCTGTTTGCAGAAAGATTGATGGATGAAAATCAAACATTATCTTACACAGCTGTAACGATCCAAAATCCATAAATACCCCTGAGTGCCCAACAGTGGCCTGCCATCCTGGTGATTTCTGAGTTCCGTAGCAGGAGAGCCCTGAGACAATATTGTGTCTCTCCATGTTTGTGAAGAGACCATTCATTACCTCAGTAGCAGGCTAAACGTTGGCCCTGAGGAACAGACTAGACTCTCCCAGAACCGGAATGGCTCCCGCCAAATGAGCTATCATACAGAGATACATTATTTACCATTCTAGACAAGCATGTTTTTAAAACAGAAAGAGTCAAACATCAAGTGTTTTGACTGCAAGCTTTCTCAACTCAACTAAACCATCCTCTGTGGTAATAAGAACATTAACACAGCCATTATAAAAGTATTGTCAAACAGTTGGATTCCTGCCTGGTATCCTGATATACGGCTTGCTACGGTTCAATATTTCTCCAAAATAAAAGGGGCACAAACTGAGCACACATAGCAATACAGACAGAGGAATAAGCTATAACTCTGCCAGTTTGCATGCCAGTTGTTGAGAGATTCAAATACAATACTGCTATACATCTTTTTTTAACCATAAAACTAATGGTGTTTTAAATAAAACTCCTAAATATTCTCATTTTGCAGGGCTGAGTTATTTCCAACATCATAAATACATGCGTATGCAGCCTATTGCTGGACATTAGTTATACTATCGGTTATTCAAAATGCTCTTACTTCTGGAAGTAAGTTTGGACTGTATTAATTAAGTAAAATATGTGATTGGCACAAGTACCCAGCAGTTCTCAAAGATGCTGTCGAACTGAACCAGTGCGACAGGGTTGATTGATATTCATAATGTAAAGGAAATGCTTTAATTTTATGTAATTAGGCAAGTCAGTTATAAACCAATTCTTATTTGTCAGCTCGGCAATTCGATCTACCAATCTTTCGGTTACTGGCCCAAAGTTCTAACCACTAGGCTACCTATGCTTAAGAAAATAATTGTATAACCTTAAGATTGGGCCTTTTTGAATAGAGGTTAAGCAAGGCAACTGTGCTCAGCTAGAACCACATGTGAGTCTGCATGTATAATTGAGTTGAACTACAGTTGATTTTTACAACACTGTATAAAATCGTATAAAAGCCTATTCAGGATCAAGGATTCCTATTCCCAGAGCACACTGATATCTATAATTGTAATCTATTAAAAATCACCAAAAAGGAGGTTGAAAAAATACATTTCCAAGCACAGCCATTATTGTGTTACCTCTGGCAGACAGCAAGGCACCTGGGAAATCTGAGCTGACATTTAGGAGAAGCAGGAGTCCAGGAGGAAAAGTATATCACTTTCTAAAGCTAATTAGCCCTGTATATTACCAATCAAAAGAACCCCCCTCTAAAATACAATGGCTAGCCAAGAAATATATTTGTCTTCCATTTGTGAAAGACTGGCAATGGAAAGAACCCTTTTGAGAACTGAATATTATTCACTCAAGAAATTCCAGTGGATAAAATGGTGCATAAAAATAGAAATGTAAGGCTCTGATTTTTATCATTACTCCCATAATTCAGTTCCACCAAAATAGAACAGATGCATAGAAAATCTTACAAAAACTCTTCCAAGATTCAGTCCTTCATCTAATTCCAACATCATCGACCTACTACTATCTCGTAAACGGATTCAGCTCTCTCTGCTATGACAATTCTTAACTCGTCACTTACATTTCCAGAACTGAAGCGTGCCTTTGATTACACTATTAAAATAACTAATGCACGCCTATGCTTTGTGGCCCATAGATGGAATTTGAATTCAGGAATGTAATTAAGACTGTAAAGTGTTCCATTTGTAAAGTAAAGTGTTCAATTTGAGATGTTAATTGGATACACAAATGTGTTCCTTGTACTTCCTGATAGTCTCAGGGCTGAAAGAAGTCATGAGACAAAATGAGACCGGACCTTCACTGCAGATTATGTTCATTCAATGTTCTACTATTCACTCCATAGACCACTAGGTGGAAGAGAAGAACAAAGTAAATGGTCAATCTCTAGCACAGTGAAATCAGTGAGCCCTAGGCCCTACTTCACTTTCCATTGATGATTAAACAATACCCACTGGGCATAGACATCCATTCAACATCTATTCCATGTTGGCTCAATCTAATTGAATTGAAATGACGTGGAAACAATGTTGATTCAACCAGTGTGTTCCCATGATTGCATTTTTCTCTAACTCCTTAATAGCAAATAACCTAATAATCAATATGAAAGGCTATAGATGGCATGTTGTGTGCACTGTAGCCTACTGTACATGCGTGTGGCTGAACGCCTGACAAAGGGACAACAAAACATTCCGATTTTAATAACTGGCTATATGCCGATGACTAGAAAGTTACCTGGACAGTGCTTGGAAATGTAATGGCAAAGACAAAGCTATTCTCTTTGGGGTTGATGGGAGGGCTTTCACATAAGATATCCTAGGCCTAGAGCAATGACACTAGGTGGTGATCTCATAGGAAGCCAGCACCATTTTCACTCAGGAAACATCTAGAACAATGCCCAGTTCGCTGACGGGTCAGCAGAAGTGAAACGTCAGAGAGAGGGACACAGTGAGGATGGGAGGGGAACACTCTCTGGTCTCACTCTCCACCAGTGGACTGGCAATAAACAGGAGTATAGTGACCAGTAGCGGCGTGTGGGTAATATCAATGGGGAAGCCAAGCCAGAAAAAAAGCCCTATTAAAACCTACAGTATGTGTTGTGATAATTGCGTTGTTTATTCTATAACCTGTTAGTTCATATGCCTTGCAAACGTGATACACTACATGTGGACACCTGCACGTCAAACATCTTATTTCAAAATCATGGGCATTAATAAGGATTTGGTCCCCCCTTTGCTGCTATAACAGCCTCCATTCTTCTGGGAAGGCTTTCCATTAGATGTTGGAACATTGCTGCAGTGACTTGCTTCCATTCAGCCACAAGAGCATTATTGAGGTCGGGCACTGATGTTGGGTGATTAGGCCTGGCTCGCAGTCGGTATTCCAATTCATCTCAAGGTGTTCGGTGGGGTTGAAGTCAGCGCTCTGTGCAGGCCAGTCAAGTTCTTCCACACCGATCTCGACAAACCATTTCTGCATGGACCTCGCTTTGTGCATGGGGCCATTGTCATGCTGAAACAGGAAAGCACCTTTCCCAAACGGTTGCCACAAAGTTGGATGCACAGAATCTTCTAGAATGTCATTGTATGCTGTAGCATTAAGAATTCCCTTCACGGGAACTAAGAGGCCTAGCCTGAACCATGAAAAACACCCCCAGACCATTATTCCTCATCCACCAAACTTTACAGTTGTCCCTATGCATTCGGGCAGGTAGCGTTCTCCTGGCATCCGCCAAACCCAGATTTGTCCGTCACTCCAGAGAATGTGTTTCCACTGATCCAGAGTCAGATGGCGGTGAGCTTTACACCACTCCAGCCGACGCTTGGCATTGCGCATGGTAATCTTAGGCTTGTGTGCGGCTGCTCAGCCATGGAAACCCATTTCATGAAGCTCCTGACAAACAGTTATTGTGCTGACGTTGCTTTTGGAGGTAGTTTGGAACTCGGTAGTGAGTGTTGCAACCGAGGACAGACAATTTTTACGCGCTACGCATTTCAGTACTCTGTGGTCCTGTTCTGTGAGCTTGTGTGGCCTACCACTTTGCGACTGAGATGTTGTTGCTCCTAGATGTTTCCACTTCACAATAACAGCACTTACAGTTGACCGGGGCAGCTCTAGCAGGGCAGAAATTTGACGAACACTTCTTGGAAAGGTGGCATCCTATGACTGTGTCAGGTTGAAAGTCACTGAGCTCTTCAGTAAGGCCATTCTAATGCCAGTGGTTGTCTATGGAGATTGCATGGCCGTGTGCTCGATTTTATACACCTGTCAGCAACGTGTGTGGCTGAAATTGCCAAATCCACTCATTTGAAGGGGTGTTCACATACTTATGTATATATAGTGTATATCATTATTTTATATTAAATACATCAAATGTATATATATATTTATTTGACCATGCTATTTCAAGGACAGCTTTTTTCCATCTACGTAACATTGCAAAAATTTGAAGCTTTCTGTCCTAATAGGCAGAACAGTTGAAACTGGAGCAGCAGCATGGTCAGGTGGACTGGGGACAGCAAGGAGTCATCATGTCAGGTAGTCCTGGGGCATGGTCCTAGGGCTCAGGTCCTCCGAGAGAGAGAGAGAAAGAGAGAATTAGAGAACGCACACTTAGATTCACACAGGACACCGAATAGGACAGGAGAGGTACTCCAGATATAACAAACTGACCCTAGCCCCCCGACACATAAACTACTGCAGCATAAATACTGGAGGCTGAGACAGGAGTGTGAATTTAAGTATGCTCTCTCTAATTCTCTCTTTCTTTCTCTCTCTCGGAGGACCTGAGCCCTAGGACCATGCCTCAGGACTACCTGACATGATGACTCCTTGCTGTCCCCAGTCCACCTGGCCATGCTGCTACTCCAGTTTCAACTGTTCTGCCTGTGATTATTATTATACGACCATGCTGGTCATTTATGAACATTTGAACATCTTGGCCATGTTCTGTTATAATCTCCACCCGGCACAGCCAGAAGAGGACTGGCCACCCCACATAGCCTGGTACCTCTCTAGGTTTCTTCCTAGGTTTTGGCCTTTCTAGGGAGTTTTTCCTAGCCACCGTGCTTCTACACCTGCATTGCTTGCTGTTTGGGGTTTTAGGCTGGGTTTCTGTACAGCACTTTGAGATATCAGCTGATGTACGAAGGGCTATATAAATACATTTGATTTTATTTGATATTTAATCCAGTGTATGCCCAATTTGTTTGAGGAAAATTGTCCATTACATAATGTTGAATCAGTCTTTCCAAATGTGTGGGTGCTTTAAAAAAAACTACATGGAGATTTCAAATCCAATCTGAACAATAAATGGACTCAAACATCTATAAATGTGTAGTTAATTCAAAAGACATTTGAGGATGCATGCTCCACAGCTCATATAGGATGTCTTGCTCCCAGGCAGACTAAATAATTTTTTTGCCCGCTTTGAGGACAATACAGTGCCACTGACACGGACCGCAACCAAAACATGCGGACTCTCCTTCACTGCAGCCGACGTGAGGAAAACATTTAAACGTGTCAACCCTCGGAAGGCTGCAGGCCCAGACGGCATCCCCAGCTGCGCCCTCAGAGCATGCGCAGACCAGCTGGCTGGTGTGTTTACGGACATATTCAATCAATCCCTACCCCAGTCTGTTGTTCCCACATGCTTCAAGAGGGCCACCATTGTTCCTGTTCCCAAGAAAGCTAAGGTAACTGAGCTAAACGACTACCGCCCTGTAGCACTCACTTCCGTCATCATGAAGTGCTTTGAGAGACTAGTCAAGGACCATATCACCTCCACCCTACCTGACACCCTAGACCCACTCCAATTTGCTTACCGCCCAAATAGGTCCACAGACGATGCAATCTCAACCACACTGCACACTGCCCTAACCCATCTGGACAAGAGGAATACCTATGTGAGAATGCTGTTCATCGACTACAGCTCGGCATTTAACACCATAGTGCCCTCCAAGCTCGTCATCAAGCTCGAGACCCTGGGTCTCAACCCCGCCCTGTGCAACTGGGTACTGGACTTCCTGACGGGCCACCCCCAGGTGGTCAGGGTAGGCAACAACATCTCCACCCCGCTGATCCTCAACACTGGGGCCCCACAAGGGTGCGTTCTGAGCCCTCTCCTGTACTCCCTGTTCACCCACGACTGCGTGGCCACGCACGCATCCAACTCAATCATCAAGTTTGCGGACGACACAACAGTGGTAGGCTTGATTACCAACAACGACGAGACGGCCTACAGGGAGGAGGTGAGGGCCCTCGGAGTGTGGTGTCAGGAAAATAACCTCACACTCAACGTCAACAAAATTAAGGAGATGATTGTGGACTTCAGGAAACAGCAGAGGGAACACCCCCCTATCCACATCGATGGAACAGTAGTGGAGAGGGTAGTAAGTTTTAAGTTCCTCGGCGTACACATCACAGACAAACTGAATTGGTCCACCCACACAGACAGCATCATGAAGAAGGCGCAGCAGCGCCTCTTCAACCTCAGGAGGCTGAAGAAATTCGGCTTGTCACCAAAAGCACTCACAAACTTCTACAGATGCACAATCGAGAGCATCCTGTCGGGCTGTATCACCGCCTGGTACGGCAACTGCTCCGCCCACAACCGTAAGGCTCTCCAGAGGGTAGTGAAGTCTACACAACGTATCACCGGGGGCAAACTACCTGCCCTCCAGGACACCTACACCACCCGATGTCACAGGAAGGCCATAAAGATCATCAAGGACAACAACCACCCGAGCCACTGCCTGTTCACCCCACTATCATCCAAAAGGCGAGGTCAGTACAGGTGCATCAAAGCTGGGACCGAGAGACTGAAAAACAGCTTCTATCTCAAGGCCATCAGACTGTTAAACAGCCACCACTAACATTGAGTGGCTGCTGCCAACACACTGACTCAACTCCAGCCACTTTAATAATGGGAATTGATGGGAAATTATGTAAAATATATCACTAGCCACTTTAAACAATGCTACCTAATATAATGTTTACATACCCTACATTATTCATCTCATATGTATACGTATATACTGTACTCTATATCATCTACTGCATCTTTATGTAATACATGTATCACTAGCCACTTTAACTATGCCACTTTGTTTACATACTCATCTCATATGTATATATTGTACTCAATACCATCTACTGTATCTTGCCTATGCCGCTCTGTACCATTACTCATTCATATATCTTTATGTACATATTCTTTATCCCCTTACACTTGTGTCTATAAGGTAGTAGTTTTGGAATTGTTAGCTAGATTACTTGTTGGTTATTACTGCATTGTCGGAACTAGAAGCACAAACATTTTGCTACACTCGCATTAACATCTGCTAACCATGTGTATGTGACAAATAAAATTTGATTTGATTTGAGGCTGTGATCACAGAATGTTTCACTCTGCAGATACTGTGACATTCTTTGTGTGGGTCTAATCAAGACCAATATGTAAAGTAATGAAAACATGTTGCTGTGACATGTTGGGGAGGTAGGAAAATGACCAAATGGTATTACCTTCAGATTATGTAGCCACAATGTTGTGAGAAGGTAATAGTCTAGTCAATAATTACAAATCCATTATGTTGGGGTTGGTTATGCAACGTGTTTGCTGGGAACCTGTTCATGTTGTACATTTCATTTTAGACTGGGGTGACATTTTGTTCTATGGTTATCTGTAACTCTGCTGTGTGAGTAATTATTGATGCGTTCTGCCAGTTTGAAGGCGCTCTGCCTTAGAAGCCAGAAACTTCAGTATGTTGGGCCCTTTAGTTTATTTATTTTTTACCTTTATTTAACTAGGCAAGTCAGTTAAGAACAACTTCTTATTTACAATGACGGCCTAGGAATAGTGGGTTAAACTGCCCTGTTCAGGGGCAGAACGACATATTTTTACTTTGTCAGCTCGGGGATTCAATCTTGCAGCCTTTCGGTTACTAGTCTAACGCTCTAACCACTAGTCTGTAATGGTTCTGTTTGTCAGTGTTGTTCGTCAACTTGTCAATATCCATGGGTTCAGCTCACCCTCTATACCTGTAAATAAATACTTCCAGCTGAATCCTGCCTGACTCCTAATGCCTTCCAGTTAGCACCCCCCTGACAAGAAGGTAGGGTCCACTTTCTCACAACCTACAGTAGGCCTATGAGAATAACATCGCATAATTACAACTAAGCTCCTATACCACCGATGTAGCCAGACAAATTCTATAGGACTCACCATACTCATTACCATCACTGTTCATGAGGTTCAGTTTTTCCGGCCTCTCGCGGATTTTATGCTGTCGACGAATTTTGAGATAAAACTTGCAAAGTAGGCCTAGACTGCTAAACGTTGGCTAGACTCTACCTTTTTCAGATGTCAAGAAATACCCTGTCAATTTATCTTCAACATAACTCGTTTTTACAAAACACAGCAGTGTTTCCGGTGAGAGAATTGAATTAACAGATACAATGTATCAAATTTGAAAGGTCAAGTAAAAGTATATCAACTTCATCACGCAACATCAGGGCCGCGCGGCGTGAACATATCATTTTTACCGCAAGGGGGAGCGCGAGCCACAGAAACAGTTAATTTCATTGGTCAACGCCAAAAGGTGGAAAATACAATTTGTTAAAAATTGTGTTCGATGAAGGTGATAGTCCTGTTTTGAAAAGCATCTACAGGTTGCAGTCAAATAATGCATGATGCAGTGCTTCATCTCAGCCGTCATTTTATTGATATGTATTAGATAGTAATACACATTGTATCACCTCCATAGAATTGGAGGCCTAATTGCAACCACACAAGGATAAAGAGGTATAGGCCTAGCTATCGAAGATTCAACATATGAATAATTAACTTAAACTATTTCATTAACTGTTTTTGTCAATTTCAAGTATCACAACAAATCACTGCAGGCAACTATTAATGATAGGACAAAATCTGATTTTTTTTAAATGTACATTCAAAATGTCCATTAGGGAAATAAAAAATAAAAATCTAGTCTACTTTTGATTCAGCTTTGCTTGCCTAAGCAACAACGTTGCATTGTAGAGTACAGAAATCATTCCTCAAAAGAGCTGCTGAGAAACTAATCATTCACAAATTAATAGGCTGATGAACAGTAGAATTACAGCACTGCATTTTTTCCAATAGACATCAAGGTTTGGAAGTTGATTTGATTTCAGTGCTTAATCACAAGTGCAAAAATGCATATCATTCATTGGCTGAACATTCATACATAAAACAATGTAGGATTTAAAAAACAACAACATACATTTGACCATAACAAACAACAGGAAAATAAAAGGAAAAGCCATTGTAGTCAAAGAAACAGTACTCGTTAAAACAGGGGGTAGATCACTACAGATCTCATCCAAGCCCTTACTGTGGGCATGCCCAAAATGCAACATTTACATAGGAGTAGGAATTCAGTACCAGATAACTTCAATTTAAATATTTTTTTTTATACAACTAATAACTAAAATACAGTACATGCCCCAGTCAGTACCACATCCAGCTGCAGATTACACCAACACCACTTTCCCCTATTGACTTTGTAATAAGTCTCCAACCATACCCAAAACACCCACAATGGCCCTCAGACACTAAGTGTAGACTTTATTGAACGATGGGCTGAAAAAATGCAATCCTTGTGGCTTTGATGCGACTCCCCACAAAGGGCGTTCATTTCTTGTTCTTCTGGCAGTAGTTTGAGTAATTGCCACAGGCCTTCTGCATGTCTGTAAGGAAGGCAGGCACTCCGCTCTGTTGAAACACGGGGAATAGCTGCCTTTGTCAATGAACGTCATGGATAGACTAGCAGAGTAGACACCCAAATGGGACAACAGAGAGGAACTGGCATCCTAACACAAAACATCTGCTTGAGATTAATAGCGTGAATAAAGCCTTCCAATTGAGATAACAGGGCATGCTTTGTGGCATTCATAACTGGCAAGTAGATATAAATGTGAGTAAAAAAAAACATTTTCTTAATTCTATAGTACTCCTTTATTATTACTCTACTATGAATATGTCAGCCATCCCACCAACAGAAAAAGATGAGCTGCTACACTCTTAGAAAAAAGGGTTCCAAAGGGGTTCTTCAGCTGTCCCCATAGAAGAACCATTTTTGATTCCAGATAGGACACATTTTGGTTCCATGTATAGCTCTCTGTGTACAGGATTCTACCTGGAACCAAAAGGGTTCTACCGGGAATCAAAAAGGGTTCTTCAAAGGGTTCTGCTATGGGAACAGCCGAAGAACCCTATTAGGTTTTTAGCACTCAGGTCTGAACTCACCTTGGCTGCCCAGTTCACAAGCCAGGTTGGAATATTACCACCAGGGTTATCAAAGTAATTCATGAAGACTGAAAGAAAATAATGCAAATGTAAATGTCTGTCAATAAAAAGCAAGTGACTTCACAGACAGATCCACAACAGATTCAAGTTCAAAACTGAACAGTTTCCCCTATGGACATTTAAAATGGTACTACAGGGATGAGTTCTGATTGGATCTGGTGTACTCTAGAGTGAGCAGTACCTTTAGTGCCACAGGCACCATCACTCTCCATGGCCACAGTTTGCTTGTAGTCATTCACTCGCTGCACCCCACTCTTCTCTGGTAACGGGGACTGTGGGGAGCTCTTAGCCAGGACCACCCAGATCTTCCTGCTGTCCACGTCAACGTCCCTCCGCTCCCTGACGTACACGTACTGAGGTTTACACTGTTAAAGAAGCCTGGTAGAGATAATATGGTCTAATGTGGTCCACACCCTGTGACTGGATCAGTTACTCCTTGAGAAAATATACTGTCCTGTGTTGTCACCTAAAGAACAATACATTTCTCAAGTTACTCTTAATACTATAAACCATACTTGCTTTCACTTCACCATGTCGGACCCATTGTAAATGTGAAACGGGGAGAGAGAGAAAAGCAAGATTGAGACATTGTGGGTGGGTGAATACATAGAACAGGATTATGTGATATTGTATAGGGAGTATGTATTTAGGAAAGAAAAATTAAAAGCACAGGCCTATTTGCTTTTACTGAGAAACATGATTACCTGATATTATCTACAGGTATTATTTATTTGGACATTTTACTTCATTAAGGATACGTCTCTGTTTGACAGAGGAAAAGGGTATTTCACCTCCCAGTAGATTGCTGAATGACCATCATAGTCCTTCTCATGCAGCTCTGCAAAAAAAAAAAAGGCACACACAAAATAAAGCAGTGCTTACATCATGAAACATCAGTCATCTATTATACTATAGGTATCAGACTATGTCATCATACTATTCATTACATGATTAAATCATACATCTTCTGGAACACTGGCTGCACTTAGGGAAAAAAGGTGCTATCTAGAACTAACAGGGGTTCTTTGAATAAACCCTTTTGGTTCCAGGTAGAACCCCCACAGGGGGTTCTACATGGAACCCCCAAAAGTTCTACCTGGGTCCAAAAAGGGTTCTCATATGGGGACAACCGCAGAACCCTTTTGGAACCCTTTTTTCTAAGAGTGTACAGCGCACATCAAGATACAATCACACGTGCAAACAAAGACACCAACAGCATTTTCAGAATACAGCATATATCCAATTTATTGAAATGGCAATTTTATTCAACAACAAAAAAGCTTGATGGCAGTCAGGAGCTGAAGCCAAGGATGTGTTTCCAATAAAAAGCCCACTCCACTCTCTCACGCAACAAGTCTCTGGGAGAGGCAAATGTGTTACTTCAGTTAGTTATCATTTCCAGGATATCCATAACTCTGTTGTCTCTTCTTGAAAAAGGACAACAGTACAGTATTTGGAAATCCCAAAACAAGATATGGCCAATGATTTAGGCCTACCTTGTTAAGATGGAACCTGTTGGTAACTTCTCAGAGGGTCGGCGAAACAAAAAACTACATTTTCAAGATACAAGCCCTTGAAAGAACGTCTTCAAGTTTGCTTGTTTGTTCACACAGTCTAGGCTTATATGAACATTTGATTAAGCACGTTAATACACAAAGGATACAACAACATTAGCCCATGGCTATACCAGAGTGCTAACTACCCAACTACGACATCAATAGCTACAGTCTATGGCTAAATTCAGGTGGACAGACATGTTACCTGTTGAATACTTTGGGGAGGCAAGAGAGAACAAAAGATGAGAAAAGTTATTAACTGCCAAACGGGCCCTGTGCTCTTGTTGTGATCCTCATGAAAACTGAGATAAAAGGGATTCTTGTTTATGATTGGGATAGAAAACAGGAGTGAATGGAAAAGGATAATGGAAAGGTGATGTTTCAACTATTTTGTGGAGCTCATATTTTAGATAATTACGTAAGAGTTAAAGGGGCTATACATATGAACAATAAAACATGCATAAGTAAGCACCATATAAAACAAGCATTAATATGCAATACCATGTCATCAATACTCAACCAAACTGACAGAATTGAGTTGCTTATGAATGTGTTATGAGTCTTATAAAATGGCCCTTATTAGGGGTTGAGTGCGACAAGAGGTTTGAATGGTAGAAAGTCGATCTAGGGAGAGTTTGCGTAACTTTTTACCTTTGACATATCCATCCCATTGTTTCCGATAGGGCAAGTCCATGTAGACATCAGCACACAGTTCTGGAGTGCAGGTGGCAAGCACTCCAAAGACTTTGTACTCATAAAGTCCAGTTTCCTGTGAACAGCATATGAAAGAAGTTCTCTCTTCCAAATATATACCACATCTACAATGTAACTAATCCCATACCCCAGGGCTCTGATTATTGCCAGTTGGAGAAACATGCAACACCAAAAAATGTGCTGGATTTGCAAAGGATATTATTTCTCCAGAAACTTGAGCTGGGGATAGAGTTAGGGAGGGGGTTTAATAAAAAACAAACATGCATTCTGTGAAAAGGTACTGTCTGAGCATGCGTAAAGTTCTAGACTACAATTTGGCACACCATACCCAACAGACGCAGCACAAAATGCAATATTTGGCATATTTCTGAGGGTACCATTCATCCCACTATCTCTAACCTACAACACCATAATTAAGTTTGCCGATGACACAACAGTGGTAGGCCTGATCGCCGACAACGATGAGACAGCCTATAGGGAGGAAGTCAGGCAGTGTGGTGCCAGGATAACAACCTCTCCCTCAACGTGATCAAGACAAAGGAGATGATTGTGGACTACAGGAAAAGGAGGACCGAGCATGCCCCCATTCTCATCGACAGGGCTGTATTAGAGCAGGTTGAGAGCTTCAAGTTCCTTGGTGTCCACATCACCAACGAACTGTCATGGTCCAAACACACCAAGACAGTCGTGAAGAGGGCATGACAACACCTACTCCCCCTCAGGAGACTGAAAAGAATTGGCATGGGTCCTCAGATCCTCAAAAAGTTCTCCAGCTGCACCATTGAGAGCATCCTGACTGGTTGCATCACCGCCTGGCAACTGCTCGACCTCAGAGTGCAAGGCACTACAGAGGGTAGTGCGTACGGCCCAGTGCATCACTGAGGCAAAGCTTCCTGACATCCAGGACCTCTATACCAGGCGGTATCAGCGGAAGGCCCTCAAAATTGCCAAAGACCCCAGCCACCCTATTAATAGACTGTCCTCTCTGCTACCGCACGGCAAGCGGTCAAAAAGTCTAGGTCCAAAAGGCTTCTTAACAGCTTCTACCCCCAAACAATAAGACTCCCGAACAGCTAACCAAATGGCTACCCGAACTATTTGCACTGACCCCCTCACCCCCCCACATTTTAGGCTGCTGCTACTCTCTGTTTATTATCTATGTACAGTCACTTTACCTCTACCTACATGTACATATTACCTCAATTACCTCGACTAACCTGTGCCCCTGCACATTGACTTTGTACCGGTACCCCCTGTATATAGCCTCGTTACTGTGATTGTTGCTCTTTAATTATTTGTTATTTTTCTATTTTCTATACTATTAATACTATTTTCTAGTATTTTTTTTATTGTTTACGTCAATTTATTTAGTAAATACTTTCTTAACACTTGTTTTTTTCTTAAAACTGCATTGTTGGTTAAGGGCTTGTAGGTAAGCATTTCACTCTACACCTGTTGAATTCGGCACGTGACAAATAACATTTGATAATTTGATTTGGATTTTTCTTTTAAACCTAGCATAAAAAGGAATCCTTGTACCTGTGTGGGCAAATATAGTCAAAATGTTTGCCTTGGGGTAAGTTGAGCATTATTGAAGTGTTTTCTTTCCAGGCATAATGCAAGGCATTATTGCTGGGATATGAGTTAGCAACAGGGCCTGGCCTATGTATTTTTTTTAAATGAGGTACAAAGTGTTTTTTTAGGTGTTAAGCCTTAAAATGACTGAAATACAAAAAAGCTTTCGTAATTGTGTTGAATTGCGGAGGTAAGTTGTGCCAAAGGGCCACTTTTTTGGACAAGCTACAGTATGCTTTCTAAACTAATGTTTACATTAATTCTCAATGTCTCAACTTACCCCACTCTCCCCTAGCCTACTCAATCATCAATATGACGTTTAAAACACTTTAGTTGATGATAACGACATCCGCATTTTGCCAGTGGGCCTGTTGCTCGAGTCTAACGCAGGCTACTCACAAAATATTCTATGCTATTTCATGTAAATGTCCTTTTCGACGTGAAAATAATACAACGTATGAAACGTCAAAATAGTCCACGTGCGAGCACGTCCAACAGATCGATGCCAGTGCGTCATTCAATCACGCCAATCGGCATAATCACAATGAATAAACTATTGCTTCGCCAGCTAACGACGCTAACCGCCGATAAGCTAACACAGCAGTTTTCACTTTCTATTCCTGTCTCAAAACATTCATTTAAATATACCTTGTCATACAGCCGGTAGATTTTGACACCCATAGTCTCTGTGAAAAACTCCCATCCCCCCTCCAACTGAGGTTTATCTAATTCCTTCCATGCCTCCAGAAATTCCTCATCTGTAAAGTGCAGCGACATGTTTTCAAACTGTGCTCTGACATTTGATCATGTGATCTAGGACTCCGTGGTGCGCTTCAGACGCCGTGCGTGCGCTGAAGTGCGTCAGTCGTTCCAGTGATATACTTAGAATCACTATCTATTTATTTTTGTGATTGAAATTGTATTTTGTATTTAAACTGTGTGTGTGGTTAATAACTATCTGCACTGTAATGTTTTTGGAATGCTCCTTTGTCTATCCCACCTCCAAATGGAAGTGCCATCCAAGGAACATTTTAATTTGGAAGCACTGACCATCTCCAATTACAATAGAGAGGAAACATAATCTGTAATGCTTTGTGTTCTGCTGGTGCCCTGTCTCAGTTGCTTGTTGATGATTATTCTGCGGTTAACCACTCCCATTCCATTCAGAAATCCCAAAACTGTAGTCTATTTCAAATATAGGATAAGCTACATCTGGTGGTTTTAATAAAATATATCAATGCCTTTTAGGAACTTCCAGAGGTAGAACCCTGGATCTGTGGTTTAGCATCCTTTGCACTCTTCAGGCGATTTCAGCATTTACATATGCCACTGATTGAAGGTAGGCCCAAATGATAATCACTCTAAAATATGTCACTCTATAAGTGCCTGTGAGGGATAGTTTAGAGATATGTCATATTACTAAAATCAGTTTTCCAGCCGGACAGTATATGGTCCAGCTAAGGGTTGTGGAAGAGCCATGATTTCCCATTGTGGCAATGGGAAATCATGGCTCTTCCACAACCCTTAGCTGTCTCTTTTTGGGATGGGATTTACTGCAGGAAGGAAAGGACAAGACAACACCCCGTATCACATTACTATGTATCAGATCTGTCTTGGGGAACACTTGTGTTACAGGCAGTAGGCATATCCCATCCACAGGACCTGGTGGCTGCCATTGGATCACAGGCATAGCATGGGTGTGTGACAGCATGAATTTCCAGACACATAGGTCCTATGAACCATGGTCCCAGTTTGATAGACCATATGTCAATCATCTTAGAGAGTCCCTTGTTTTAATTAAAAATAACCAAACATGAAGATATGTGCATGGATATTATTGTAGGCTCAAGTGTGTGTGTTTGTATGTTGTATGTGTTTGTATGTTTGTGTGTGTGTATATTTGTTTGTAATGATGTGATAATATTGTAATATGTCAACTGCTATAACTCATCTTCATATTAGCCAACATTTGCTTCAAAGGCCTAATGCGCAGTTCTAGGCTATATAAATGTGTCTGGACATCCCAACAGCTGTGCTTCATGTTGGCCCTGCCTTAGTCAAAAGAGGTTAAAAGGTCCCCCCTCCTCTGAAGCCAAGATAATAATAAAAACCTGTGGCCCGCTTTTGGTTCACCCCACCCCCATAGCCACCGATATTCTACAAACGTGCTTGCAATGCAAGAAGATGGCAGTCAAACAGTCGTTTTCTTACACAGGAGGAAACGCACAGGGGACATCCGATGAATGGGAGTCCAATTCCAACACAGCGTTTACGGTGCGAGCTGTAGACTGGCTGAGCGAAGTGGAGAGTGAAACTGGTGGACCTACACATTGAATCTGGTTTATAATTGAATGTACACAAAGACGGAGGGGAGTCCCACTTGTGTCGGCTTTTGAAAGTATACGGAGTTACTGGAATACAAAAGCGTATTACAGTCCATGTTTTATTCATCGATGGGCAAAAACACATTTTAAACGGTGCGGGCATGGAAAATGCGTGCAAGGTAAGTTTAAACACTTCGTTAGACACTTATCGAACATGCTGATTTGTTTCTTCATCACACAATATTCACTGTGTGTTTATCGGAAGTTGGTCCACGCGTAAAACTCGATCTCTCCAACTCAAATACTTTTCCTCATACATGATATGTTCCCTTTTATGTAATCATTACAACAACTTGAAATAACGTGTTTATATATGGTAGGTAGACTATGCATGTGGCACAGCTAAGGCTACAGTATTTTCCATTACTAACTTTCTAGACGCATTGGAATTCAATTCAAACATAACACCCCTTACAGAAAAACCGCATGATTTTACATGTGTAAAATCACATAATTTCACATTAAATTGTACTTGTGGAATCATGTGAAAATTTGTTTTTGTAAAATTTCACATATGTAGTTTCATGTTATCTATCACATGTTGCTTTACTTGTTGTCGCATGTTATCACATTAACTTCACATACTATCACATGTGATCACATGAAAACATGTGTTTTTGGAACACTTCAACATGTTCACATGTGAAATGAATGTATGTTTTCTATCAGGGACCTCATCAACAAAGGTTACTATAATAAAGGACTAGGCCTATTACAATAAATAGGCTATAAGTTAAATATATTCCATATAGAATATCAATTGCAAAAGGTCTACAATTTTGCACTAGGCCTATTAGAGTAATACATTTCTAAGATGTTATGACATGGACTAATGTTTTATAACAAGCATCTTGAATTACATTTTTTATTATATTTTCTAAGTTTGCGGACATGGAGAAAGAATGACTGCTTGTGAAATTGCTGATGATTTTGAGGCTGCTCGGATTACACAGAGTAGTTTGTAATGCCATCTCCCAAGCTCTCCAGGGAATGTGACAGCTTGTGCAAGGTTGAGTGGTTCTGCGTCATTCAGCCAATTTCTGACTTTGTTGGGCCAGAGGCTAGCATTGTGCAAGGAGGTTGCCTGGAGTTACTAAGTGCCAAATGAAGGCTCATGTCTTAAGCTGTCAACAATTCCGACTGAGGCCATGTGCATGCACATAATAGCTACTTAAATTATTGTTTAGGCCTATTTTATTATGTCCAGTGAGGCTACAATTGGGCAACATGTTGAGGAACATATGGATTTTGAAACTCCCTTCAGTATGACATAACAAATTATATATTTCTTCACATAGATTGGGACACGCTGACAGAACAACCTCAGGATATAAAAAGTGAAGACCCATCTGTGGTTAAAGTGAGGATCCATCTGTGGTTGGAAAGAAGCAAAACTTTGATGCTGGATCCTGCGATGCCAGAGGAACCCAGTAAAGACACCATGACAGTGCCAGCAGCCCCAGAAAGAGCTGTCATGGAGAAGGCCAACATCAATGACCACACTCCGACTGTGACTATAGTAGCTATCCCTTTGATCACTGAAATCCAACTGAATGCGGCCACAGGTGGTGCAGAACTCTCCTGCTATCGTTGCACAGTGCCGTTTGGCGTGGTCATTCTCATTGCCGGTATCGTGGTCACTTCTGTGGCCTACAGCTTCAACTCACATGGGTCCACCATCTCCTACTTTGGGCTGGTGCTACTATCTGTTGGACTGGTGCTATTGGCGCTAAGTGCGGTCTGCTGGAAGATGAGACTTGAGAAAAAGAAGGAGAGGCGGAGGGAAAGCCAAACTGCACTGGTTGCAAACCAGAGGAGCATCTTTGCATGAAGGGAAAGACTGATCATCAGGAGAAAAATAAGTCTGTGATATGTTTGGGTGCGAGAGGAAACAGAGGTAGTGGTTAATTTGAAAGCGGAGTGGAGACTGTATCCAGATGTTTTCATGACTGACCAACATCTATGTGGTGGGTCGTTGCCCTGCAAAGCTTTGACCTCAGACTATCTCTAGGCTAAGCAAGTCAAAACGTCTTAGCTTTCATGAAGTTGTTGGGTTTTTAATCTGTCAAACAGACTGGTCACATCTGGGAAGCTGGGCAGACAGCCAAACTGAATGTATCAAAATTAAGACAAATTACCACTGTACAAAGCAATGGAGAGGATGTTTCCCATTAATCTACTGTTGCATCTGGTGTCTTAGATTTACTGGGAGGGATAGTGGTCTGAAAGGAGGGGGACATGGGAAAATCCAGAACAATGAATCATGCTTCATTTACCATGTTTTAGGCATAACATCTCTCATAAAGTCTGATTGTTCCTTTTCATTTCACACAGAATTATGTTAAATTACCTGACATGGGAATATGGTACTTACAGTGAGGGGGGAAAGTATTTGATCCCCTGCTGATTTTGTATGTTGGCCCACTGACAAAGAAATGATCAGTCTATAATTTTAATGGTAGGTTTATTTGAACTGTGAGAGACAGAATAACAACAAAAAAATCCAGAAAAACACATGTCAAAAATGTTATAAATTGATTTGCATTTTAATGAGGGAAATAAGTATTTGACCCCTCTGCTAAACATGACTTAGTACTTGGTGGCAAAACCCTTGTTGGCAATTTCTTGTAGTTGTCAGACGTTTCTTGTAGTTGGCCACCAGGTTTGCACACATCTCAGGAGGGATTTTGTCCCCCTCCTCTTTGCAGATCTTCTCCAAGTCATTACGGTTTTGAGGCTAACATTTGGAAACTCGAACCTTCAGCTCCCTAAACAGATTTTCTATGGGATTAAGGTCTGGAGACTGGCTAGGCCACTCCAGGACCTTAATGTGCTTCTTCTTGAGCCACTCCTTTGTTGCCTTAGCCATGTGTTTTGGGTCATTGTCATGCTGGAATACCCATCGACGATACATTTTCAATGCCCTGGCTGAGGGAAGAAGGTTCTCACCCAAGATTTGACGGTACATGACCCCATCCATCGTCCCTTTGATGCGGTGAAGTTGTCCTGTCCCCTTAGTAGAAAAACACCCCCAAAGCATAATGTTTCCACCTCCATGTTTGACGGTGGGGATGGTGTTCTTGGGGTCATAGGCAGCATTCCTCCTCCTCCAAACACGGCGAGTTGAGTTGATGCCAACGAGCTCCATTTTGGTCTCATCTGACCACAACACTTTCACCCAGTTGTCCTCTGAATCATTCAGATGTTCATTGGCAAACTTCAGACGGGCATGTATATGTGCTTTCTTGAGCAGGGGGACCTTGCGGGCGCTGCAGGATTTCAGTCCTTCACGGCGTAGTGTGTTTCCAATTGTTTTCTTGGTGACTATGGTCCCAGTTGCCTTGAGATCATTGACAAGATCCTCCCGTGTAGTTCTCAGCAGATTCCTCACCGTTATCATGATCATGGAGCCCCAGGCCGAGGGAGATTGACAGTTCTTTTGTTTCTTCCATTTGCGAATAATCGCACCAACTTTTGTCACCTTCTCAGCAAGCTGCTTGGCGATGGTCTTGTAGCCCATTCCAGCCTTGTGTAGGTCTACAATCTTGTCCCTGACACCATTGGAGAGCTCTTTGGTCTTGGCCATGGTGGAGAGTTTGGAATCTGATTGATTGCTTCTGTGGACAGGTGTCTTTTATATATACTCCCTTTAAGAGTGTGCTCCTAATCTCAGCTCGTTACCTGTATAAAAGACACCTGGGAGCCAGAAATCTTTCTGATTGAGAGGGGGTCAAATACTTATTTCCCTCATTAAAATGCAAATCAATTTATAACATTTTTGACATGCGTTTTTCTGGATTTGTTTGTTGTTATTCTGTCTCTCATGGTTCAAATAAACCCACCATTAAAATTATAGACGGATAATTTCTTTGTCAGTGGGGACACGTACAAAATTAGCAGGGGATCAAATAATTCCCCCCCTGACTGTACATGTTAATATGTAATGATATATATTGGAATTATGGGGACACAAAAAAGTGTTGTTTTTGTTTGATGTTTATTATCATATTCTCTGAAACAAGTCGAGCTCAGAGATAAAGTCAATTAGATGTAACACAGTAATTATTGATAGTACCTATGATGTACCTATTATGTTATAGGTAGTATTGCATTATGAGGGAATATGCTTATTGACTAAATGTAACTTACATCGAATTAACCTTTATTAACTATTCTCTGTAAGCACTTTGTTCCACACCATGAACATGGTGTTCTATGTAACTATGACGACACGGTTCTTTGGAATTACTAGCATCTTGCCACAGTCTTGTTGTCACTACAGTACTTGCCAATGTCAGTAAATGTATTTCATATGTTGAGCGATATGAAATGTTCTCATATTTTATTCCACTTTAATATAATCATTTTTATGTATGACTTCTCTGTTAACAGTACATCAATTGTTAATAGGTTATAGTGAGGTTTAATAAACTCTCATCCATATTTAAACATTTCATTTGTGTCCGTTTTCATGATCCAAAGGTTCACTATGTATGTATTCTGAAGAGAACAGCTGATATATAGGGGAGAAGTCGAAGTGTTCCATGAGATAGTCTGGCTCATATCAGCTATTAGCTTGACATATCAAATTAAATGATCTTTCTGTTTAACACAACCACACATGGTCTATTTCAGCTTTGGGTTTTTTTAATGACTGAAATGACATAATAGAATGTCTCTCACTTAATGTATTTGTCAAAGAAGAAAGAGTAGGGCATAACTGCTAAAAGCAGATAAGTGGTGTGACTTGAACATTCAATAGTGAATTGAAGGAAGTGTGTCGTTCTCTCCTGATGTACACCACTAAGTCCAACTCCTTATCCTGGGGTTCCATTGTGTATTCAACCTCATGCACTTGTTCTGCCCTTTGTTGATTGTTTAAACTGCTTTGAGGGCAGGTTTGCCTAGGATTACATTTCATTAATCTGCAGTGAATGAAATGTGTTCGTGATAAGGATAATAAATATTGTTTATGTATTATATAAATAAGTTACATTATTAATATCTACTTAATATTGTTTTCTAATATTACAATGTATTAACTATTTGTTGTTGTTTTGTACCTCTGTCAGGATCAAATTATGTAGCTGCCAAAGGTGACATCACTGTATACTTTGACAGCTGAGAAATCACTTCCACCGTTTCTTCCACTATATAGTAAAGTCCAAATAATCTACATAACAGTGCTCAGTTGGCCAACATAATCAATACTTCATTCTACCTTCCAATACATACATTCCCAAAGGTAAAAGGAAGTTGAACTCTCCTGTTTGACTTGGTTTAAAATAGCACAGACTCGGAGGTATATTTATAGGCAGCATTTGCGTTGCTATCTGTCCCTGTGACACCAGACACTACAACTAAATGGTTTGCTTGCGTCAGAGGAGCACCTACAACACACTTTGTCACTTTTGAGGGCGAACCTTACCCCACGCATAGGGAAGCTCCCATATAGGGGGAGAATGGAGTCATTCAGACACCTGACTCTGAGACCAACTGTTAATCACGTAGTAAGATGTGTTCCTTTTCCGCATGACAGGTTACCAGCAGCTAGGGCTAAGAAGCAGTGAAGTTGGAAAAAAGGGGTGACCTGATATGGGATTTAACAGGTGCTCTCCACAACCGTACCCTCTTTCTGAATTTGGTGTACGTCACTTTTTTTTGTTCCAGGGACTGCCAAGCAGATAATTATGTTTATGAATAAGACAAAAGTGAGATTGGATCAAATGATTTGAATTGAATAGAAGAAGCCCATAATGGCTAGCTGTTACAAGCCAGAATGGGATGAGCACAATTAAAAGTAATGAGGCCAACATTACAGGGATCCTTTTCAGTCAGTTACCTCCAATCAAATACTTGATAAAAATAACAGAGAAGCATGACTAAAACATAAACAGCTTGAAATAATCCAAATATCTGGTACCAGAGGAGCAAAGGGCTTATTTGTTACAGCTTCTATTTCAAATGACGTCCAATCAATGACCTTGGTTGACCTGGAATATGAGGTCAATGTTTTTGAAATATTTTTTTCATCGTTGCTTGTGAGCTCACCCTGTTATCATTAGGCTGTTAGGGCTGTTGGTGTAAAGGAAGACACATTCTCACATTTTGTGTCTGCACACAAATAAGACTGCCCATGTTCTTGTACAGTCCAGCCCAAATGGAAAAACAGCTAACCATATCCTAATAATTGTGGATTGTTCACTTGAAAACAGTGTTACAAATATTCACTTCAAGAGATATGTTGCTGTTATGAATATTAGAACTGGGTTTCTGATCAATGTGAAACTGTCATTTGAAGTATTCTGTGGTCAGAGCTTCTGATATGCCCAAACCATTGTAAATTCATTTTGAGGTGACTTTTAAGTTGCTCTACGGGGCTGGTGGGTTAAAGAGATGGAGAGTGACTGTTTAGTTGCTCTACAAGGGCTGGTGGGTTAAAAAGCTGGGGAGTGATTGTTTAGTTGCTCTACCAGGGCTGGTGGGTTAAAGAGATGGAGAGTGACTGTTTAGTTGCTCTACAAGGGCTGGTGGGTTAAAGAGATGGAGAGTGACTGTTTAGTTGCTCTACAAGGGCTGGTGGGTTAAAGAGATGGAGAGTGACTGTTTAGTTGCTCTACCAGGGCTGGTGGGTTAAAGAGATGGAGAGTGACTGTTTAGTTGCTCTACTGGTGGGTTAAAGAGGGGCTGGTGGGTTAAAGAGATGGAGAGTGACTTGTCTTTGTTTAATGGTCAGGCGTAGTTGGGTGGGTTGTCTATGTTAGTTTTTCTATATTTCTATTTCTGTGTTTGCCTGAATGGTTCTTGCTGTCTACTGATTGAAACCAAGAGGTAACCTTTTCCATTGTGTTTTTGTAGGTGGTTATTTCCCAGTCTTTGTGTCTGCACCAGACAGAACTGTTTAGGTTTCACTTATTTTAGTGTTCCGTTTGTGGCTATTATTAAATAAGATTAACACTAACCCGCTGGCTGGTCCTCCTCCTTCTTCCCAAGAGTTAAACCAGAAGGACCAAGCAGGCGTGGTTAGTTGACCTCCTGGACCAATCTGGACTATGCTTGGGAGGAGATAGACAGGTGGTGCCGGTCGAAGAGATCGGAGCCCGCCTGGGACTGTTTAGTTTATGTTGGAGGCTACAGGGAGTGTGTGAAGGCAGGCATAGATGCGCGCTCCCCGAGTTAAAGGGGCGTCGACTGGTCAAACCGTGTTTGCGGTGGAGCGCACGGTGTCCCCAGTACGCGTTTGGCCCGGTGCGCTACATCCCAGCTCCTCGGCTCGGCCCGGGCTGAGTGGGCATCGGGCAGGTTAAGAGATGGGAGTAGCTGTTTAGTTTGCTCTACAGGGGCTGAGGTGGGTTGAAGGCTGGGCCTGCACGGTCCGATCTATCCGGTGCCACCTCCACGCACCAGCCCTCCGGTGGCAGCCCCCGCACCAGGCTGTCTCTCCGTCTTCTCCCTACAGGTGCTCCCCGCCTGTCCAGTGCTGTCAGAGCCTTCCTCTTCTCCTGAGCTGCCAGAGTCGCCCGTCTGTCCTGGAGCCGCCAGAGTCGCCCGTCTGTCCTGAGCCGCCAGAGTCGCCCGTCTGTCCTGAGCCGCCAGAGTCGCCTCGTCTGTCCTGAGCCGCCAGAGTCGCCCGTCTGTCCTGAGCCGCCAGAGTCGCCTGCCTGTCCTGAGCCGCCAGAGTCGCCCGCCTGTCCTGAGCCGCCAGAGTCGCCCGTCTGTCCTGAGCCGCCAGAGTCGCCCGTCTGTCCTGAGCCGCCAGAGCCGCCCGGCCTGTCCTTGAGCCGCCAGGAGCGCCTGCCTGTCCTGAGCCGCCAGAGTCGCCCGTCTGTCCTGAGCCGCCAGAGTCGCCCGTCTGTCCTGAGCCGCCAGCTCTACAAGGGCTGGTGGGTTAAAGAGATGGAGAGTGACTGTTTAGTTGCTCTACAAGGGCTGGTGGGTTAAAGAGATGGAGAGTGACTGTTTAGTTGCTCTACCAGGGCTGGTGGGTTAAAGAGATGGAGAGTGACTGTTTAGTTGCTCTACAAGGGCTGGTGGGTTAAAGAGATGGAGAGTGACTGTTTAGTTGCTCTACAAGGGCTGGTGGGTTAAAGAGATGGAGAGTGACTGTTTAGTTGCTCTACGGGGCTGGTGGGTTAAAGAGATGGAGAGTGACTGTTTAGTTGCTCTACGGGGCTGGTGGGTTAAAGAGATGGGGAGTGACTGTTTAATTGCTCTACGGGGCTGGTGGGTTAAAGATTGACTGTTTATTGCTCTACAAGGGCTGGTGGGTTAAAGAGAAGGGTCTGTTACAAGGGTCTGTTAAAGAGCTGGGGAGTGACTGTTTAGTTGCTCTACAAGGGCCGGAGGGTTAAAGAGCTGGAGAGTGCGTCAGCCACCTTTCCCCTGGAGGATTGGCCCATGTCACTACTTCCTCTGTAAACTCACCCCACCTGACACTCAGTGACCATGGGCACAGGCCAGCTGATGCAGGAAACAATAGGCAGCTAGCCTGCTTATCAGACACAACCCTCCCATTTCTTGAACGTGAGCAGTTCTTTGATGGTTGTGTCAGTGGATACAACAAAAGTGGAACCTTGGCAATCAGGAGAGAGTTTTGATTAGATTGTTGCAGTAGTCGCTTGTAAGAATGCTTGCCTTCCCAAATATTCACTGTCAGAAATATTTGCTCACTTGGAGTTTCAAAGTTTTAAGCTTGTGCCTCTGCTGAATTTCAACATTGGCCCATGTTTTTGATAACTGAAAGAGCAACCACTGAAACACTGCTAAACTCCATGTATTGGTTCAGCCCTTCAAAAAATTCCAATCTATATTTCAAGCGCCTCATCAAGCAATGTTTTCTTCCTGCTCCTTTTGAAAGGTACTAAGTGCACACCCTCCAAGATAAATAAATGGCTTATCAAAAAGTATTTCAAGGCAATAGCTAACCACAATTTTGGTGGTAGTTCTCTTAAACAAATTATTATTGTGATAGCTGGGAGAGGATCTTTATAATGAGTGGACCAAGATGCAGCGTGGTATGGTTCCATCCTCTTGATTAGTTAGTGAAACTCAAAGAAAACAAGAAGACGCAAAACGAAACATGACGCTCAGGTAGTGCTCACAGACAACTTTACATAGACAAGATCCCACAAAACACAAAGGGGAAATGGCTGCCTAAATATGATCCCCAATCAGAGACAACGATAAACAGCTGCCTCTGATTGGGAACCATACCAGGCCAACATAGAAATATAAATCACCTAGATTACCCACCCTAGTCACACCCCGACCTAACCAACATAGAGAATAAAAAGCTTTCTATGGTCAGGGAGTGACAGGGTAAACATAATAATAACTTTTTATTGGAAGAAATCCAGACTACATCCATTATCCAAGAAGCACATTTTACCTTAAAAGGAACAGAAAAGCCACTATGGCATTCACAACAGTTATCTTCACTGGCACTGCCCAAGACTGTCTTTTCTTTCATGCTGTGCCAACAGCTCTCAAAGAGGTGTCTGAAGTGCTGCCTGCCCCGCTGCCTCTGGGGTCCTAACCCATGGCATGTCCTCATTCCCATGCACACTGGAGGTAAAGCCCTTCCTGACAAACTCAACAACTCAGAGGGATAGAGGATGCACTGGATCGCCATTAAATCTCAGTTCAACCCAAAATTTCCCACTGTTGTTTAAAAAAAAAAACTTAAGCACTGCTTTTTAAAGCCTTTTTAAAACTGTAAAGTTCTTCACCCTCTTGTATCTGGCAGTTTAACTTGAGTTTTGAATCTTGATTCAACTTGACATGAACAACTCTCAGCAGAGTAAAATAAGTCTGAACAGCAAACAACGCAAGATCAATAGACACTGTGACGTTATTGAGTCTGGACATTGTGTAGAACCTTGGAAGGGTGGTGGGTCAGGGCCTCTAGAAACAATTATTTTTGTTTTGTATTATTTCCCTATATTCTTATTTAGACTACAGGGCTCTCTTCAACCATAAGAAAATGCCATCTTGACTGATACAATCTTGACGATTGAAGCAGCTGCAGCTCCCCCAATGCCCAACAACAACCAACTGTTGAACTAGCACATTCATCTTCTAATCGATTGTGCTGTGTAGTATTTTACCTCTTGTCTCCTTGTAGCCAGCCACCCTTCTGTCTCTCTCCCCACAGACTTCCTAATTCAACCAAGGAGTGTACTACTAACAGGGTTTTCCCTTTGTTTCTCTTCCCTCATCAAGACCTCTCTCAAACATAGTGAGCCTCAACCAGCTGCCTGCTGGTAAAGGGTGAAAATGATTCCCATCATGCAACAAAGACGGAAGGACGTCAAAACGGCACAAAGGGAAACCACAAAAGTGACATCCTATCGTGACTGAACTGTTGACTCTGTCAAGCATGAAGATACATGTAATCCATTTGTCTGAAAAGAGGAATGAGAACAGACATGGTCAGAGTTTGGTTTCACTGTGATACATAATACAGGATAGTTGGCCGAATTCCTGTTGAACCATGGTGTATGTTGTATCTTGTGATTTACAATGCATTGCAAAAAGCTTAGAGAGATAAGTAATATGAACAAGGCAGTGACGGATATGTTATTCATGGTCAATATGTTGGCTCAATGTTGATCTTGAAAGAAGTTCTCACCCTGAAACAATCTAATCCTTGTACCCTTGTTGGAACAACAGAGGAACAATCACTCCTGTCATGGTGTAAAAGACCAACAGGGCTGTTTCATGTCAATCTCTTGACACCAACAGGAAAAAAGCGACTTCCACAGTGTTTACCAACTCTGCCTCAGGAAATCTGTTTGTAATCTGCAAATTGTCCTTTGAAACCAGGGATTGGGAAACAGCTGTAATTGAAGAGTTATCTATTAATCAGTGTTTATTTTTTGCACTTCCACCTTAATTAAAGTGTGTGTGTGTGTATTTGTGTGTGTGTGTATTTGTGTGCACACACGTGAGTGTGTGCATGCATGTATGCAAATGCTCATTACAGAAGTATTTGAGAAAATACACAATGCAGATTAAAACTGCACCCCCTCATTGATCAAATAATAGACAATATGCCAAAGTACATGTGCTGCAAAAGGATATATATTTTAAAATCACAAAACAGTGGATAAAAACTCAATGATTAATATGTCTCCTGTGTCTAGCATATCAGTTTACTGTAAAGAAACATTGTGGACAGTGAGTTCATGCTGGAAGACCTCAAGTGCAATTGGTTAAACTGCAATAATACATGCAAGGTGTTCACTCTTTCCAGTACCATATTCTTGTATGTGTGCCAAGAAACATCTTGGCAAGCATGGCCAGTCTTTTTCCCCTAAGTAAATTAACTAAATAATTGGAATGGTTCAGGGAGGAAATGACAAGGTGTGTCTGACACAGCTGCAGAGGTCATTTAACAAACACAATGATGTCATGGGAAGTAGCTTCTTCACAGCACTTGGTTTCCTTTCATCTGAACAGCTGAGCTACTTTGTAAAAGGTTGGATTTTCCTCTATAGGCGTTCAAAAACTCCATTGCATAGATATTTTTGAATGGTAAGTAGAAACTTCTACTTCTGCTGTTGGTTAGGTTACCACCTTGATATTCCTCAACAGATAAACTAATACAGTTATGCTATAAATGTATTGATCTTTGGGGGGAAATGAAAAAATATTGAGGGAATCATCTAAATGCTTCATCCTTGAATGCATTAATGGAGACCAAGACAGAAATATATATTTATTTACCTTCTTCTGCCCTTATGTGACATGAAGTGAAAGCCCAGAGGCTCTCCTATTTGCCACGCTCTGTCAGGTAACTTTCACACCCAGAAGCTATGGCCCCATAAACCAGCTTGGGAGCCTAGGACTTGGTCAGACCTGGTCACACAGAGCGCAACAAGGGAATGTGGCCCAGCTGAGAGTAGTGGGACCCCAGCTCCAAGCACCACCTAATCTTGAACAAGTGTGAATAGGTTACTGTGGGAATCAGTGGGGGAGAGTTTAATGTGGTCTCGGGGTGTAAATCGGCATGCTTTTGATCAGCTCTGGACGTTCTTCTGAGCGCTGCCTCGGGAAGAAAACAGCAGCATTTCTGATGACGTATGCAGGACAATGGAGAGGGGACACAGTCAGGGCATCTGTTTTGTAGTGCCCCAATGACTTATTACTGAGGCCAATGGGACCCACGCATAAATCTGAGCTCCTCTGAAGCTGCAAGGCGAAAGAGTCTCTTTGATGCTAAGTGAGATTTAAAGCAAATAAAACAAGTCAACAATGCATTAGACGGAGAAAGAAAACCCTTCGACAGCTCTCTGTCCTCCTGAGTATGTAGAACATTGCTATAGGTTGCAATGTGTTCTGAGACATATGGCCAGAGAAGAGTGTTACAAAGGATTACACAGGCTTCATATAGAGTAAAACAGTTCATTGAAATCCTATTACTCCATATTACATACAGTACATGTCTAAGTAGGCTACAGATGAAGGATCTTAATTTGAGCCAGTTTACTACAGCAGGAAATTAATTCTGAAGGAACAGGAAACGTGCATTATAATGTGTGGATTATAATTAATGTAAATGTTTTGTAGGGGTTGATACATTTTCTGTTAGGGCAAATCATGCATATAAAGTCTGATATTTTCAAGTGGAAATGACAAACTTTAGAATCCTTTTAAAACCTTGAATACACTACAGTTTGCATTTCCTCCTGTGCAGGAAAATTCTCAGCAACAAAAGAGTGATCAAATTAAAATCCTACAGCTGTAATTTAGTGCTGTCTAAAAACCATTTCAATGATTCATGTGGTGTTTTGGTAAGGGTCTTTACGAGTGTCACATACTCTCCATGCGGTTTAACACCACTGTAAAAGCACTCCTCTCCCAGGCTGGGCTTTAAATGTAAGTCACATGGTACACAGACGGGTCGTGCTTTGTGGGGTCCTTGACTAGAGGAAACCATGAGCTCTGGGAGGAGCAGGTTCCCACACCCAGAAGAAGAGACGGAGGACAGGCTAACACAAACAGTCCGCCTTTCAGGAAGGAAAAGGCTCCCTTTAGGCCTTTATCAGATCTGCGAGCGCCTCAGTCCGTCAGTCGCCCGCCAGCTGCTGTCCCCCCGAGAGGTACGGCTCCACCCTGGTCCAATTTAATGGTCCCTTTACTCTGAAATAATCAGTCATCATAATGCACTACTAATATATCAGGCTAGCTGCTAGGTCACTCCCTTATTTGGGTCTGAGGACACAGTGCATACAGAGGTAAAGTGTGGAACTAGTCAACTAGTCAACATTTCATGAATGCAGGCTAATGGCAACACTATCAGATAGGGCTAGACCGGCAGTGCAATATGTGATGACCTGTGCACGGTGGTCTACACCCTCTCTCACTTGTTCAGGAAGGTCTGGCCAACGGGATACAGCAATGTGGTAACAATTACTATAGAATGAACAAAATAACAGATGTGTGGGTAAGTTAGGTTTACCACACCACACATGGATTCCTTCCCGTTCAGGTCTAATTTCCTGATCAAACAAGTTATACTATTCATAAAAACAATTCTGAAGGAAATAAACACAACACGAAACAAATCCTCAACCCCCTGGTTCCTCAGTCTAGATCCCCTCTACTCTCGGTGCCCATGGACCAATATGTCTCTCCTGTGGTATTCGTACACATTGCGGCCGAACAGGAGCTGCCCTCAGCTGTCTTTTGATTGCATAACCCTGCCTCTTTGCTTACCTCATGGAACATCTCTGGAGTAACTCATGGAGACTGAAGACACAAAGAACAGGGACACGTTCACAACATCTGCTGGCTTCAGCACCTCATGACTGTGTATGCCGCTTGGACAACTCTGAGTGAGTAATAGTTCCCTTATGTCCAGTAAAGGGGGCTGTGTGTACATTGATCTTTTTTCTAAACTTACTAAACCCTTATGAAAAGGAACCGGATGGGGAACGGTATATTTAATGGGGGAAGGAAACTTTGAAACTTCAGTTTAGTTCCACCTTTTAGCAACAAATGTTTTCTTGGTTGACTCCTCCATTCTTTAGATAGAAACAGATCTCAGCAACAGTCATGTAGGATAGGGACTGGGAGTAGATGATATCCCACTAATGTCATAGGGAAACCTTTGCCACATCGAGGAGGTCTTGATTTAATGGGTTTTTGCAAGAAATTGATACGCTAATGCAGAATTAGCACTCTGGTTTTTAAAAAATGATTTAAAAAAGCCTGGGCCTGAAACTTCTGCAATTTTGTTTTACTGGCATGGCTAAACTCTCCAAACTTGTATAAAATATATTTTACATTTGTTAGTAGTAGAAAGAACACAGTGTACTCCAGTGTCCACCGATTGAATATCATTATTACCAGATCTGTAAAACAGAGCATTTAAACCTCAAATGTAAACGTGCTTCCTTTTGATTCACGTCAGTTAAGTTGTAACAACTTTCTACATTTGGCGCACCCTCATGGTTGCCCACAGAGACACCATGGCAACAAAGACAAGAGTGCTTGAATACATACATGTCAAGGCAAAGGTCTATGCTGTTCAGTATTTGAACGTGAAGCTAGTATAGGTGAGAAAAGCTCTTGGGGCCCTGTAGTGTCAATTTATCACATTGTGTTGGATTGCAGAGAAGGAGGGATCTTTTGAATGTGTATGTCTTGGAACTCATTTGTTGTGGACTTGGAGGGGTGAGGGTGGGGGGTCAGGATATGTCTGATGGAGGGAGGGACACCACCAAGTATTAGTGGCATGCTGGGAAAATAAACAAACAAACATTGAGCAGAGTTGTGTCTCTTTCCCTTGGAGGTAAAGTCTTTGTGCTCTAGCAGAAAGTGAGGCTTTTGTTAACAGAAAAGTCAAAGAAAAGACTAACTCCCCTAGCGCCCTCAGACATCTACACACAGAAAGGCTCCATCCAGACAGAGACGACAGATGGGAAGGCCCAAGGTCCTCCGGGAGGTTTCTCTACATATCCTTTCTCCCCAGCTCTCTCAGGGCGTCTGTCTACTTCCAGTCCCGTGGAGACGGCTGGACACCCTGGCACCAGGTCTGGAGCTGGGAAAGATCGCCGGCCCAGATGTAAACAGGAGAGAGTCCCCACCCATGGGCATTGGACATACAGACAAACCTGACATATCCTCTCCTGTAATCACTTCCAAAGAACTCAACAAAAACATCCCTCAGTTTTTCCTTCAACCCAATGTCAATGTGCTATTTTGTGTTTAGTAATCTTGAAAATGAAGCTATATGGATTGCAACGCACAAAGTCAACTTATTGATTCTGCAAAGACCTTACCAATATTAATCCATACCCACAATGTCATCTCATTGCCAAAATTGACCATTTCCCAGAAGGAAATTCTGGCCTCCAAAAATAAGGTTGGAGGCCTTGGAGGATGTTTGCTAAAAAAATGCAGATTGAAAATGTTCTGCATTTCAATCCACAAACAGACAGGCTGACTGTATTAATGCTGAGGCCTCCACACAAGGGCGTAGCCTTTTCCAGATGCTCATTTTGGGAATTTGACCAGATTAACAAGTGATGACGAACTGACTGACGTACAGAGGACTGTCAGAGGACATGGTTGCTCAATGAGGACCGTTTACTCAAAGACAGAGAAGGCATTAGTCTTCTTCATAAGCATTCATGAAATATTGTGCTGATTGTCCTTCAGAGGCCAAAATAACCCACTAGTTTTAAATCAATGTCCAAATTAACAGTTAGATCATGACATGTTGGTGTGGCTATGAAAAATCTTTGTAACCTTTGACATTGGTCACAAGAACATTAAAAACGTATTAAAGGCATGACAATCCAGTTCTGTTATGAAGTAACAGTGAATCCTAACTAAGCCTCTGATGTTATTTGGAAACATGAAACCTCTTTATCAAAGAAATCCTTACTTTTTCGAATTAAAACAGCTCTGGTCTTTGTTCTAAAAACCCATGTCATCTGTTTGGGGCTTGTCCATTGTAGACAATCATCCTGATAAATGACTAGTTGAGCCAGAGGAACATGAACTCTAAAAACAGAGCTGTTAGAAGTTCATAAATTCACATAGGATCTATCTGGTTTTATCTTTGTTCAAGAATACAATCTAAAACTCATGTATGCACTCATAAAAATGCACCAATCAAATCTCATCTCTTTGTATTGAAGTGCCTAATAAACAAATATTGATTACCAACAACATCAAGTAGAACATTACAGTTTGCCTGTCCCCATACATGACAGACACGTGTGTGTGTGTGTGTGTGTGTGTGTGTGTGTGTGTGTGTGTGTGTGTGTGTGTGTGTGTGTGTGTGTGTGTGTGTGTGTGTGTGTGTGTGTATGTGTGTGTGTGTGATGGCAGTCTGGGTCAAAGTTCAGATTATTATCCTATAGATGGTGCTGTTCCTACTGCGCAGCTCATGTTGACGATGATGACTGCCCTCTGCTGCTCATCTAACCCTCTCGCTTGAAAGCAAAAGGATGAAAACCATACCACAGGAACAACATTAGCTTCACTCAGTAAAAAGATATCAGTAAAGAAATATGGTAAAGAAATGTCCTTGTGGTGGAAGTTCTCTCTTCCACAGAGCATGTGTATTTGAAAATGAAAAATGGCACTGCCTTAATTGACATGCGTCAGCACAGATTATTGACCTCATAGGAACGCTTTCAATTTCGTTAATCCGCCCTCTGATATCTCTGCAGCGGCAGCCTACAACGACTGTGTCAATCCTCTCCTACACACAGTGAACAGAAGAGTACTGATCACACATATTTACCACAATAAATATGCCTGCATTGATATTTAACATTGAAAACATGAAAGTCAAAGACCCCTCTTTCACATCTGAGTAGCTTTTTAAGTCGCTATCTCGAGTCTCTATTTAGCCAGATGGCTCCCTCTCTCAATCCCCACTCACAATCAAGATTAAGATTACACTATTACACACACACACACACACACACGCACACACACACACACACACACACACACACACACACACACACACACACACACACACACACACACACACACACACACACACACACACACACACACACAACACAGTATTCATAAATGCGTCATACACATGTTCATACTAACGACAGACTGTCCGTCCCCACCCTGCTTTTTCTGTTAATTCTCTAAATCCGTGCTGTTTCCGACATTAATATGCCCTTGATAAACAGATTCTGGTGATATAACACAGGCTTTCAAAAATGGCCTTTTTAAATGGGCAGAATCTTATACAAGATTCAGTTGTTGAAATTACAACCGAGGCTTAAGTTATTAAACAGAGCAGCTTTAATCATTGATCACAGAAATTCAAGGTTGGAGGAATGGCATGGATTAAAGTATTTTTACCACAAAGCCACATATCCACTGTGATCTGAGAGAGAGAGCGAGAGAGAGAGAGAGAGAGAGAGAGGAGATTGACGAGGATAGATTGACGAGGATAGAGAGAAAGCCCTGCTGTCACTCGCTAGTTTAGTGATTCCAGCTCCACTGAAGGCGACCGTCTTCCATTCTCCGTCCCATCCACCAGCTGTTTCTTCTGGGCCTGTGGGCCGCACAGTATGAGGCAGCTACCATGGGCTTTAAGGAAAACTTCTCGGAGATTGATCCTGTCACTTTGAACCTCTGCATCCTTATCGCCAGCTATGTTATCTTGCTTCTGGTGTTCCTGATATCTTGTATAATGTATGACTGCCGGGGCAAGGATCCAACCAAGGAGTACGCGCCGGACCCTGTGCCGACCCAATCCCCCATCAGACTGGTGGTGATGCAGCAGACCACCCCCTCTCCGCAACATCAACGCTGGGACCAGACCAATATGGTCACCTCATATGAGCCTCAGCCCAGTCCAGACTTCAGGGAGAAGAAGAGCACCATGGTCTAGATTCTAGAAGGACTACTGTGGTGCTGAATAACTCAGTCCACCACCCGTTGGAATTATCGCAGCGGGATAAACTTTTGTACACATATGTTTTTTAAAATCTGTTTCTACATTTATTTTTTAGACTGTATTTTTCCCTGGTGGCCAGGACAATGCTAGGATTGGACCTGCAGAAGACCAGTCTGAGACGGTAAGAGAGAAGCATGTGTGTGCAGTGTTGATGCACATGAAATCCGTCTTTTAGAAAGCTCTGGTGGATCACAGAAGCCTACAGCCTGTTCTAAAAGAAGAAATGTCACAACTGATAATCAACATGGAATTCAGGAGCTGTACTATTAACAGTGGTTTGTGTTACACGACATGAGAAGGAAATACAATTGACTGAAAAATGGTTGCAGTTTTCAAACCTTATCTTTGCACATAGCCCAACTATTTACTACATCACAAAATGCCTCAGTGTTTAAATGTGATACAAAGTATTACCAGTTATAATTTTTCATTTTTAAAGAGAGACAGGTCTGTCCCCTCTCAGTGAGCGTTCATTGTCATCTTGCTACTTTGTCAAATGTTACTTGATAGACATTTGTATGATGCTCTGCTAGTGTAATGTTTTCATCGATGACAGACTTGTTGCCCTATCTCAACCAGGACTCAGGAGGAGTGTATGTCCCCTGGCATTTTCAGATTAGGAGATAGCCCAACATTTCCTCGTATTGTTTATAGGCAAACTAAGGTAGCCATTAGCCAATTGCATAACTTGACAGTGTTGAGTCTCTATGAAGTAACCGACCACAGTTCAGCCAAGTGCTGTCCAACCATGGTCCTGACGTGTGAGGCCCAGATTATTCTGCTATTTTGAGAGACTTACTTCTTTAAACTCTCTCCCACCCGCCATGAGAAACAGGTTATTTATGGAGCCCATTTCAGATATGTACCTGCTAACCCTTTGATGTCAAGACACGTGACTTGATTCAGCCAACACAAGTTGATACATGTAAATAAATACATTAACAAATGCTATGTAACGGTTTATATACAGTTAACTCAATAATTACAAGCTGTATTGTAGATACAAATGGTCAGAGTAACACATCAATCAATCGATATGGCATACTGTGTACTTTTTCTGAAGTGCTTATTGTTTTGTATAATTTCCCTGTGTGAGTAGTAGCTTCCTGTACGAATGTTCCCTTATGAATAATGAAACTACAGATGCTTGATACAGACTACTCCTTTCATCAAGCAAAAATTAACATACTTTCTAAATAGTGTTTTACTTTGATAATTGCTGAATCCTATCAGTGCATGTAAATATTACATGGACTGTTCCAACAAAGAGCTGCAGTATCTAATACTGATAAAGGTGTCCGCAGCACACGCATGGCTATTTCTTGACTGTAGGGTCCAGACTGCCCAGGGCACTTCACTTGTTGGTGATACAGAGAGCACGCCACGCAGTGCCCGGAAAAACCTGTATCTCTCGTGACACAGATACGATGGGAACATTGAATTCCCAAGCCCCACACCAGTCATAATGTAGTGCAGCTCTGCAGTGTACACGTGAAACGAGCAAAGTCCCATAGATATTTATTGATGTGACGCAGTGCTGTTACTGTAGGTCCTGAGTCCTGACTTTGCCTAATGTACAGTATATGACTCACTAAATAGCCAAATCTATGCACACATTCCTTGACTTGATGTTGTCTGATTCCAATGTGTTTCCTTTTTTTATTCTGACAGGCAGTGTTTCCATTTGGCATCTGTGTTATAGGTTGAGACGCTAGAGAGGGTCTGTCTTTTGTTCTGTTGTCCTATTGCTGAAAGGGGAGAATGCATCCACAATGCAGGCCTCATGAGGACTCGCAGGTATGGATTGTCGTGGCCATACATTCCCCTCCCGAAATTCACTAGGCCATCACAGACTCCATTGAACGACTACAGTATACTGAGAGAAAGAGGTTGTGGCTAACACTTATCCAATTATTCAGTCAATCTGCTTGAATTAGGATCTCTAAAACAGAGTGCAAGCTGAGGCTATAAACTGAATTAAGTCCTTGCATGTAATATAATTAAACGCCAGTAATCATACATTCACTCGAAAGTGTGACGGAAACCCGTAGTACTCACTGCCAAAACTAGCACCTGTACACACCGAAATAGCTTTGCCCATGCCATCTTACCTAGAGTATAAACAAATTAAACTGTTTCAGTCCTTATACTTAGAAATGCTACATGTATGCACCTTGACCTGAGCTGACACACCTGGCAAAGCAGCTTCAATAGCTTGATTACAGTACAACAACATCAACACCTACAGTACCAACAGAAGATTACAGTACAGCAACATCAACACCTACAGTACCAACAGAAGATTACAGTACAAAAACATCAACACCTACAGTACCAACAGAAGATTACAGTACAACAACATCAACACCTACAGTACCAACAGAAGATTACAGTACAACAACATCAACACCTACAGTACCAACAGAAGATTACAGTACAGCAACATCAACACCTACAGTACCAACAGAAGATTACAGTACAGCAACATCAACACCTACAGTACCAACAGAAGATTACAGTACAGCAACATCAACACCTACAGTACCAATACAATATTACAGTACAACAGCATCAACACCTAGGGAATCACACCATCTCTTTATCAGTTATTGACAGAGAGAGACACTCTCATATTCTTGAAGTAATTTACTTGGGAAAATGTATTTCTCAAAATCTGGAATCAACTGATGAGAAACTAGCCATCTGAAAGGATCATGTTCTGCTGAGTATTAAGATGTAAAAATAATTACCACTAAGATAAAATACCACAGAATCCCATCTAAGTATATACTGTATGTGAATAATTGTACCATTTAGAAAAAGCAACATGTTGCAGGACAATGGGGCTCCTAAGGTCTAATGTGTACATAAATCCGAATGTTCCAAATATCTGAAAATGCTTGCAGTGTTTTTGTCAACAGTGAAGAGCAATGTTGCACCAATGTATTAGCTGGGTGCAGGTCAACTGTCATGCCTCTATGCAGACACTACACCAGTAATCCTTTGCTACAGGGGGAAATGTGCTTTACAGGTTAAGAACATGCCATACTCAGCTTGTTAGCTACTAGATCAATTCTGATCTCTGTTGAGGCTGGGACACTACACAGGCTCTATCTTACTTTACCGCAGTTTGATTTATTGATTGAAATGGGCATTGACAGCATGGCTATAACATACACTAATATATCCACCATGCCATGAATTGCAAAAAGCAGCCATTTTATTTCCATTTCTTTACTGAAACCTCAAAGGGCATAGCTATGTATTTAGATGTTTAGCCTTTTCACATTGACAACATTGATTCATCAAGCATCTGAATATCACACCTTTACATTTCTTGTCATCTTTGTCAGACAGAATTAGCGTTGTTGTTATTCTAAGTGTGAGGATGGGAACATTCCGTGGCTTTTCATTGAGGTGTTTCCGGCCTATTGTAATCCACAGTATTGGGATTCCCATGTCTTCCCTTTTTAGAGGTACTGCATTCCAGCATGAAACAGTAAACCAATTACAGAGCTGTTTAACCCTGGCATCACGTGTCTTCACAAAGCCTCTGTTATCCTGTGGGTAGTCTCACCAGTTTCTGTCTTACAGTAGCCACTAAAGATGTCATATTAACAGCATGGCCTGCTGTGTGCATGTACAGTACAGCACATTGCTGTTGGGCAGTATGGAGCATTGTTTAGTACTGTTGATCTACATGGTGTAGAGAGCTTTTACATCCTGGCAGAAGGCTTTGTTCGGCAAGCTTTGAGTGTTTAAAAGCAATCAATGAAAATAAATCACACACAGCCTTTACAGTATGCGTTGCCACAGTGTGACACAGAGGGTGATTCTTGTGAGATGCTTAACATAATACCTGACCTGGGGGACCTTTAACCACACTTCCTCTGTAACATGAGCTCTTCCACTTGCACTGCCGTTGTGGCTCGTGGAGTAAGTGAAATGGGTCTTCAGGTTGTTGACTGTGAGCAGAGTGGGGTAACGGATGAACTCTGCATGTGCCTCTAACATGTAACAGTGTCAGAAATAGAATGAGCTAAACACTGTTTTATAGCATATTTAGAAACACAGGGACACTCTGCTGAGCTGCTAAACCCTGTGTTTGCATGACAGAATGCCAACCTCCATGTCTCAGTCCTGTATCGCATTAGGGGTGTTAGCATGGCACCATGGGGGAACTGCAGCCTTGCAGCAATAACAAGGAAACGCTAAACCCTAACATATGGCTGCTCGCATCCTCCCGTTGTCTCTGCTAATGTCATTCTTAAAAACCCTGCCTGCTTGCCACCCACCATCTCAGCTGTACTTCCACAGCTCGTAAACCATGAGCTCCTCCTGGGCTGGATAAACCACATTTGAACTGTCCGATGCATGGTGTACTCTAGGAATAGGATCTTGTGCAAAAAGTGGATTTTACTTTCATGAACTACAATACACATTAGGCTAGGGCTACTTTTGTAATCCTTTGGCATCACAACATATAAAACCAGAGAGATGAATTCATACTTAGAGGCTTACCTGTCTGTCCAAAGATAACATGTGAAATATTTCTCTACCGGGTTGATTATACATCTTATTCTGAATTTACCAACGCAAGCATTTAAAATGGATACATTTGGGAATGTTATCTTCTCATGCATAAATGTGCTGGTTATTAATGGTTCTGAACGGTATTGTGCAATGCCACTGTGTTGAAGTTGAGTCAGTATGGGCTTATGTTTCACTCTGGTTGTAATAGCCCAAAGAGGAAAAAAACTGCAGGCATTTGTCAGTTTGAAACTCATTAAGCTTGCATATTGCACTTAAAGTCTTATGTAAACAGCTGTGTGTTGTGTTATCTAATGCTGTTCCTGAATGATCCAGTTACATTACTGTCACTGTTATGTAACTCTATGGGTTAGAGAGTGCTCATCAGATACATTGCTGAGTTACAATGCCATCACTGTTATGTAACTTTATGGTTAGAGTGCTCATCAGATACCTTGCTGATGTGAAATTCAACATAGGCTAGCAGCACATTGTTTTGTGTCCTGTCCACATACAGCACAACACAATTACCCATAGGGACATATTTGCATCTGATAACATTGTGAATTAATCTCTTTGGATGCAAGTATACATCTGTTGAAACAGGCCTATGATGTAATATCAGTTTATTTGCTCAAGTTTATTGACACTGAGATAAAAAGTCAATACTAAAAGGCTGAATTCAGAAAAAAATAAATGATTAATTCATGACACAGGACATGATATTGGACTCTGAACAGAATACAAAAATCATTTTGATCCATATTCAGGTTTCGTCACTAGTTGCCACACCCACAAAGTCATAAACCCCGGCAATTTATACAATTTATCTCTTCTTGAAATTAAAATCTGATTTCAAAACTAACGCTAACATTAACGTTAACCACACTGATAACCTTATGCCTAAACCGAACCTTAATTTAAGACCAAAAAGCTACTTTTGGTTCTCATTAATTTTTTCGATAAGGCGTTTTAACTTTAGGGTTGTAGTAACTAGTAGAAACCCATATTCAGGGTTGCTGGTTGAAAAACAAAAGTAACTACTACTGTTACATCTGTCTATCATGGTGTGACAGATTTTGAAACCTGCTCCAGCCACCCACACTGTCATAAGATGTTTGATAGGACGATGCAACGCACTTTTAGTGCTATTACTGGTTCAAGCATCCGTCATTCAAAATCTCTTTGCGTGAACTAAACACATTTCAATCGTGAAAAAGGGAACAACGCCGGTGTCTACAAGGGGGCACAAGTGTCAGGAGGATATGTCTTTGCTAAATGATAGTATTAATGTAATCGATTGAAGCTAGTTTATATTTGCAGCACAATGGTATTAAGGAAAATACTAAAATAGTGTCTTGATGTATTGATTTGGACTGGGGGTATCGTATTATGTGTACAGATGACTGATTAGTTGATGACGATAGCTGGGCCTTCACTTTCTCTTGTTTTGGCTAGCTTTCTAATTTCCCATTTGGCTAGCTTGCTGATTTCCTATTTTTGACTGTAGCTCGCTAGCTAAATCTTGCTTCGTGATTTCCTCCCTTCGTTTTGCGTGAAGGCATTGAAATGAGAGTGAACAGCCTTCAAAGGTGGGTTAGCTAAAAATGTGGCAGTCATCCAATGTTTGCATTATGATGAATTTAGCTATAGATAGATAGATAGCTGGCATTCATTTGTTCAGGCAAGTGGTTTTGTTAACGTAAGTGAACCTAGCATTTGGCATTTACTGAGCGTTATTCCTAGATGGATTGTTTGTTTGTAGCCATGAATTGAGCATAAACATGGTTATTGTAGCATGCAGTACTATAGCCTACTAGCTACAATGTGTCCCACCAGGAAATGCGATATAGCACAGGGAAATCCGGTAAAACAAGTCGCCATAATTGTCCAATCATTGCTTTGTAAATAATGGTTATATGTCCTTGATGAAGGGTAATTCCATGTTATCAGAGTAACGCTGAGACTCACTTTAAAATGTGTGGCAAGATTCAAAGATGATTGCATTAAGAATTAGGTTTCAGCCATGATATGACACCTTGAGTATGAACAAATCTGTTTTGGTTATTGAACTACACTAAGTGAAGTGGATCAATACCCGGTAATAGAATGACTGTAACAGATTGACATCATGGTTCTGTACTAGACAGAAATGTATAATTATGAATATCATTCTCTTCATGGTGAAGTGTCCTATACAAAGGTAGAAAAATGTAATATCCTCCTTTGCATGTTTATTCTACACATGGGCTATTATTCAAAATGTTAATCTTTTTAATTATTTAACCCTAATGAGCTCTGCCTCTATACATGACCAAATGTGGTTGGTCCAGACCGGACCAAATCTCTACCAATCATAGATGTCTATGTTTCACAAGTTTGGACATTACAAGAAATTAAAGGTATAGTACAGTATAGTGCTGCAGAGTAGAGTATATAGTTCAATACAGCACAGTATAGTTCAGTCCAGAAGAGTATATTACATTATATGGTACTTTACTCATGTGCTCTACTGTACTGAACTCTACTTCCATCTCCGTGACCAGAAATCAAAGCTTTTGCATATTCCACATTTTTAGGATTTAAAATGGTTGAAAAATGTATCTATGCCTTAATTTAAAAAAAATACAGACTCTTAGCTTTCATTTGGAACAAAATGTTAAATGCTCCTATAAACTTCAGGTTATTGCTGATTGGTCCTTTTTTACATGGAAATGACCTGAAACTAAACTACTTTTCCTTTTTTTTTCTTTGGTCAATCACTACAATGTGAATGTACCAGTAGGCCTTCATGTGTTAGTTATATGCTATTTTTCTTTGGTCAATCACTACAATGTGAATGTACCAGTAGGCCTTCATGTGTTAGTTATATGCAATTTTTCTTCGGCCAATCACTAAAATGTGAATGTACCAGTAGGCCTTCATGTGTTAGTTATATGCGATTTTTCTTTGAGATGTACTGTATGTCAGTTTCTTGTCTTCTCGTGTTATTTTCCTGCTTCCTTCAATTGGCATGGCATACTGTTGCATGAACAACCCAGAACAGTGTGAGAACAGCCCTGAATCAGGATAACCTCTAACACCGGTATTGTAACAGCCCCTAGTCCTCCCGCTACCTGCCCCACTAACACTTGCTGCATGTTGCTGTATGTTTCAGGTTTATGAACAGGCGGGCCTCTGCTAACTGCCGCTACCAGCCCACCTGCTATGAGCATGCTGCAAACTGCTATACTCACGCGGTGAGTTCACCTTCCCTAAGTGTAGGCCTACTGTACAAAGACAGGTTTTCAAATGTCACACCTCAATTGCTCTTTTTCCCATGCTTAATTCTATTGACAGAATTCTACCTGGTGTTGATAGGGTTATGGAGAAAACACATTTGATGAAAAACACTATCATTATATACTAGACTGAGTGTATGTTACAACAGTTGGTAATGTGAATCTGTCTCCCTTTGTCTGTACCCTGCAGCTACTCATCGTACCAGCCGTTGTGGGCATGGCCCTGCTGCACCGGCTCTCAGATGACCGATGGGAGAAGATCACAGCCTGGGTGTACGGCATGGGCCTGTGTGCCCTCTTCCTGGTCTCCACTGTGTTCCACATCATCACCTGGAAGAAGAGCCACATGAGGTGAGGAGACAGAGGAATGTTCGATCACACTAGACCAGGGGTCTTCAACCTTTTCTTGCAAAGGGACCCCCTCCCAGGCAAAATGCCGACCCAGGGACCCCACCATACTTAAGCAAATATTATGTTTTACATGTCTTATCATCAGGTGAATGGAAAGGAGAAGTGATCAACATTTTAAAGTGAATAGATTTGTTTGATTATTTTGACCTCCCCACATTATAATAGAAAGACGAAGTGTAAACGCATAGCCTATTAGTTAGAAAGGTAACTCTAAACTCATTTTCGCTAAGAGCAGTTGCTTAGCGCTGGTTAAACAAAGGTTAGCCATGTGTTGGTAAAAATGAAAGTCCAAGCCAAGAGCTTACCAGCAGCACTTCTTGCAGTGATAGCCTATTCACGGGTGCTTATTCAAAGCCTATGTCAGATACTTCAGTGAGTTTAATTTGCAGTAACAGGTCTGACTACCTGAGTTATATTATACAGCACCCAGCACATAATAATTGTAATTGCATACTAGGTATGAGTGGGCAGACGCAATCAAAGGCCAATGAGAGAGATATTGAATGCTTGGTCTTGATTCTAGGTCTGTGGAGCACTGCTTTCATATGTGTGATAGAGTGGTCATCTATTTCTTCATCGCTGCCTCCTACACACCATGGTAAGTTCTATTTCTAATACCAATTTCCATATGTCACTTATGGGATGCACCTAAGGGGCGGATTGCAAGCTCGAAGTATCCAATCACACACCCTCTGTTGGAGACAGAGTGACGAATGAGGTGAGCCCCTCTCCTTCATTAAGGTAGCCACTCGCCTGCCAACTGGTAATTCTCGCCTTTACCTTGCGGAAGTGACCGCGTTCACCGAAAGCTCGCCTCAGCACAACTAGATTCCTGTCTTTCTAGTGAACTGTTCTCAGGCGAACCAAGAGGTTAACGCTGCCGAACTTAGAACCTCAGCTCTTGTCGATTAGTGTTGAGTACTGACCGAAAGGAACATTTTTGCTTTTTTTGTTTTCAGGTAGTGCCACATGGCAAGCTACCGAGACTCGGTTAGCCCTCGCTTCAGCTAACTAGGCTAGCACACACTGTAAGGCTTTAACTAACCACTAGCAAATGTCTAGCTCCTGCCGCAATGCTTAAGCTAGCTACAAAGCAAGCTAACCGCACCAGCCTTACTACCAGCAACACTGTACTATTGTTAGCTCTCTTCTCTTGTCTGGTTCAAATCTACTTTTACATGTTTGTATTAACTTCCTATGGTTGATGTCTGCACACCCGCGGATATCGAATTAGCATAATAAAAAAATCCCCATAAAAAATCGGTCAGTTTAAGCTAGAAATATGTTTTTTTGTTGCATTGGATGCATCTCAATCCACCGCATCCACCTATGTAACACTTCCGCATCAGCGTTGAAAGGTGACAGAGCTAGAGCAGTGTTTGTCAGACCATGACACATCCCGAACATCGGTCTTCTCACAAAATCGTCTGTAGCGTCCGAACGGTTTGGGTTACAAACTATTATTGACTGTTGGCTACGACCTCCACAAGCATCTTGAGACTCGTCTGAAGTCTGTACAGCCAATCTGCCAACTTCTGTCTGTAGCGTCCGTACAGTTTGGGCTACACACTAATCTAACGTACATGTTGGTTGTTTTGGTCTAGGATGCCCACAGGCCTAACAAGAATCGTCTGAAGGTCCCCGGTTGCAGTCGAAAAAATGTATGGAAGTAAATTATATATACAAAAGTATGTAGACACCCCTTCAAATTAGTGGATTCGGCCATTTCAGCCACACCCGTTGCTGACAGGTGTATAAAATCGACTACACAGCCATGCATTCTCCATAGACATATATCGGCAATAGAATGGCCTTACTGAATAGCAACTGTAAGTGCTGTTATTGTGAAGTGGAAACGTCTAGGAAAAACAACTGCTCAGTCGTAAAGTGGCAGGCGTAGTGCGTAAAAATCGTCTGTCCTCTGTTGCAACACTCACTACCGAAGTCCAAACTGCTACTGGAAGCAATGTCAGCACAATAACTGTTCGTCGGGAGCTTCGTGAAATGGGTTTCCATGGCCGAGCAGCTGCATACAAGCCTAAGATTTCAATGCCAAGCATCAGCTGGAATGGTGTAAGGCTTGCTGCCAGTAATGAATCACGCTTCACCAAATAATCTGGGTTTGGCGGAAGCCAGGAGAACGCTACCTGCCCGAAAGCATAGTAACACCTTTAAAGTTTGGTGGAGGAAGAATAATGGTATGGGGCTGTTTTTCATGGTTTGGGCTAGGCCCTTAGTTCCAGTGAAGGGAAATCTTAACGCTACAGCATACAATGCCATTCTAGAAGATTCTGTGCTCCCAACTTTGTGGCAACAGTTTGGGCCCTTTCCTGTTTCAGCATGACAATGCCCCTGTGCACAAAGCGACTTCCATACAGAAATGGTTTGTCGAGATCGATATGGAAGAACTTGAGCCCTGACCTCAGCCCCATTGAACATCTTTGGATGAATTGGAACGTCGGCTGCGAGCCAGGCCTAATCGCCCAACATCAGTACCCGACCTCACTAATGCTCTTGTGGCTGAATGGAAGCAAGTCCTCGCTGCAATGTTCCAACATCTAGTGGAAATCATTCCCAGAAGAGTGGAGACTGTTATAGCAATAAAAGGTGGACAAACTCCATATTACTGCCCATGATTTTGGAATGTGATGTTTTACAAGCAGATGACCAAAAGTATGTGGACATGTAGTGTATATACAGTGCATTTGGAAAGTGTTCAGACTCTTTTTCCATATTTTGTTACGTTACAGCCTTATTCTAAAATGGATTAAATAAATAAAAATCCTCATCAAGCGACACACAATACCCCATAATGGGCTCCCGAGTGGCGCAGCAGTCTAAGACACTGCATCTCAGTGCTAGAGGCGTCACTACAGATACCCTAGTTCAAATACAGGCTGTATCACAACCGGCCGTGATTGGGTGTCCCATAAGGCGGCGCACAATTGGCCCAGTGTCGTCCGGGTTCTTAACTGACTTGCCTAGTTAAATAAAAATAATGACAAAGCAAAAACAGTTTTTTCAAAATGCTTGCAAATGTATTAAAAATAAAAAACCTATACCTTATTTACATAAGTATTCAGACCCTTTGCAATGAGACTCGAAATTGAGCTCAGGTGCATCCTGTTTCCATTGATCATCCTTGATGTTTCTACAACTTGATTGGAGTCCACTGAGACTCTTCCTAGAGCTGGCCTCCCAGCTAAACTGAGCAATTGGGGGAGAAGGGCCCTGGTCAGGGAGGTGACCAAGAACCCAATGGTCAGCTCCAGAGTTCCTATGTGGAGATGTGACAACCTTCCAAAAGGATAACCATCTCTGCAGCACCACCACCAATCAGACCTTTATGGTTGAGTGGCCAGATGGAAGCAACTCCTCAGTAAAAGGCACATGACAGCTCGCTTGGAGTTTGCCAAAAGGCCCGTAAAGTACTCAGACCATGAGAAACAAGATTCTCTCGTCTGATGAAACCAAAATTGAACTCTTTGGCCTGAATGCCAAGTGTCATGTCTTGAGGAAACCTGGCACCATCCCTACGATGAAGCATGGTGGTGGCAGCATCATACTGTGGGGATGTTTTTCAGAGGCAGGGACTGGGAGACTAGTCAAGATCGAGGGACAGATGATTGAAACAAAGTGCAGAGAGATCCTTGATGAAAAGTTCTCTGGAGCAGGTTAGGACCTCAGACAAAGGGCAAAGGTTCACCTTCCAGCAGGACAATGACCGTAAGCACAGAGCCAAGACCACGCAGGAGTGGCTTCAGGACAAGTCTCTAAATGTCCTTGAGTGGCCCAGCCAGAGCCCAGACTTGAACCCGATCGGACATCTCTGGAGAGACCTGAAAATAGTTCTGCAGTGAAGCTCCCCATCCAACCTGACAGAGCTTGAGAGGCTCTGAAGATAAGAATGGGAGAAACTCCCCAAATAGATGTCGGGGCGGCAGGGTAGCCTAGTGGTTAGAGCGTTGGACTAGTAACCGAAAGGTTGCAAGTTCATATCCCCGAGCTGACAAGGTATAAGTCTGTCGCTCTACCCCTGAACAGGCAGTTAACCCACTGTTCCTAGGCCGTCATTGAAAATATGAATTTGTTCTTAACTGACTTGCCTAGTTAAATAAAGATAAAATAAAATAAAAAATACACGTGTGCCAAGCTTGTATCGCCATACTCAAGGCTGTAATTGCTGCCTAAGTTGCTTCAATAAAGAACTGAGTAAATGGTCTGAATACTTACGTATATTATATTTCAGTTTTTGTATTTTTAATATATTTGCTAACATTTCTGAAACTGTTTTTGCTTTGTCATGGGGTATTGTGTGTAGTTGGGGGGGGGGGACTATTTTAATCAATTTTAGAATAAGGCTGTAATGTAACAATGTGGAAAAAGTGAAGGGGTCTGAATGCACTGTATATGGAGACTGTTTAGTGCCAAAATAAAGGGTTAAGTACATGTATATGTTGTACCATGTAGTCAATGCGTGTGTATGGGCCAGTAAGGTCCAAAATCATTTTTAATTAAATACATTTTTTATATATTTTTTTGATACCTTAAAAGGGGTCTTAAAATTCCCAATCAAATAGCAAAATGATCCTTGGCATGACCTTTTTTTAAATAATTCCATATAGCTTAGTAGTAGCTCAAGTCCTGATGTCTCTGTATCGATTAGCCAGCTCTGGAAAAATACTCCTATCCCGCATGGCCCCCCGCTAAGAAACTGCTTCCCATGGTGACAGCCTGCCTCAGAGAGGCTAGGAGCTCATGGAATAAACCCCTTACCAGCAGCATCCTGAATCGGGGTTCCCTAGCAAGGCCATGTATGATCTGGGTTTCGCAACCCTCCCAAGGTGTAGCCGTCACTGGCTGACCCCCTCCACCCCACACGCTGTGCTGCTAGCACTACTGGCACTTCCCTCCCTGGAAAGATGGATCACTTTATTGCCTCCATTTTCCATAAGACATACAGACAATCAAACAATCCTTTTCGGCGGCCTCAGCAAGGTTCCTCCCTCCTAACCCCCCTAAGGGGGGCAAGAGGTGCCAGTCAAACTAGGTCAAAGCCCTAAGTGGCAGAGGAGTATAGTGTGCAAAGCCTCTCTCGGGTTTAACGTAAGCTGTCCCCCACCCTCGCGTGACCTTGGTGAGGCACATCTGTAAAAAGAATAATAAAAAATAATATGTATACACTATTCCCTTTTGCAAAAGCACACTTTCGTGACATTGCTCACATGGGAAGATGGAGGATGTGCACTCTTACCATGAGGGCCATCCCCCTTGGACTCTCCGCTTGGCACCTTATCAGGTTTTAGCCAGGGATGAAAAAGTTAACATGCCCGTTCTCCCTCCGGTCTCTTCTGACATATGGAGCTGGATGACAGATTGCCTTTTGCTATTATACCATGGCTTCCTTATTTTTCCTTGCCTTACGGCATTGTTGCCTGTCTTTTGCACTAGCAACACAGTAAAAACAGGCTCATGTGGGCACCTCCTCGGTACTACCACCAGGAGGCGCCATCATGAACTGAGCACGGCAGGGGAGAAATCTTGCACCTTTCTCTGTTTTAATAGTGACAAACAGGAAATCAGGTTTCCGGGGTTCACTTTAGGGACCACAGCCTTTTTTGGGGCAATTTCATGGCAACTTAGCTCTATTGATAGAAAACTATTTTTGTTGAGCTATAGTCAGTACAGTATTCCATATCCCAAAAATAAGAGGGGGGAAATGGTTACCTTTGCTGGGCCCCAGAGCACCAAGTCCAATGCGCTCTGGTTTTTTTTCCCTTGTCCCGTTCTTAACTGCGCTTGGTTTGTGCAGTCTAAGATTAGGTCAGCTCCACCTTTGCTTTCTGAACGAGCGGCTGAGGAGATCTTCGCTCATTCTAACCCTCCCTTCCGGGGTAGGGCCAAAACAGACCAGACACATACAGGCAACTGCCAAAATAAAGGAAACACCAACATAAAGTGTCTTAATAGGGCGTTGGGCCACCATGAGCCAGAACAGAGTCAATGCACCTTGACATAGATTCTGCAAGTGTCTGGAACTCTATTGAAGGGATACGACACAATTCTTCCACGAGAGGCTTTGATGGTGGTGGAAACCACTGTCTCAGGCACCACTCCAGAATCTCCCATATTGGGTGGAGATCTGGTGACTCGCTCACACACACGCTTCAAACCCCCTATGCTTCTTTGAGACCAATGGGCAACTGGGCATTTTCGTACATGAGCATGATGGGATGTTAATTCCTTAACTAACTCAGGAAGCACCTGCTTTCAATATGCTTTGTATCCCTCATTTTCTCAAGTGTTTCCTTTATTTTGGCAGTTACATGTAGCTGATCTATTGCTTAGGATTAGGATCTGGTTAACCAGCATGTTTCCTTCTTTCTTTTGGCTACACGGGTTGCCCCCGCTAGTCATTCCATTTGCCGGTCTTTCTCGCGCAAAGAACCCCACTCGGTAACACGAAATAGCCATACCTATTGCCACCTGCAGTCCAAGAGGATCAAGCATGTTTTGCAAGAAACATTCATGCTCATATGCCTTCGACCCATTACGAGGTATCCTGGGTTAACTGGGACACTCTTTGCCTCTCCCTCCCATGGAATTATTACGCCCGGGGTGAACATGCTGGCACTTCAAACCAGTCCCTGAGAACCCGGTCTCCCCATCTATCCAGACTGACTCGAGAAGACACTGTTAGAAGCGTCAACCCTATAACGGTCTTTTGGAGAACCTGCCCCTAAATTATGATTAAGCACCACTAGGGGTGGAAGCCACGGCACACCCTCGTACACCCTCTCAAGGGTAATGCCCTATGCTTTTTCTCTCTCCTAGGCCTGACACCCCTACTCTAAGCAGAGCGAGGTAACAGGCTTATCCCCGATCTTCGACCCCCGCAATGACCAGGTGCATCCTTGTTAGCGGAGACCACTCTCCTGCTCTAAAACCAGTCCTTGTAGCCACTGTTATGCAGGAATCCACGGACACTAACATACGGAAAGATTTGTACCCTCACCTAGTAGCTGTTACCCTCTGTGCATAGCCCGTGGGAGGATAAATCTGAATGCGACAAGCCGGCCACTCAAGATCTTTCACAATCCAGAGTGCCAGTGCCCCACATACATGCCCATTGTTTGGCGAAACAGACAATGCATTTTTTGGAGAAGTGGTGTAACCTACACAGATCATTCCTTAAATGCTCCGTATGCTTTATTGCAGGACTTTTTTGGACAGAAGACTTTTTTGGAGATCTCCAGAAGATCTCCAAACGTCCAGTTGACTGCTATCTCGCCTGTCACACAGGCCTCGACAGATGTTATACTTCTCTTTCTAACCCGCTTTACCATCTGCCCTATGCCTGCAAAACAAATAAGTGGGCTGTACTCACTGGCAGCCAACCCCTGCAGAGGGAGGCCCCCTACATTGTTAACCGCTATATTGAGATAGTGTAGGCTATTGTATTGGAAAATATAATAGCAAGGTTACAGCCCGGAAGGGCTCATTCCACTAGAGATATGACTACCTCTTGGGCACTGGTCTAAGGCATCTCCTTAGGGGAGATTTGCGCTATAGCGTGTTGGGCCACCCCTCATATGTTTGTGGTCTTCACCGACTGGATGTCACTGCACCTTCGTGGGGCATACTCCCTCAGTGTCGTAGCCTCTGAGGGGTGATGCTGTTGGAGCTACCCTGGCTTCAGAGAGCATGTCTGTGTTATGGGAGTTTACCATATCCCATAAGTGACACATTGAAACAAGTATAAGAAATACAACTTTGGGTTACTTGTGTAACCCCGGTTCTATGAGAATATGAGTGAGATGTCACCACTTTTCGCAAGAGCGCAAGAACTAGAGGCATGATTGAAAATGACCAGTTGGCTGGCGAGTGGCTCCCTTTATGGAGGAGAGGGGCTCACCTCATTCGCCAATCGACCAGTCTGTCTTCAACAGACGCTGTGTGATTGGATAATTCGAGCCTGTGACCCGAACCGTAGGCATATCCCGTAAGTGACACATGTCACTGGTATTCGCATAGAACCGGGGTTACACAAGTAATTCAAAATTATCTCATGTGTGTGATGAGGATCCTGTAGTTGGTATGTTTCCCTAGGCTAAAGTGTGGAATGAACATCATCTTTCTCTCCTGCCAGGTTGAATCTTCGTGAACTTGGCCCACTCGCAGTTCACATGCGTTGGTTTGTATGGCTAATGGCTGCGGCAGGAACGATATACGTCTTCAACTACCACGAAAAGTCAGTATAATAACCTTTCTGCATTTTAATGATGCCTTTTTTGCAATGTAAATGTATATATTTTTTTTAATTAAATCTTCAGTGGAGTAATTGGATATGTACAGACTACGGTCTCAATGAATCCTATAACAATGAAGCTGATGAACAGGGCCGTTGTTATATCTGCTAACCATCATCACTTGTTTTTGTTCTCAATTTTGTAGTTTTTCTGGTGATAAAGTAGGTCTTTTTTTAATATGGAATATTCTGTGTGTTTTTTGTTCTAGGTATAAAGTTGTTGAGCTTGCCTTCTATTTGACTATGGGTTTTTTCCCTGCGTTGGTTGTGACATCAATGGTAACGTACTCAGTTTTACATATTGACTTTCTGCTGTAATCTCCTTACTCAGTCACCACCCACACTCACAGCGGTAGTGGCAGTGCTGCTTACATCTGCATCTGCTGCTTACTGTTTGCATTGACACTCTGTTTCGAGCTCTCTGGCAGACGCATTAAACATGACTGGTTCTCCATAACTTCATTAAAATGTCCCTAGAAAATCCGGAATCTGTCAATTCCACCAAACCGGCGTCTACATATGTGAAAACAGCGCATTTCTAGGATCTGTGGTTAAATAAATAAGGTCCTAACAAAAAAATGCTTCTCTGTGACATCACAGGGTAGGATTATAAGGGAAAAACAGATTTTTCTTGCCCAAAGGAGGGTATTTTCTTGCTCCCCACGTCTCCGTCAATCTCATAGTGTTTGAAAATCACTGTTTTTAAAATGGTTCAACTTTCGATGATGTCATCGGGTAGAACTGTTCACTTCCTTTTTTTTTTCTATAAAACTTAGAAATGGGCCGTTGACACTGGAGTTGTGCTGGAGATGGTGAAAATGAGGTTGAAAAGTGGTGGAGTTGTTCTAAGGTGCTCTATCGCTTTGCACCTTTGTAATACCTACCGTCATCTGGTGTTCTTGCAAAAACATCATGTTAATGTGTGTATTAGTGAGTTACTATACATTATCAGTAGCATCCATCACCAAGGCGTAGTGATCTCAGCCTCCATCACCACCCTTCACATGTGTACCACTAATCCCTCAAACTCAACTCTGGACCTTGAAGCCAGTCCCACTGCATTTTTTCATTATTCCCCTCTAATCAGGGTCTGATTTAGACCTGGGACACCAGCTGTGTGCAATTAATTATTAGGTAGGACAGAAAACCAGCAGACTCCGGACCTCGTAGGGTAAGAGTTGAATAGCCCTGCGCTATATGATCAGCAGAATATCTGTTGTTCAGCTTCCTATGCCCCCCTGTGGACTTCTTGTGGTAGGTCACCTAGACTCCAAAGGTTTTTAGGGTTTGTATTACTGTACTATATACTGAACCTTGGAGAATAATATTCTAGTCCTTTACATGAGATTTTCCCCAAAATTTTCCACAGAACAACACGGATGGACTGTACGAGTTGGCCTGTGGGGGACTCATCTATTGCCTGGGCGTGATCTTCTTCAAGTCGGACGGGGTCATCCCGTTTGCCCATGCCATCTGGCACGTGTTTGTGGCGCTGGCTGCAGCCGTGCACTACTACGCTATCTGGAAGTACCTCTACAGGAGTCCCCCTGCTAATACTATTCGGGACGCCTGACCCCCACCGCATCAAGTAGGCTAACTGAAAACACATTGCCCTCCAGTGCCTCTCGACATAGGCACCAGCAAATAAAGACTCCCACAACTGCCCACCGAGGATGCAACCACAGCCGGAAAGTTTACGAAAACGACCATGCATTGTTTACTGTTTTTAGGTAGGGAACAGTTTTTCGGTTTATCTTTGACTGTACAAACTTTGAACAAAGGTTATTTGTAATTCTGTTTTTGTACGACTGTTATTTATTTGGAACCCCCAAACAACTAAAATGATCAACCTTTGACTTCCATTTGGGAATTGTTCTCATCTTCTACACATAATGATACGTTGGGCTGAGTTGATATCAGTGCTTTGTATCACTTCACATTCCATACTTAGTATCTTCTGTCATTTGTAGTGATTTTGTCAGTCATCTTAATGATTGGAAAGCAGTTGGGAAGGACATTCAACAGAGTTGGGCTTTTCACTCTGAGGTAAATGTGCATGGTACACATTGGAAACAAAATGTCTGAATCAGTATTTATCAGTATCTAAGTGCAGTCTTATTTTTCAGAAGCACTTTTGTATGATAAGAACCACAAAGAACCATTGGATATGATGTTTAATAAGTACTCTGATTTGTGTAATTGTATTCTTTCTCACAAATATGGAGCCTTCAGAAGGTGAGTATTTGAGTTTGTATAGCTTTTAAAAAGGGTCTCTGTGATTGGACTGAACTTCCAGAAAGATACAATATCTACAGTACATCTGAGATGTCCTGTACTTCTGCACATATCACTGCTGCCACTTTTTAACGGTATAGTAGATAGTTCCATTATATCACACACTTCCTGATTTAAAAACTCTTCACATCCTAAATTACCCTTCTGTTCTTTGTATTAATTTGAACCTGTTATGTGTTTTTGGATCTTCAATGGTACTCCATTCCCTACCTTTTCTTTTGAGGAGTATTTGCCATTTCAGTTGAGAAACTATGAAGACCAGTACCATTATACTATGAAGTTGAATTGATTGAGAAACGTGTCATGTACAACCAACCCTATAATGATTTTTAATGGTTGGTAGATTTATCCATTTTTAGTTTTCTCCTTTGTTTCTCACAAATGTTCCTTGTGTAAAACACTGTACAGCCCTTGGTGAGCATGCCTTTTGGTTTTCCCCTCCCTGACATTTTGTGAGCTATGATAAGTGGAGAAATCAGATGATTTTGTTATGGATTGTAGCCATTCTGAAATGTCTTGCTCCCTTTACCACAATGTTTTGTAATATTTGTATATTCTGTTTTGGCACATGATCCTGTACTGGCCTTTTTAGGGAAAACATCCGCTTCTTGTTAACTCCCTACTTTATCCATTGGGTGTATTGGTGCTGTACATATAGAAAACAATGTTCACTCTGTAAGAAATAGGTTACGAATGTGTTGATGAAAAATAAATGCCCTCAACATTGTTCCTTTCTTCTCAGTTTGTCCATGTCTTGTAAATGTGTACTAGATCTATAGGTTGAAACTATAGCTGACCTCTTGGGGCTTGTCACAGCACTGTGACCTCTGGGGGCTTCATACAGACAGAAAACACATTTCTCCATTGTTCTGTGTAGGAAACCAAACCTTCATTAAAGGAGTTGCATTTCCCCTTAGCTCATTTCCTCCATGGACAGAATGGTAGCCAGACAGAGTCCCAGCAAGAGACCTTCCAATCATTGACCTTGATGCTTGAGACAGCTGCTGGGCCTGGGAGCTTTTTGATCAATCAGACTGGCAGGTGGATGAGAAAAACACACAAGCCACTGAAATGTTGATACCAGCAGTTTCATTCATTTAGTACCATGTACTGAACATACCACAACTGACCTTAACCCAGCCACCTGTAAAGGTTTTTTACTCCTTTAGAAATACTGGTTATGTGACATTACTTTCCTAAATGTATGAACAACTTCCTAATATTGAGTTGCACCCTTTTGACCTCAGAATAGCCTCAATTTGCTGGGGCATGGCCTCTACAAGGTGTCGAATGCTTTCCACAGGGATGTTGGCCCATGTTGACACCAAAGCTTCCCAGTTGTCAAGTTGGTTGGATGTCCTTTGGGTGGTGGACCATTCTTGAAACACACAGCAAACTGTTGAGCATGAAAAATCCAAAACCATTGCGCCTGGCACCGACTACCATACCCCCTTCAAAGGACCTTAAATCTTTTGTCTTGCCCATTCACCCTCTGAACAGCACAGATACACAATCCATGTCTCAGTTGTCTCGAGGCTTAAAAATCCTTTAACCTGTCTCCTCCCCTTCATCTACACTGATTGAAGTGGATTTAAAAAAGTGACATAAATAAGGGATCATAGCTTTCACCTGGTCAGTCTGTCATGGAAAGAGCAGGTGTTCATGTTTTTTTATAAACCAGGTGATTCGATCCCTAAATGCTGATTGGCTGAATGCCATGGTATACCATGGGTATGGCTAAAAATGACTATGTACTTGTCTAATTACATTGGTAACCAGTTTATAATAGCAATAAGGCACCTCTGGGGTTTGTGGTATATGACCAATGTACCATGTCTAAGGGCTGTTCTTAGGCACGAAACACCTCCTCCGACCTTATTGCTTAAGTACTATATAGATTCAGTGTATACAGTAAACAGTTTGAAAATGTTTGACACTAGCAGAAATAAGTGTGACACATCAAAAGAAACAGAAAATAGTTTATTAGACACTATGAATTACAGATCGGGAGGCCAAGGACTGAATATCATATGTTATGCATTCATTCCATGACAAACAAGACAGAATACTCCTTTCTTTGTGTATCTATGTACCCTCTGTGAAACAGTCCATTGGTGTTGCCATTAATACAATGGTAATTAGTTAATTGTAGCATTTTAAATAAGTAAAAAGACAATTGTAAATATATATAATATTTGCTGCATTAGATCTGAACCTATTCAAGTGGTGATAATGACATTACATCGCTGAGAGACTGAGGAACAGTCAGTGTATTCAAGGCACTGGAATAGACTCAGAATTATGGTTACTTTTTTCCATTCATGGGTGAGGTAGTGAAGTCACTCTACGGGAAGGTATGTGGGCAATGTGTGGACTGGTAATGGCTTTATCCTATTCTTTCATATGGTACGTCCATGGTACAGAATAGCATGTTAAAGTACATGGACACACACACAGCTAACAAAACCCATATCTGTACGGATGGGCTATAGAAATGTGAATAAGGAAAACCATCTTCAGCCATTTCTCTACAGCCAAAACATAGCTCTACTCTCACCTTGGCTGGACTATGATCTGCAACAGGTAAGGAACACTACACTGTATTTGGTCAATTGGGAATTTAATGAAGTATTATAGCAGAAATAGAGAACTCAGTAAGCTATGCAGTGTCATTGAGAGTAATATCACTCAGGGAGTGGACTTACTAGAACTGCGAAGGTCTAACAAGCAGACAAACAGCAGCTACAGTAACCTGAAATTGCCCTCCCCTTCATTGTAACATCGTTCTAACTAGTGAGCATAGAGATGGCTTCAAATATTAGTTTATATCAGAATATGACTAAAGGTAAACCTTTTCAGTTTTACCATCAAAGGACTCCGGTGACATATTTTGGCTGAGTGAAGGGACCCATAACAGGAATCTTCTTGAGACACCTAGTAGTGACATCGATGACAATCAATAGCAATAGAGACCCAATAGTGGGTCTCTTCAGAAATCGATTGAAGATCATTCCATACATTCCGTCCTCACAACTTTATTTCATGTTAACGTTGGTGAGACTCAATCTTAAAGCACTACGATTCCATGACACAAGGAACTAAAGGCTAAATCTATAGTATATAACCAGGATACAGGCGTGTCTTTCCAATAATGCCCAACAGTATCCATTACTGCTGCTGGATTTGGAGGAATTTCTGTAAAACTACCACATTGTTATGGTTAAGATAACCAATATAGTAGTGTTTTGCTTTCTTTGAGTAATGTATTTGTATTCTTTAATAATAATATTCTGGATTCTGTGCCTTTAAAATACATAGCCAGTAATGTATAGGAAAAATACTGTACAAAAACCCCCATATAGAATAGCTTTATATAAACATCTCTTATAACCAATGTATCATCTCTGTACTGAATCTTTTGGTTTGTAGTAAACTAATTGTTTGGGATTAACCACAGTACTGGACAACACCATCCTACTTTTTTCCCCGACATCTTTTACATTCATACAGCCATCTTACAGAAGAAGGCAAACACATGTCTACAAAAATACAGATATCGCTATTGATTATTAAAGAACCACTCTTGTTAAATCATGCTAAATAAAAAGGAAATAATTCAACCACTTTGCAATTAGCTTGAGGTTTGTGTTCTGAGAAATCATGCTGAAATATTCAAATAAAAACGATGAGATGATAATAACAATATCAACGACACAAACAGAAGCCATAATAATAACAATTAACAATTGAATATTTCAAAAAATTAATCTGTCCTTAATAGAAAAGATACATAAATATCAGGCAGATTAGACTGAGGAACATTGCACCAGGGCAGATTGTGACATGTTAGAAGATTGGTGCAGAGGGTTAGCGGAGTTGTGGTTGTGGAACAGGCTGCAGCAGAGAGACCACTGAGCACAGGGTGGGAAATCTGTCCACCATCACCATGCTAGCTAGCGCAAACCCCAACAGAAAATTACCGTGCCGTGCAACGCGAGACAAGAGGGTTCTACTGGAGACCAAGAGGTGCTCTGATTGGGGAATCGGTGTGGGAGGAAAAACTTGGTAGCATGAATTAATATAGCTTTGGAAAAGATTATTGCTCAATGTGTGATAGAAAAGAATCGCTGGTTTTTCTTTCCAACTGTACAGTTATACTGAGGTTTGAGAGAGAGGTTAAGTGCTAACAAGAAAATATTAAAATCACAAGAGTAGCTTATAGTCCTGATGTGATGAACTGATGTTACAGCTCTGCAATAGAACAACAATGGACACAAAAATGTATAATATTAACAGAAGTACAATAACATTAAAAAAATTGCAATACGAATGTACGGTACAAACCGAGAGAAAGGATGCTACAGAAAGGTACAGGACAATACAGACAGGAACAGGGTCTTAGGTAGGAGGAGAATCCCTCTGAAAACAGCACTGGAAAAGGATGGGGAGGGAGATACAACAGCTCTCAGTCCTGATCACATGTATAACACAGGTGAGAAAGTGGGAAAACAAACAGCATGGCATCATTTACAAAATGAACAGTGGAAAGAGGGGACAGGGTAGGGATCCAGAGAGTAGGTTGTTGGCTCATTAACACTCAAAGTGCCTTCTAGTACTTGAAAGAGGAAAGTGTGTGTGCATACTGTACATACATACATACATACATACATACATACATACATACATACATACATACATACATACATACATACATACATACATACATACATACATACATACATACATACATACATACATACATACATACCATATGTACATGTGTGTAGGGTGAGTGAGAAAACAGAAGGAACAAACTAACGGATGCCAGTGACAGAATTCAAATTCCAAATGATAGAATCATATAGGATTATCATGTACAGGGGTGAGGGGCTGGTGTGTGTGTGTGTGTGTGTGTGTGTGTGTGTGTGTGGGGGGGGGCAGTGCCACCAAAAGGGAGGCACATTGTCCTTTAAACTCTTGGGTGAGGGGGTGAGAGGGAAGGGTCTGGCGTGGATGTTAGTTTGGGGAGGTTCAAAGGGGCCCATGCTGAGCCTCGTATTTGGCCACAATGTTCTTGGTGCGACCCAGTTCCTTCCTCAAGTCGGCCACCTCTGAGCGAAGTGCACCGTTCTCCTTCTCTAGGAAGCCAGCCCGGATGGCAATTTGGTTCTCCTTCAGTCGCCTGGCATCCCGTGATCTTTTGGCTGCTACGTTGTTCTTTCTGCGTCTGGCCCAGTACTTGTCATCCTGGAAAGTGAGGTGAAACACACTGTTGTGATTCATATATTTTTTTTCACACTACCTGTGGTATTGTAAAATTATAAGTGATTCACCTGAGTAATAAATAATAGGTTTGAAATACAGTTTATGTCAGCATGCATTTCATTTTCACATTTCCATAACGTTGTTTAAAACTGCCTGACACGTTCAACCTCCTTTGCACCCTGCAGGAAGCCATCTTACCTCAACAAACAAAATAGTACATGTGATACACCTCTTCCAACAACATCGTATGACCCAGGTTAAGGGTGAATGACCACAGCTAAACCTGTCAATCTAAATCCTGGCCAAGTTCGCCTCCTCCCTATCAATACTGAAAAAGCTGCCGGTTTGGGTTTGCGCCAACGCTCCTCCTTATATTGTGGTTTAAAATACTTCTGGTTATTTAGGTGGAATAAGTCCACTTGCTGCTTACATAACATAAGAAAACATGGTGCTTAAAGTTTTTGGCCAAACAAGTGGCGAACCCTTTCAACCTTCCACATAAGTAGGCTCCAGGTAGGTTACCTTGAGATCTTCAGGGATGAAGATTTTGCGTGCCTTTTTGATCATGGGCTGTGGTTTGAGCTCCTCTGGGGCGAACTTGCGTTTTCGGGGGTCAAACATCTCCTGTCCGGGTACGCTGGACAGAGCCAGGTCTGCAGGGTCGGGCTCGTAGCCCACTGGAATTTGAATAGACTCTGGATCGATGGGGCTGGGGGTGTTCCTGGCAGCTGAGGGCAGCACTGCAGGAGACAGGCAAAGGAAAACAGGTTAGAGGGTCTGCTGAATTACATCTGGGCACTGTTAAGAAGAGACTGTTCTCTCAAAGAGCAGGCTTTGAGGTGCAATGGTTCTTGAGAAAGTAATGGTTATAAATTAGGCCTTATTAGACCTCAACTGGTTTCCTTAAAATGAAGGTTCTAGAATCTGCCATTAGCTTTTTATATTACATTTATGACAGAAGTCATTAGTACCCCCCTCACCTCCTACCCCATACCAGGTGTAGTAGGGGTACTTTTGAGTTCTCAAAAAAGCCCCCTTTAAAAAGTCCCAAGGAGGGCACTTAAGGGGAAACTAACACACGTGTGCCTGTTTACATCATAGTATTCTGCCATTCTGTTCTATATCATGGTTGTGCTTTACAAAGCTGATCCTCTAGAAAAGGGGTGTCAAACATACATCCCGGTCCAATGCGGCCTACGGGTGATTTGAGGTTTTTTTTTTTTTTTAATCTCTCATTTGTTTTTCAACAGGACAATGACCCAACAATGACCCAACACACTTCCTATGTGACCAAGAAAGAGAGTGATGGAATGCTGCATCAGATGACCTGGCCTCCACAATCACCTGAACTCAACCCAAATTGAGATGGTTTGGGATGAGTTGGACCGCAGAGTCAAGGAAAAGCAGCCAACAAGTGCTCAGCATATGTGTTTGAACTCCTTCAAGATTGTTGGAAAAGTATTCCAGGTGAAGCTGGTTAAGAGAATGCCAAGAGTGTGCAAAGATTTCATCAAGGCAAAGGGTGGCTACTTCGAAGAATCTCAAATATAAAATATTTTGATTTGTTTTACACGTTTTTGGTTACTACATGATTCCATATGTGTTATTTAATAGTTGATGTCTTCACTATTATTCTACAATGTAGAAAATAGTAAAAATAAAAAAGACACACCCTGGTAGGAGTAGGTGTGTCCAAACTTTTAACTGGTACTCTTTGTTTGTTTGTTTGTTTGTTTGTTTGTTTGTTTGTTTGTTTGTATGTATGTATGCATGTATGTATGTCACACACACACACACACACACACACACACACACACACACACACACACACACACACACACACACACACACACACACACACACACACACACACACACACACACACACACACACACCTTAAAATGTCTAAAACCAAATTGAAAATATGTAGAAAAGATAAATGGTCCTACAATCATATAGGTTCTTGACTGTGTCCAGCTTGCTAATAATCACCAAAATGAAAGCTAGACAGTCAGGGAGCATCAGAAATTCAGAAAACAGAGGACTACAAGACTATTTGTTGCAAATTTTGACAGCAAGGAAATATATCACATTTTTTGTGTGACCCTCCGGACCTCGTTGACGACCATATGCGGCCGCCGGGGAAAGATTAGTTTGACACCCCTGCTCTAGAATCAATACCAGCCTTGCATGTGAAGATGGACTATATTCTTATGTCAGTCTTATTCTATACATGCTCATCAAGTCAATGATTATTTAATCTAAATAATTCTACAACTGACCTTGCCCACAGGGAAGCAAAATAACTGTGGTTGCACCTTTTAACCAACAGGTGGAGCACAGAGAACACACACACACACACACACACACACACACACACACACATTTACCGACACACAGACACTCTCACAAACACAGAAGATATGTTATTTAAGCCTTTCTGGGGCCCTGTTATCAGTGCCTCTAGTCAGCTGAGCTCAGGCAGACAACAACATTTTGTCTGTAAATTGACTTAAGGCAACCTCCTCATCAGCCAGCCTCAACATGTGCCTCTGCAATCTCTCTGTGGATGTTATGTAACACCTAATAGATTTCTATTGCACAGAGCAGCAGGTCAGCAGTTGACACGGTTTCACATTCTACCTTTCATCATTCAGTGGATTAGCAATCAGAACTGAATAACTTAATTGGATGGCTTCATCAAATCAGCTGTAATTTGATTGGTGGCTGGCGGTGAGCATCTTATGACAGTAGAGCCCAATGTCAGTGTATTTACCTGAGATTCATCCACTTAAACAGCTTGACAATTACAAAGACTCACAATCAAAGAACTACAGTCTTTTGTAGTTGGTTTGAAAATGTAATGAGGAATGAAAGAAATACAAATTCTTCCTGCTGACGGTGAAAATATTTCACTCAAACAGAATTCAAAGGCTGACATTTTAGGTCACTTCCTACGTCATGACCCAGCTTCTCTGTGCTTTAAGCTGCCTACTGCCTTAAGCCTTCTGACCTTTGATCACAGCAGCATTTCTAGCTCCAGCCAGTCCTGGTTGAGATTTAAGCCAAGGCCAACATACAGGTCTGACTTGCTTGTACGTTATGCAGAAGGAAGTAAGACAGCTACTCCAGCCCTTTCAGAAGAGAAAACAAATGTGTAGGAATTTAGAGAAAAAAATATGGATGAATATGTATGCACTCATACATAAGTCGCTCTGGATGTGAGCATCTGCTAAATTGCTCAAATGTAGACACGCAAGCATGACAACTATACTCTAGCATCACCAGTGAATCATTGCGTCAGTAGTCACTGACACATTAAGCTAAAATGGCTGGCCATCCAAAGTGGTTCTTCAGCAGGGGTCCAATTCAATGCCTCATTTTAGTGAATTGTCAAGAACACGTTGGCTGCATGTTAGTCCCCAACAATGACAGGCCACTGACTAACACTGTCAGCTTAGTGCCAAGCTACTTACAAGGGCTAAATCAGACGCTGTCCAAAACAATCTGTCAAAAGTATATCACCTATATAAATAACAAGCACTGTGGCCCAAACATCTTATCACTGTAACCATTAATTCTGACCAGATTACTGAGGTAAAAATACAGTGACATGCTTTACTGGCTAAGAGTGGCCTGGTGAAAAGCCTGGCTGATAGTGCCCTATAGAATTTGGCTGTGACCTCCCCTCTACGAACCTCCAATAGGAAGAGACAACACACACCCGTCTGACATGTGTTCAACGTCCACCAAAAATAGATAGAAGGTAAGAGCTCTGCGTCTTGTTCCTTCTCCTGTAGGTAAATGCTCAGATTTGCATTGTGTGGGTGGGTAGTAGAACCAGTGCAGATGGGACGGAGGGCTAAGATGACTGACCTGACTCTCACCTGCATGTTCTTCCTCTGACTGCTGGACAGTCAGGAGAGAAACTCAAACCCTCTTTAAAATGGTTTGATTTTCACTAAAATTTTAAGCTTGACCCCTAAGGAATGACAACATCGAGTTTGTGCCTTTTCCAACCAATCTTCAAAATGAAGTGTGAGCTAGTCGGGGATTCCTATTATTGTGTATTAAGTGTTTACTGTATATGAATGTGATGCTAAACAACATGGAGTCAACAGGACTAACCACACCTCCCCTTTATCTGTTTACTATAGGGAGAGGATTTCCATAGGTACCACACACCTTATCAGACAGTCACTTCCATGGCACATAAGTTTAGACCTGACCTTTGACCTCGTCTACATTCCACTTCCTTTTTGGCCCCTGACAACAATAGACCGTAGGCCCCTTATTGAACCAGCAGTGGGACCCGCCCATCGCTAACTCCACTGGATATCTGCTGTGATAACAAAGCTATCTCAGGCTGCATTGTGCTTGCATGCAATATGGAATTGGGAGGTTGGTGGGGCGGGCTAGGCTCGAGGTGTATGTGATAGCAGTATAGCCTTGACCATGTGATCTCATCAGGGTTCAGCCTGTGCCTCTGCTATGGCTCCGACTGGGATCTGTCTGGTGAGGGACAATTAAAGGAAGGAGGTGAGGGAGAATTAAAGAAAGGAGGAGAAACTCATGCCATGACAAGCTCCCGTTAGCAGTGGGGCTACACATGGCGGATGCATGTGTCTGTCAGGAAGACCTAGCCGTACATGTGAGAGGGAATGTGCATAACGGCGAGAAGACAGGCCCTGTGAAACTGTACCAGAAAAAAAAAAAAAAAAAAAAAAAAAAAAAAACACGCTCACTCGCACTGAGACAAATATACATGCACGTACACCCTCACATGCTGTGATTCTTTGTACTGTAACTGTACAGATGTAATTCTTTGACACGAGTGACAGACTTGTGTCCGGATGTACTATTACTTCCTGTGGTGAGGCCAAAAACTATTTACAGTACCACGTCAAGGTGTGTTCCCAGCTTTTTTCTTTATTTTTTTACTTTGTGAAAGCAGTGGGGAAATAAATACTGAGAGGAACATTGTGGTCACTGTACGCACACTGAGGAAGGACATACTGTGTTTGGCATGAGTAATAATGTCATCATTAGAAACAAACTATTACACTTCTGTCTGCGACTACTTTCAAGGGACAAGCTAAATCATCTTAAAATATGTCAAACAGAATGTCATACATCAGAAGAAGTTGTGAATGTTTTGTTTTTTCTACCATGGCTATTGTGAGGCTATTTTTGGAATGGATGGGAATTTAGGGCATTTGCAATTCCTTCAAATGTGATTGCAAATCACAGTAAAAGCATGCTGGGTGGATCAGAGTAATAGTGGGGGGGAATTGATACAGTAGAGTATCGTAATATTAATACTATTTATGACAATATTATATCAATTTTATGACTCCAAATATCAATTCTCAACAGCAAACCTTTTGTATATTTTCTGCTAGGTAGTTGATGTTAGCTGGCGCTAGTCGGCTGTACCAAAACGTTGGTATTTCTCCTTCTATAGCGTTGGCCTCAATCTTCTATTAAAAATGGTGAGCCAACATGTTTTCAGGACTTTTATTTCCATGACGGATCAAAACTATTTTTTATCATGGGTCTCTCGTGTCCCCCTGCAGCAGACATAGTGAGCGATATGTCATGAACATCAAATCAGAATACATATAGAATCGCAATAAATATCGTATTGGCACCTAAGTATCACGATAATATTGTATCGTGAGGAGCCCTGGTAATTCCCAGCACTACCATTTAAGTGGTAACTCATAGGAATTCAAGTCCACTACACAGGCCAGTTTCACTAGATCACCATCACCGTTCACGCCGGGACATGGTAGATCATTAATGACTAAGATTAAAAACCTTTGGACATACATAGGTCTATTGGAATAAAATGCAGCAGAATGTGTTTTGTGTAAGAGTTCAACTTCTATTTAATCTGAGGATGTTACTGATAAGTGTCAACTCATATCCATAAAACCTCAAGAAGTATGGGACAAAAAAAATATAGGTCCCACCGAGCAGAGACATTGTAAACATGAGCTTCTGTTATACACTGGAACATTATAAAAAGGAAGGTTTCCATACAGTGTGGATGTGATTATAAGGATTGTATTTGACACACTGTGCTCTACCAACTATGGTAATGAGAAGATCACACACACCAACCAAAATACGTACCAAAGTTACTATATAACACAAACCAATGGGCACACAGAAATATTTCCTTTAAACATAACTGATGTGATAACACCTTATTTATACATTTTTATTAACTAAAACAGGGTCATAAAGACAACTACCATCCTCATCATTAATTAACTAGTTTCAAAATAAAACAATTACAGGCAATAGAATCACTGTTTTCCCCTCGACTAGAAGATTCAGATAGGATGTCCATTATTTAGCAACAAAGAATTGGCTAGCACAAACCAGATTACATCTGCCTGCTCCAACAAACACACCAATTACACTGACCCTCTTTATTCACTCCCCCACTTTCAAGAGGCTGAAACCATGACAACTAGCCTTATGGAAGATGTTTGCCTTGGTGATGCATGTAAATAAGGTATGTTTATCCTCACACCTCTAAATAACAGGGTACCAGGAATGTGTGTTTCATTAAGGAGGAACGTTTAACTTTTTCTGGTTGTCTCTTCAGTAGGCAGCAACAGATACGTCAAGATTCACCTTAACCAAACAAAGCATTGCGTGCCAAGCAACAAAATGAGCCTAATCTAAATCAATATTGGAATGTCATCAGGAATGTAGTAAAACTGTAAATGTTTGACAAAACTACACAGTTGAGGGATCAAAACTACAACCTACCCAAGTTGTACAACTACTGTCCCTCCAGTTTAACTTTCTAATACTTGGCACAATGCCACTCAAACTCCAAAGTCCAGGGTCAGAATTGTAGAAGAAATGTCCTAGCATACTCAAAGCCCCTGAATTAGCCTAAATATGGAGAAACCTCTATCTGTGCTTTTGGTCAGAGTGGAATGGGGTATACAGTAAAGGAGAAAGTTCAGTGTTGAGAAGACAACCTGGTCATGATATGCGTGCTGAGTACACCAGGTGGATAAACAGCGCCAGGGGCATATTATTACAAAGCGCAACAACTAAGGCTTTGACCATAGAGATTTGCCCTAATTTGAGAGCTATAGGAGGGTTGTTTGTGTGCGTTTGGTTGACCTTGCAGATGTTAGCCCTCGTTTGAGAGTGTTCCTGTGCTGTGTGTGTTGTGTGTGATATGGTATTTTACCTGCTCTGGCTGGGGGGCTCTGGAGACAGTTCTGGGAGACCATGGCTGTATGAACAGAGATAGTGGCGTGGCTATTGAGGTCGACCACAGAGGGTATGGGGGGTGCAGGGGAAACCTGCTGGATAGTGGGCTGCCGGGACTGCTGTGGCTGGTTTTGGTTATTCTGAGCTGAGTTTGCAGGGATGCCATTCTCTGACAGAAACTCTTCCAGGTCCATGTACTCCAGCTGAAAGTTGTCCCCATCATATGGCAAGGTCTTGTCCCACAGGGTTGGCCCTAGGAAGGCCGACTGTGGAGTATTGGCACCACCTTCCTCATCCAACTTTTTCTCATCTTTTCCAAAACCTGCAAATATTTGGAGAGAGTCATATCACGGTTAGACCAAAACAGACAAACAATGTCAAAACAGCTAAGCCAATAAAAGGCCAAGGTTTTAATTTATATATATACACACACACAAATATCTAAAGCCCCTGTTGTTGATTAAGCGTATACTTGAGGCATATGTGAATGTGTATATACTTGATGCAAATAGATGAATAACCAAACACCCCATCAACTCCAAAAGTACCCTCTAGGGGACAACCTCCAGTCTCAGGAAATATATTTTAATTTCTCTTCAACCTATTTCCAGAAGTTTTAAAGAGTTTTTTCAAATCTTATATATATAGTCCCTATCAAGTTGTTGACAAATAAGTACTAAATGGTTTCTAGCCTGGCTAGTCTTCGGAATACTAACTCTTTACAGTAGATTGCAAACTTCCCACAATGTACTACTGTTGGACTTGCTTTTGCCCTTTAAAACTATTTTTGTAGTAGTGTTCAGATTGTCTAAGTTGTTGGGAAAGTTGTCAAAATGTCAGTTCTTTTTAAAAGTTTAGATAGAATGTAGTTGATGTGGTTAATAAAACAGTGGTTGTTTGATTGGTAGAAGATATTTCTGTTCTGATTTAAATAGCAGAGAAGTAGACCAAGATGCCATATCCTCTAAGTTTTTGCCTAAGTTGTTGGGAAAGTGGTCAAAGTAGCTGATGTGTCAAAAGTCTAAATGTTTACTTACTGTCTCATGGTAGAAATGTGCTCACCCAGTGCTATAAATGTTACATTTCTGAAACTTATATGACAGTTAATTCAACAGTGGGAAGTTAGCTTAACGAATGCAGTGGATAACCGTTACTAAAACAGCTGTCACTTTTCATCAGAAGAAGATAACACATTCAAATCCGAAATCAGAACAGAATTGCCATGACACCAGAGTTTTGACTTCGATACCAGGTTTAGTATCACTTTACTCGATACAAAAATGATACCAAATGAAAAAAAAAGGGTATTAGCCAAAGTCACAGAATGGTAATTGATCCAGATGGATCTTTTGAGTCCATTATCATTACATTTGAAAAATGTTTTAATGTATGCATTAATTCATAAATTATTAAATAAATGTCACCTTTTTTTAACCAATCAAACTACATAACATTATGGTCATCATTTATTTGAATGGTAAATCTCTAGTCTATTGATAAACTGGGTAAATCATGATGTAGCCTAGGCCTATTTACAATACAAGGGAATGCATATTCAATAGGTGTGTCCATGCATTGAGTTATTGAACCTTGTTTTGGCTGATTTCGTTGGGCTACAGATGAAACCAATCTGTTTCCCTTCCATTTGGGACTTATTTTAAAGTATGCGCGTTCTCTTTAAGACCCATGACGTCATTCACACGCACCCACCTTTGAAAACATTTATTAACAGTTTCAACATTTCTACATGCTGTTTTTCACTATTCAAGTGTGTTAACTTATGTGCAGCATAAGTGGTGATGCAGCTCAGACTCCCAGTGGTTCCTCCTGACAGGCTTGGGCTAGCAATGAGTAGGTGGAGTAGGCACCGTGCTCTTGCGCTATAAGGGGACATCGGCTACGCTGATTGACAGACTTGATCCTCTCTCAATCCGTTAACGACATGAGACATGACAGAAGTACCAAATATAACAAAAATTCAAGTACACAACCGTTTTTCAGGTTCTAGTATACAAAAAGTACTGAAGTTTCGGTATATCGTGAAACACGCAATTGAATAGCAGAGAAGTAGACCAAGATCTCATACCCTCCAAGTTTTTTGTCTAAAGTGCTGGGGAGCTCCGCAATTTTTTTTTTTTTTTAAATACAGAAAATGCAGTTGATGCGGTTACTAAAACAGCTGTATCGTTTTATCGCATGAATATATTTTTGTTACGATTTCAGATTTCAATTGCAGAGAAGTAAAGGAAGATTCCATACGCCCTAACTTTTTGTCTAACTTGTTGGCAAAGTGTCAATGTAGCTGATTGTTGTCACAAGTTATTGTTCACAGTGCATAGAATGTTGGATGTAATGATGTCTGTCACAATGGGACCTTTAGAATGTTGAAATCCCTTTAGAGTGGATGGAGGACAAAACGAAGGGCAAAAAGCTTTACAGTTTATAAAGTGTAAAGTACATCCAAAAGCTGTATACAAGCACACTGGTCCTGACCACTCTGCACTTTTTGAAAGTTTGAATGACGTTTCTAGCTTAAACGGTGTACGAAAAATATCATTCCAAATAATAATAAGTACAGTATTACAAAAACTTGCAGTGGGACGTTCTGTCGTAAGTCACATGAATTAAAGGGATAGTTGCTGCACTATATCCTTATCAGGCTGGAGCTGTCATACCAGGAATGTATTTTGACATTTAACGACACAATTGCAACCATCATGGATCATACTGTACTCCACTTAATGCGGAAATCAGCAGTATAAACAATAACGCGAATCCCCGACACTGGTTCGGTAAAAAGCTGAGGGATGAGGCTGAGAAATGTAACCACTCAAATGCATATTTTATTTTTTTATTTTTACCTTTATTTAAATCAGGCAAGTCAGTTAAGAACACATTCTTATTTTCAATGACGGCCTGGGAACAGTGGGTTAACTGCCTGTTCAGGGGCAGAACGACAGATTTGTACCTTGTCAGCTCGGGGGTTTGAACTCACAACCTTCCGGTTACTAGTCCAACGCTCTAACCACTAGGCATAGACATGAATAGTTAGAGTTATGTATACAAGGATTGACCATCCATGATATCAAAATTATAGTTTTAACCATGCTGAGGCTATATTGTGTTTGTTTACATTTTCATTGTTTACAAACATTCTTATATTTGGGGTTCTGATGGGGTATGACAGTTGAACTAAGCTCATGAGGCATTTAAGTTCTACTCTTCAAGAATCAATTAATTTATAAGTCCAAAAGTGGATGTAGCAACAGTGATTGTCCCTTTAATTTACACTTGAATCAACGCCAATTCTTAGTAACTAAAGGTGAGAAACACCGGGCTACTGAACTATTGTAGCCATCCGAGACGTTGTTTTTTCTGCATTGTATCTTGCTTGCTCACGCGCTGCAACACTGACAGATCATGCTTGAAAGCGAGAACGACAAAACAATCATCTCAAAAATGAATGTAAACTACCACGTAACAAATGATTTGATGTCTGCGTTGTTTACCTTCTTCGTGATGAAATGGCAGCTTCATTGGATTCTCCAACAGGGATTTCAGTACGCCATTAGTTGGAGGTTGGAAAGATGAGTTTAAAGGATCAGGTCTGGACATTTTCTCCATTGGTCTGGAGGACGATAGTATAGCGTACAATTGCTGTTATTCCAAAAGAAGACCCACGTTTGAAAATATGTTAAACAAACACCAAACCTCAACGCTTGACCCCAACCTGTAGTTCAGACCGAGAAATTGATATCCGCGCAGAAAATAACAATTACGGGTTTCGTCGAACGACGCTAGTTCGAGAAGGCAGAGAACTAACTGGATGTGAAGCTCAAGATGGTTCACAATCCATTTGTGGACACCGATGTACATGACGTCAAAAACTTGAATACCGACTCTGCGAATGAGAAGGAGGGACTTACCACTGCTGATTTGGGAATTTATTTGTTTCACGGTTTTCCCTATCATTTTTTCTCAGTCCTTTTCGCCTTGAAAAAATATATGTCAATCATGTTAATTGACAGATTACTCCGACATGGCGTATGTGATCGTTGTACTACCCACATCCATTAGCCTTGGTATGTAGTGCAAGATCCATAGATTTAGCCCCCCATACAGTTCTCTCTCTCCCGGTTTTCTATTGTGTTATTGACTGCACGTTTGTTCATTCAATGTGTAACTCTGTGTTGTTTTGGTTAAATAAAGGTTAAATAAATTGATGAAACACTGGTGACAGCAGTGGGATCATTGTGGTGTTCTCTCGGGGCCTTGTAAGCATGTGAAGCTCTGAGTTGTGAGGACATACAACCCTTCTTTAAAGAGGGGAAATATTGTAATTTAGGCCTACTGCAAAGTGGTGTAGTGAGCTTTGTTGGACACATACACAGAGGCCTGTATTATTAGGTGCTCAGCTCTGTAATAGGATATGGATCAAGCCCCCATCATAGCTCTCTCGCTCCTGTACATTCAATAGATCATTTGAAGCTTGTTTCCACCAAACTGGTAACTATTCAACTCTAATCATTTTTTGTCACACACTGGATAGTTGTAGGGAAATGTGTTGTTTTACAGGGTCATCCTTAGTAGTACGGCACCCCTGGAGTAAATTAGGGCTAAGTGCCCCAAGAGCACAGCGACAGACTTTTCACCTTGTCAGCTCGGATATTCAAACCAGTGACCTTTCAGTTACTGGCCCAACATGCTAACCGCTAGGCTACTAAAAGGAGTAGGCTTATAACAGGTGTGCCAACTGTACATTTCTTAACTTTAGATCTATAGGCCTACTATTGGCCACAGAGTAATTGAATTATACAAACATTTATTTTAGCTCTCTATTATGTCCTACAAACATTTAACCTATGGTCTACAACAGCCCTCCACTAATTTTTTCTTAAAGCATAAAACCAATCAATTAGAATGATGCTAGTACAAAATATTCCCAGGACATCTACAGCACCCAATGTCACAGGAAAGCAAAAAAAATCATCAAGCACATCACATCAATTCAAATTGTATTAGTCACATGCACCTAATACAACAGGTCTAGACCTTACAGTGAAATGCTTACTTACGAGCCCCTAACCAACAATGCAGTTTAAAAAAAAATACAGATAAGAATAAGAGATAAATGTAACAAGTAATTAAAGAGAAACAGTAAAATAACAATAGCGAGACTATATACAGGGGGTACCGATACAAAGTCAATGTGCAGGGGCACCGGTTAGTTGAGGTAGTATGTACATGTAGGTAGAGTTAAAGTGACTATGCATAGATGACAACAGAGAGTAGCAGTTGTGTAAAGAGGGGGTGAGGGGGGCACTGCAAATAGTCTGGGTAGCCATTTGACTAGATGTTCGGGAGTCTTATGGCTTGGGGGTAGAAGCTGTTTAGAAGCCTCTTGGACCTAGACTTGACGCTCTGGTACCGCTTGCCGTGCGGTAGCAGAGAGAACAGTCTATGACTAGGGTGACTGGGGTCTTTGACAATTTTTAGGGCCTTGTTCTGACACCACCTTGTAGAGAGGTCCTGGATGGCAGGAAACTTGGCCTCAGTGATGTACTGGGCCATTCGCACTACCCTCTGTAGTGCCTTGCGGTCAGAGGCCGAGCAGTTGCCATACCAGGCAGTGATGCAAACAGTCAGGATGCTCTCGATGGTGCAGCTGTAGAACTTTGAGGATCTGAGGACCCATTGCCAAATCTTTTCAGTCTCCCGAGGGGGAATAGGTTTTGTCGAGCCCTCTTCACGACTGTCTTGGTGTGCTTGGACGGCCTGTTCACCCTGCTGTCATCCAGAAGGTGAGGTCAGTACAGGTGCATCAAAGCTGGGACGGAGAGACTGAAAAACACCCATCTCAAGGCCATCAGACTGTTAAATAGACATCACTAGCCGGCCTTCACCCAGTACCCTGCCCTGAACTTAGTCACTGTCACTAGCCGACTACCACTCGGTTACTCTACCATGCATCTTATAGACCACTGTCCTATGTACAGGCAGAAGTTTACATACAGTTAGATTGGAGTCATTAAAACTCCTTTTTCAACCACTCCACAAATGTCTTGTTAAACAGGCGTACTATTGTTTGTACAGATGAACATGGTATCTTCCGGCGTTTGGAAATTGCTCCCAGGGATGAACCAGACTTTTGGAGGTCTACAAAAAAAAAATTCTGAGGTCTTGGTGGATTTCTTTTGATTTTCCCATGACGTCAAGAAGAGGCACTGAGTTTGAAGGTAGGCCTTGAAATACATCAACAGGTACATCTCCAATTGACTCAAATGATGTCAATTAGCCCATCAGAAGCTGCTAAAGCCATGACATCATTTTCTGGAATTTTTCAAGCTGTTTAAAGGCACAGTCAACTTAGTGTATGTAAACTTCTGACCCACTGGAATTGTGATACAGTGAATTATAAGTGAAATAATATGTCTGTAAGAATCATAAAATACGGGATGAGATGTTAAAAACTGTCCATTGTGCCAATAGATGGTATGCACTCACATGAGATTTGCCGTGATGTTGACAGAGTGGCATGGGAGGTTTATTTCTTAGACTGGATTAAGATGTCAATTTTGGGACACATCCTCAGTAGTGTGCCTTCGAATCAGTGGGTGTTTCGACTTTAATAAAGATAAAAAATGAACAATGTACTTCTACAAAAACAAGAAACGTGAAAAACCGAACCAGCCCTATCTGGTGCAACAAACACAGAGACAGGAACAATCACCCACAAAACACTCAAAGAATATGGCTGCCTAAATATGGTTCCCAATCAGAGACAACGATAAACACCCGCCTCTGATTGAGAACCACTCCAGGCAACCATAGACTTACCTAGACTACTTCACTAAACCACAATCCCATAACCTACAAAAAACCCCTAGACAAAACACACCACATAAATACCCATGTCACACCCTGGCCTGACCAAAATAATAAAGAAAACACAAAATACTAAGGCTAGGGCGTGACAGTACCCCCCCAAAGGTGCGACTCCCGGCCACACACCTAAACCCATAGGGGAGGGTCTGGGTGGGCGTCCGTCCACGGTGGCGGCTCCGGCGCGGGACGTGGACCCCACTCCAACATAGTCTTAGTCAGCTTACTCCGTGTCCTTAGATTGGCGACGCTCGCCGCCGACCTTGCCCTACTAACCTTAACCAAGGGCCCCACTGGACAGAGGGGCAGCTCCGGACTGAGGGGTAGCTCGGACTGAGGGGTAGCTCAAGACTGAGGGGTAGCTCATGACTGAGGGGTAGCTCAAGACTGAGGGGTAGCTCAAGACTGAGGGGTAGCTCAGGACTGAGAGGAAGCTCAGGACTGAGAGGAAGCTCAGGACTGAGAGGAAGCTCAGGACTGAGAGGAAGCTCAGGCAGGTTGATGGCTCTGGCTGCTCCGTGCTGACTGGCGGCTCTGGCGGATCCTGGCTGACTGGCGGCTCTGGCGGATCCTGGCTGACTGGCGGCTCTGGCGGATCCTGTCTGACTGGCGGCTCTGGCGGATCCTGACTGACTGGCAGCTCTGACGGATCCTGGCTGACTGGCGGCTCTGGCGGATCCTGGCTGACTGGCGGCTCTGGCAGATCCTGGCTGACTGGCGGATCCTGGCTGAATGGCGGATCCTGGCTGACTGGCGGCTCTGGAAGATCCTGGCTGACTGGCGGCTCTGGCTGCTCCATGCTGACTGGGAGACTCTGGCGGCTCATGACAGACGGGAGACTCTGGCGGCTCATGACAGACGGGAGACTCTGGCGGCTCATGACAGACGGGAGACTCTGGCGGCTCATGACAGACGGGAGACTCTGGCAGTGCTGGCGAGGAGGAAGGCTCCGGTTGTGCTGGACAGGCGGGAGACTCCGGCAGCGCTGGAGAGGAGGAAGGCTCTGGCAGCGCTGGACAGGCGGGAGACTCCAATACATTTTTGGGGCTGACTCTCGGGCTTCCATCCGTGTCGCCGTGCTGCCTCCTCAGACCAGCGCCTCTCCGCCTTTGGCGCCTCCAGCTCTTCTTTGGGGCGGCGATATTCTCCTGGCTGTGCCCAGGGTCCTTTACCGTCCAAGATTTCCTCCCATTTCCTGCCTGTCACCACGCTGCTTGGTCCTGTTGTGGTGGGTGATTCTGTTACGGTTTTCTTCCGGTGAAAGAGAGGCGGATCAAAACGCAGCGTGGTTATCTTTATACATCTTTAATAGATGTAAGATAAAAAATGAACAATATACTTCTACAAAAACAAGAACCGTGAAAAACCGAACCAGCCCTATTTTTTTATTTTTATAAAAAATAATTTATTACCTTCAATACCATTCATTCTTTACAACTCATCATTTTCATACATACTCAAATAATGGTATTTTAATTTAACTAATTTAACTAAACAAAAACCCCAAACAAAACCTCAGGGGAGCATCTTCCCTCCCCGTCACCCTACAAACTACCTTTCCCTATCTCCCCGTCCCTAATCTATCCCCTTACAAATCTAAATGACACCCAGCCCTAAACCCCCCTTCCACCTCTCCCAAGCAGCATGCTACCCCCACTTCCTCTCCTCCCTCTTCATCCTCCCCCTCAAATCTCCTTCCACCCTCCTCACTATCCCTTCCACCCCCAATCTCTCCCTGTCTTCACCATGTTCTGCCTGGCTTCCCACAGCCCCCGTTTAAAGAGACTCATGAGAAGCCAGAGCAGAAACCTGTCCCTATCCGTCCCTCTCGCTCTCCCTACACCTCTCTCTAACCTGGCCCACGTCAATACAAAATCCCCCCTTACCAAACCTAACAACACCCGTGCCCTAGCCCATACTACTCCGGCAAAGGCACAGTCCCAAAAGACATGGCGCACAGTCTCCTCCCTGCCACAAGAGGATCTTGGACAGGTGGGGGATTGCACCAAACTATACCGGTACATGATGGAACGTACCGGTAAGCACTTATGGAGGCTCAACCAATTCAGGTCCTTGAGCCTGTTGTCCAGACCCCGCGCCTTCACTCCCTCCCAGACCACTTCCGAGATGCCCACTACAGGCGCTGGACTCCCTGCCTTTCTGAACTCCTCGTACAGGTGCCTGTGATCTAAACCTACTCAGGCAACTTCAACCTCAGGGTGCGCACGCAGCCACTTGGCCGCATGACCAAAGTGCCACGGCAGCTGTTCCGCCCGAGGACCCGTGTTAGAACACACCATTACACTTCTCGCCTGATACGAGAAGAACACCCGCAGGAGGTAACTGGACGGGTGTATCACTGGATGAGCAAGCTCCGTTAACAAGAAAGAAACAAAAATTGCGTCCAGCTTGAGGGCGAGATGTGGTACCCACCTACCTCCCTCCCCGATGGGACAGAGCATGCGTGCCCTGGCGACCCACTCGCACCTGCCAGTCCACATGAACTGAAACACAAGCCTCACTAGAGGCCTCCTCAGACAAGCCGGCAATGGGTAGATGTACGCCAAATACAAAAGAGACGGCAACACATCCACCTTTAGGACCAGGACTTTGCCCATAAAAGACAAATACCTAGCCTTCCACATTGCTAGCTTCCTCTGTACCACTGCGATAAGTCTTCCGTCAAGTTTTTCGGAAGATGGCGCGGTAGAACGGATGTGCCCGGGGGGTTATCTCTCTGTGAGGGGGCCCTGAGGATTCTCGGGGTCCATTTTGAGACCTCCGGCTCAGCGACGCTAAACTGGAACATGCATGGTTCAGAACCACTCCCGACGCTCGGGTGAAATCCCCAAAGATGGCAAGGGACCTTGTCAGGCACGAGTCCTTGCACAGCAGCAAGGAAGTGTCGTCGGCGTACTGCGTCATCTTAACACGCAGCCCACCACTTCCAGGGATCAACAAGCCTTCCACCCCTGTGTCTTCCTTAATGGCAGCCCCCAGAGGCTCCATGTACAGAACGAAGAGTGGGGCTGAGAGTGGGCACCCCTGCCTGACCCCAGACGAGAGGTCAAAAACGTCACCCAAGTGACTATTTACACTAACTCGGCACCCCGCTCCGACATATAATGTACGAATCCATCCTATGAACTTCACCCCAAATCCTAATCATCCTAACACTCTGAATAAAAAGGATCTATTCACGCGATCAAAGGCTTTCGCCTGATCTAGCGCTGCTACCATTAAAGGCAGTCCTCTATCTTCAACCCAAGCGATGGAGTCCCTGATTAACTGTAGGTTCCATCTAATAGAGCGGCCCTCTACCCCGCACGTCTGATCCTCATGAACGACGTAGGGAAGGGCTGTGCGCAACCGGTCTGATAAAACCTTTGCAAGTAGCTTGTAATCTACACACAGCATGGTCAACGGCCGCCAGTTGCCAAGGTCTGTTACTTCCCCCCTTTTATATAAAAGTGACAGCACACCAACAGCCATTGATCCCCCCGGGACCCCCGTCTCAAGGATGGCCTTCAAGACTTCGAGGACCACTGGTCCGAGTATACCCCAAAACTTGAGATAAAACTCAGCCGGCAGCCCATCCATCCCAGGCACCTTCCCTTTTCCCATCCTCCTAAGAGCGCTCTCAACCTCTTCTAGTGAGATCTGGGCCTCCATCACTTCTCTAATGTCCTCCGGCAACCGCCTGGACAAGTGTTCTAAAAACACATTTCCCTGCTCTACATCTATTTCCCTTTCCTTAAATAAACCTTGGAAATGATCAGTTGTCACCCTGACCATATCCTCTGGTTCTCTAACTATACTACCATTTTCTTCCCTAACGCCATGCATTACTTTCCTACTCTGTCTGGCCCTAACCGACTTAAAGAACATAGCAGAATAAGTCTCATTGTGTTCTAGAAAGCCACTATGCGCACGCTCCAGGAAAGCTAGAGCCTTCCGCTCCTGCAACTCCCTGAGCTGCGCCTTTAGGGTTGCGGATCTCTCCCAGTCAAACGACCCGCCGAGGTTGCCTGCCTCGTACTCGAGTTCAATTAACCTTTGGATACGATCCACCTCCCTCCTCTCCTCCCTTTTTTTCCTCTTGCAAAACCCTATTATAAAAGCCCTAATCCTCACCTTAACTAATTCCCACCACTCTAACACCCCCTCGCAGATAGACCGGAGGCCTTCAAGCCTCCAAAAGAAACCAAAAAACCCGTCAACAAAAGCCTGCTCCTCCAGCACATCCCGATTCCAACTTCCAGTACCCCCTACCAAAGAGGCAGACTGGCGACCCCACCTGCAGGAGCACCCCGTCGTGATCCGAAAAGAAAACAGGCAACAGCCGCCCAGACAACTTACCCAAAGACCTGGGTACAAAAATATAGTCGAGCCTCCGCGCAACCCCCCTGGATTTGCGCCATGTAGGACCGGCCATTTTCGGAGTAGTGTGCAGGCCACCATCAACCAGACAATGGCAAGCCATTAGCCCGGTGATGGCGCCTGCACTGCTATCCCCCCCTATTCCTAAATCTGTATTAAAATCCCCCCCTATCACTAATTTCCTATTTGTGACACACAGGGGCGTCAGACAGTCCACCATCTCCCTCCTGTCTGCCACCACCTGTGGCCCATACACCACCACTAATCTAAATTTACAATCCCTTATCGTGACATCCACCCCTATAACCCTCCCCTGCATCACCACAAAAGAACCCTCCACTTTTACCTCCCTGTGCCCATACAAAATCCCTACCCCCGATGAGTGCACCCCCCCCAATACCCCAAACCGACTCCCGCCTGTCCCACTCCCTCTCAAACCTACTAACATCCCCTCCATCCCTCAGGTGAACCTCCTGTAAAAAACAAAAATCAAACCCCACACCCTCCAAATAACTAAAAACCGCCCTCCTCTTAACAAAATCCCTTAAACCCCTTACATTTAAACTAACAAAAGTAAAATTAGACCCCATGAAAGAATAAAATAAAAACATGTAATACACTCAAATACTAAACCCAGACAGAAAAAAAACAAAAACAGGAGACTCACCCGATGCTCCCCTGCTCCATATCTCCCTGTGAAAACACCATCCGTACTCCCGACATCCCCCCCCTCTTCCTCCATCTCACCAACCCAGGATGCAGGAAAAGTGTTTGGCTCCGGGGTGCCCTGCACCCTGGGTCTACCCCCACACTCCTCCCCCTCCCCAGTGCTGCAGCTGGTTTGGAAAAAAATAGGGGAGGCTGAGTCCCCAAACAAAAAACTACCCACCTCCTCCTGTACCCAGTCCTGAGTCTTGTTAGGTGTGTCCCCACCCAACAGAAATTGAGGGCCTGGGGAAACCAGCAGCAACCCAGAGGTTTCTTCCACCCCCATCACTCTCTTGACCATCCCCTCCCTCTCACTGTCGGCCAATCGCACCCTCCTCTTCATTCTCTTCTTTGGTGATGGCGGCAGTGGAGAGATACCACCCCCCCCCGCCAGTTCCTCCACCATACCCCTCATCTCTTCCACCAGGGTACTTTGCCCCCACTCCACTTGCTCTTCCACCGTCTCCTTCTCCACCACTCCTCCCTCGCTTTCTTCTCTCTCATGCTCCTCCACTCGCTTGCCTTCTTCAGCCGCTTTTCCTGGTTCTCCTACTCCCGTGCCTTCCGTTTCCTTCTCTCTTCCATCCGCCGCTTCTTGCTCCTCCACCTTCCTTGCGACCCTCCCCTCTGGACCTGTACTCTGGTCATGAGGCATTCTTCCTTCCCCTCCTCTTCTTCCCCCATCCCCCGCTCCTGCTCCCCCTCCCCCAGCCACAGACGCGTATGACCTCTGACGAGCGGGGCACCCCCGCCACAGGTGTGCTAACGAGCCACACCCGTGGCACGCCTTAGGCTCGTCACAATCCTTTGCCTCGTGCTCCCCAGATCCACAAAATCTGAATTTTCTTGCACTGCACGAGGCGAAGATGTGGCCATAGGCCATACAGCGCCTGCAAAATGGAGGCTGACGTGCATAAAACAACATCCCCCTGTCAGCCCCCAGGGAGAACATAGCAGGAGGATGGAGGTAGCCACCATGTTCCTTTGGGTCCTCCCTGAGGAGGGCCTGGAAGCCTCTCCTCCCATTCCAAAACCCAAGGGAGTCTTTGAGGTGCCTTGCTGAGGAGACGTTATCCATGTATCTCCCCAGAAAGGCCCTCACCTCTTCGTCCTTATTGTATGGGTTGTATATGTTGACAGTTACAACCCTAAAGTTGTTCCTCGCCAGGCTTGTTATTTCATAGTGGCTCATCGGCCTCTCACCTACCACTGCTCTTGCCCTTCTCAGGATATCATTGTGTTTCTCCTCTGTATGTAGTGCCACGTCGTATGCTCCCTCCAACGAGTTGCCTTGGAAACAAAACACGTCCTTCACCGTCAGCTTTAGAATCCCCATCAATATAGTCCTTCCAAAAGTTTCCCGTCCTAAAGGCTCCAACTCCTTTTCCTTCCAAGCAAACCGAATCGTGTTGGCCAGCCCAATCCCAGGGACCGACCGTGTTGATGGATTTAGCACCATCTCCGCAAGGAGAATGGCGCACCCGGCTCACGTTCTCTTCTCTTCCAAAACAAGGAAAAAATAAAAAACAAAGTGACTGAGCCTATCTGGTGCAAACCAACACAGAGACAGGAACAATCACCCACGAAACACTCAAAGAATATGGCTGCCTAAATATGGTTCCCAATCAGAGACAATGATAAACACCTGCCTCTGATTGAGAACCACTCCAGGCAACCATAGACTTACCTAGACTACTTCACTAAACCACAATCCCATAACCTACAAAAAAACCCTAGACAAAACATAAATACCCATGTCACACCCTGGCCTGACCAAAATAATAAAGAAAACACAAAATACTAAGGCCAGGGCGTGACATGTGTCTGTTACTTGAACTCTGTGAAACATTTATTTGGGCTGCAATTTCTGAGGCTGATAACTCTAATGAACTTATCCTCTGCAGCAGAGGTAACTCTGGGTTTTCCTTTCCTATAGCGGTCCTCATGAGAGCCAGTTTCATCATAGCTCTTGATGAAACATTCAAAGTTACTGACATTTTCCGGATTGACTGACCTTTATGTCTTAACGTAATGATGGACTTTGCTTATTTGAGCTGTTCTTGCCATAATATGTTTTGGTCGTTTACCAAATAGGGCTATCTTCTGTATACCACCCCTACCTTGTCACAACACAACTGTTTGGCTCAAACACATTAAGAAGGTTAGGAATTCCTCAAATGAACTTTTAACAAGGCACACCTGTTAAATGAAATGCATTCCACAGGACTAACTAATGCCGCTGGTTGAGAGAATGCCAACAGTGTGCAAAGTTGTCATCAAGGCAAAGGGTGGCTACTTTGAAGAATCTCAAATATAAAATACATTTTGTTTTGTTTATCACTTTTTGGGTTATTACATGATTCCATATGACGTTATTTCATAGTTTTGATGCCTTCACTATTATTCTACAATGTAGAAAACAGTAAAAATAAAGAAAAACCCTGGAATGAGTAAATAGGTCCAAACTTTTGACTGGTACTGTATATTAAAAGTCAAATGTATGTCCCGGATTGGGTCCATATCAAGTGAATGATTGGTCTATGTTGGGATCCCTACATCTGAAAGTAGGGCAACAACCTCAGTTCACCTCAACGGAGGAGCTGAGTCTAACAACTTGATAAAACATAAATATATAGTTTTATTGGCTAAGTTGTTTAAAAAAAAAAACTATATTCAAGGCCATATTTCAGTCATGGTGTGATAACATGCGTCTTGGTGAGAGGTGTAGGAGTCAGGCGCAGGAGAGAGCAGGGATGTCTGAGAAGCGTGTTTAATAATATAGTCCAGCAATACAAAAACGGCACAGACCAAAACCCCAAAACTACGCTCTCGAATAATCAGAAACTCGTGCAAACGCACGGAGGAACAAACACAGTTCCGACACTTTACATACACGTGCGTAATAGCGAAAAAACAACAAACATCAAATACCATCGAGCGCAATGCACACAAGTCTAATCCTGCACGAATTACGGCAGGTAACAGGTGCCCTATATACCCACAGAAATCAATGCAACTGAAACCAGGTGTGAAAAGGAACACAGACAAAACAACCAGAAAAAGAAAAAGGGATCGGTAGCGGCTACTAGACTGGCGACGCCGAGCGCCGCCCGAACAGGGAGAGGAGTTACCTTCGGTAGAAGTCGTGACACATGGCTTGTTGTGGGTGGTAGTGGTGGTGGTGGTTGAGATGGATTTATTCCTCAGATAGAGTAGTTCTGACTAAAACTGCACCATTCTATACAGCCTACCAGAGTGGGAGTACAGAGATCACAAATACTGTATGTGAGAACCTCACTTTGCCTGCAGCCGTTTTTAGGGTTGTATGATCAGTATAGCCAAACACACTACCCTGGACCTTTCCCCCTCACTCCCCCACAACCAAAATATAGAATTGAAGATTCAACTGGTTGAAATGTGTAAAATGAAACCCACAGCTTAATTTGAATTGTACCAACAGAGAGGAGACTACAGTTTTTCAAGAAGATTGTCTCACTTAGCCGTGGAAGTCATGTGATTAAGAATTCAGGGGCTGGACGGAAAAAGAACAACTCACTGAAATGAGCCACAGTACAGCAGTTAAAGGCCTGTGGAAGGGACTGAAACGAGCCACAGTACAGCAGTTAAAGGCCTGTGGAAGGGACTGAAACAAGCCACAGTACAGCAGTTAAAGGCCTGTGGATGGGACTGAAGCGAGCCACAGTACAGTAACTAAAGGCCTGTGGAAGGGACTGAAACGAGCCACAGTACAGTAGCTAAGGGCCTGTGGATGGGACTGAAATGAGCCACAGTACAGTAGCTAAGGGCCTGTGGAAGGGCCTACTGGGTCGGGCCCACTAAGTACCTTTAAGATACATGATATGGATAACATGGGTCTTAAAACATTCCTTGAGAACCCTTGATATTGACCAACTATTTTGGGACTTAGCATCACTTGACATGATTTACTGTCTACCACAGCCTATGAAAATTATATTTACCATTCAAAATTATTCATTTTATTTGCAATTATTATACATTTAAATCAATTTCAGTGCCCTAATGTAGACATATTACAAATCAGTGAGGGGCACTTGCCATCTCGAAAGGATGTTGTGTGTATTTTATCTCATAGATCTACCAACCCTGTTCTAGTTCTGGCCATGATGGTTAGACCTCCGCCTTAGCTGCACTAGCTGTGTCATGTTCCCCATGGCTCCCCACCTGGGCGTAGGCTTCCTGTGAAACTACTGGGCCTGAAAAAGAAAACATGACAGATCTCACTCGGCCTGTCTGAGGAGCTAGATGGGAGACCAAGCCCAGAAGGGTTTAGAATCCTCTCCTCAGTAGTGGCAAGCTACTCAAGCTGGAAGTATTCAGTGTTTTAATTCCAACTTCTTTGTGCACTGTGTATTTTGTACTTTTAAATATGCAGTGCACTTCAACTTGAAGTTGAGCCCGTGAGAAGGGTCACATTTCAACATACTCTTTGTCATGTTTCAACTGGACCATAGCATAGCTCTATCCTCTGTGTTTTTTTACAAGTAAAAGTTATGGATTACCAGTAATACAAGTGTAAGTGTTGATAAATGCAGTCAATTTGACTGGCTTTTAAAGTACAGCTGAGAGTAGACTTGTACATTTCACAGTTGGCCCTCCTTACTCTGCTCCATGCAATGCAGATATGCCACCATCAATGTCACTGCTGTGGTTTAAGTGCATGTTACTCAAGGAATATATAATTTACGGTTTTTACCTTTTAATTACCGTTTATATTTTTGTTTTTTCCCTCAACTTAAAAAAAAAAAATTCATTCAACTTTTTCACTCCGGACGCTTTATCTGGACATGGTTCGTCAGGACCTCCACCAGCCGAAGAGATGTAGTAACGTTAACATGATGCCTTCTAATCGCAAACTTTCAACCGGTTTTCCCCATTAAGCAACTAGTCGGAGTCAGAGGCCGAGCCTTCTCTGGTCTCTACTCCTCCCGTTACCGTGTCTGAGACGCAGAAGCTTCCCACCATTAGCTCTGACAAATTTAAAACTCTAGTCATTGGCGACTCCATTACCCGCAGTATTAGACTTAAAACGAATCATCCAGCGATCATACACTGTTTACCAGGGGACAGGGCTACCGACGTTAAGGCTAATCTGAAGATGGTGCTGGCTAAAGCTAAAACTGGCGAGTGTAGAGAGTATAGAGATATTGTTATCCACGTTGGCACCAACAATGTTAGGATGAAACAGTCAGAGATCACCAAGCGCAACATAGCTTCAGTGTGTAAATCAGCTAGAAAGATTTGTCAGCATCGAGTAATTGTCTCTGGCCCCCTCATAGTTAGGGGGAGTGATGAGCTCTACAGCAGAGTCTCACAACTCAATCGCTGGTTGAAAACTGTTTTCTGCCCCTCCCAAAAGATAGAATTTGTAGATAATTGGCCCTCTTTCTGGGACTCACCCACAAACAGGACCAAGCCTGACCTGCTGAGGAGTGACGGACTCCATCCTAGCTGGAGGGGTGCTCTCATCTTATCTACCAACATAGACAGGGCTCTAACTCCTCTAGCTCCACAATGAAATAGGTTGCAGGCCAGGCAGCAGGCTGTTAGCCAGCCTGCCAGCATAGTGGAGTCTGCCACTAGCACAGTCAGAGTAGAGTCAGCTCAGCTATCCCCATTGAGACTGTGTCTGTGCCTCGACCTAGGTTGGGCAAAACTAAACATGGCGGTGTTCGCCTTAGCAATCTCACTAGGATAAAGACCACCTCCATTCCTGTCAATATTGAAAGAGATCATGATACCTCACATCTCAAAATAGGGCTACTTAATGTTAGATCCCTTACTTCAAAGGCAATTATAGTCAATGAACTAATCACTGATCATAATCTTGATGTGATTGGCCTGACTGAAACATGGCTTAAGCCAAATGCATTTACTGTGTTAAATGAGGCCTCACCTCCTGGCTACACTAGTGACCATCTCCCCTGTGCATCCCGCAAAGGCGGAGGTGCTGCTAACATTTATGATAGCAAATTTCAATTTACAATTTTTGTCTTTTGAGCTTCTAGTCATGAAATCTATGCAGCCTACACAATCACTTTTTATAGCTACTGTTTACAGGCCTCCTGGGCCATATACAGCGTTCCTCATTGAGTTCCCTGAATTCCTATCGGACCTTGTAGTCACAGCAGATAATATTCTAATCTTTGGTGACTTTAATATTCACATGGAAAAGTCCACAGACCCACTCCAAAAGGCTTTCAGAGCCATCATCAACTCAGTCGGTTTTGTCCAACATGTCTCTGGACCTACTCACTGTCACAGTCATACTCTGGACCTAGTTTTGTCCCATGGAATAAATGTTGTGGATCTTAATGTTTTTCCTCATAATCCTGGACTATCAGACCACCATTTTATTACGTTTGCAATTGCAACAAATAATCTGCTCAGGCCCCAACCAAGGAACATCAAAAGTCATGCTATAAATTCTCAGACAACACAAAGATTCCTTGATGTCCTTCCAGACTCCCTCTGTCTACCCAAGGACGCCAGAGGACACAAATCAGCTAACCACCTAACTGAGGAACTCAATTTAACCTTGCGCAATACCCTAGATGCAGTTGCACCCCTAAAAACTAAAAACATTTCTCATAAGAAACTAGCTCCCTGGTACACAGAAAATACCCGAGCTCTGAAAAAAGCTTCCAGAAAATTGGAACGGAAATGGCACCACACCAAACTGGAAGTCTTCAGACTAGCTTGGAAAGACAGTACTGTGCAGTACCGAAGAGCCCTTACTGCTGCTCGATCATCCTATTTTTCCAACTTAATTGAGGAAAATAAGAACAATCCGAAATTCCTTTTTGATACTGTCGCAAAGCTAACTAAAAAGCACCATTCCCCAAGAGAGGATGGCTTTCACTTCAGCAGTAATAAATTCATGAACTTCTTTGAGGAAAAGATCATGATTATTAGAAAGCAAATTACGGACTCCTCTTTAAATCTGCATATTCCTTCAAAGCTCAGTTGTCCTGAGTCTGCACAACTCTGCCAGGACCTAGGATCAAGAGAGGCACTCAAGTGTTTTAGGACTATATCTCTTGACACAATGATGAAAATAATCATGGCCTCTAAACCTTCAAGCTGCATACTGGACCCTATTCCAACTAAACTACTGAAAGAGCTGCTTCCTGTGCTTGGCCCTCCTATGTTGAACATAATAAACAGCTCTCTATCCACCGGATGTGTACCAAACTCACTAAAAGTGGCAGTAATAAAGCCTCTCTTGAAAAAGTCAAACCTTGACCCAGAAAATATAAAAAACGATCGGCCTATATCGAATCTTCCATTCCTCTCAACATTTTTAGAAAAGGCTGCCTCACTGCCTTCTTGAAGACAAAGAGTTTATACGAAATGCTTCAGTCTGGTTTTAGACCCCATCATAGCACTGAGACTGCACTTTTGAAGGTGGTAAATGACCTTTTAATGGCATCAGACCGAGGCTCTGGTTTGGACTTGTGTTGAGGAACCCTGGTGTTCCTCAAGGTTCCGTTTTAGGACCACTATTGTTTTCACTATATATTTTATCTCTTGGGGATGTCATTTGAAAACATAATGTTAACTTTCACTGCTATGCGGATGACACACAGCTGTACATTTCAATGAAACATTGTGAAGCCCCAAAATTGCCCTCGCTAGAAGCATGTGTTTCAGACATAAGGAAGTGGATGGCTGCAAACTTTCTACTTTTAAACTCGGACAAAACAGAGATGCTTGTTCTAGGTCCCAAGAAACAAAGAGACCTTCTGTTGAATCTGACAATTAATCTTAATGGTTGTACAGTCGTCTCAAATAAAACTGTGAAGGACCGCGGCGTTACTCTGGACCCTGATCTCTCTTTTGAAGAACATATCAATACTGTTTCAAGGACAGCTTTTTTCCATCTACGTAACATTGCAAAAATCAGAAACTTTCTGTCCAAAAATGATGCAGAAAAATTAATCCATGCTTTTGTCACTTCTAGGTTAGACTACTGCAATGCTCTACTTTCCAGCTACCCGGATAAAGCACTAAATAAACTTCAGTTAGTGCTAAATAAGGGCTGCCAGAATCCTGACTAGAACCAAAAATTTGATCATATGCTCCAGTGCTAGCCTCCCTACACTGGCTTCCTGTCAAGGCAAGGACTGATTTCAAGGTTTTACTGCTAACCTACAAAGCATTACATGGGCTTGCTCCTACCTATCTCTCTGATTTGGTCCTGCCGTACATACCTACACGTACGCTATGGTCACAAGACGCAGGCCTCCTAATTGTCCCTAGAATTTCTAAGGAAACAGCTGGAGGCAGGGCTTTCTCCTATAGAGCTCCATTTTTATGGAATGGTATGCCTACCCATGTGAGAGACTCAAACTCGGTCTCAACCTTTAAGTCTTTACTGAAGACTCATCTCTTCAGTGGGTCATATGATTGAGTGTAGTCTGGCCCAGGAGTGTGAAGGTGAACGGAAAGGCTCTGGAGCAACAAACCGCCCTTGCTGTCTCTGCCTGGCCGGTTCCTCTCTTTCCACTGGGATTCTCTGCCTCTAACCCTATTACAGGGGCTGAGTCACTGGCTTACTAGGGCTCTTTCATACCGTCCCTAGGAGGGGTGCGTCACTTGAGTGGGTTGAATCACTGATGTGATCTTCCTGTCTGGGTTGGCGCCCCCCCTTGGGTTGTGACGTGGCGGAGATCTTTGTAGGCTATACTCGGCCTTGTCTCAGGATGGTAAGTTGGTGGCTGAAGATATCCCTCTAGTGGTGTGGGGGCTGTGCTTTGGCAAAGTGGGTGGGGTTATATCCTTCCTGTTTGGCCCTGTCCGGGGGTGTCATCGGATGGGGCCACAGTGTCTCCTGACCCCTCCTGTCTCAGCCTCCAGTATTTATGCTGCAGTAGTTAATGTGTCGGGGGGCTAGGGTCAGTTTGTTATATCTGGAGTACTTCTCCTGTCCTATCCGGTGTCCTGTGTGAATTTAAGTATGCTCTCTCTAATTCTCTCTTTCTCTCTTTCTTTCTCTCTCTCAGAGGACCTGAGCCCTAGGACCTGAGCTCCAGGACTACCTGACATGATGACTCCTTGCTGTCCCCAGTCCACCTGGCCGTGCCGCTGCTCCAGTTTCAACTGTTCTGCCTGTGATTATTATTATTTGACCATGTTGGTCATTTATGAACATTTGAACATCTTGGCCATGTTCTGTTATAATCTCCACCCGGCACAGCCAGAAGAGGACTGGCCACCCCACATAGCCTGGTTCCTCTCTAGGTTTCTTCCTAGGTTTTGGCCCTTTCACTGTGCTTCTACACCTGCATTGCTTGCTGTTTGGGGTTTTAGGCTGGGTTTCTGTACAGCACTTTGAGATATCAGCTGATGTACGAAGGGCTATATAAATAAATTTGATTTGATGATAATTTATTAATTGTTCATAAAGTGTTGGTCTCCTCCATTTTCTATTTATTTTGTTATGTAAGTTTCTGAGAGTACTGTTCTGTGAAATACATGCAGAGTCTAATTCAATGTAACATCCCCCTCCCTATGCTCCCCCTGACAAGAATTCACACTGAGGGTTCAGATGTGGTTTTGTGCAAGATGTGGCACACAGAATCCTGCAGCACGATGAACTAGGGATAACGGCCTGAGTCCGTGTGTAATTACTCTGTGAAATGTTACATAACATGAATAGTTTTCTGTTGAAAAGAGCTTCATCTTAATTTCAGCTTCTGCAGCATGCTCCCTAGACCTTCAGGCCTGCTGGGGTATTACAGTACAGTTTTTTATCTCATCGTATTTATTCATTCACATTATCCTTTTTCACAGAAACGTGACATGACATTGTTGACCTCTCGACCCCTGGCTATTTCAGGCACATCATATACGTACAGTGGCTGATGTTAATCCTTCAGATTTCGTTATATTCCCAAGGGGAATCCAAATGGCCTGGGCCAACGCTAAAATAAACCTTATTTAGGGTTGGTTATTTTTAGAGGAGTGTAGTCATCAAGATGTTCTGTACTTATATATAGTTTTGAGTTAATTTGAGTGAGGCGTCCTCAAAGATAATGCCAGATTATGGAGACATCTGACCTACCTGGAACCCTGCTCCTCCTTCTCCAAATGGAAGCACTTCAGGGAGCTCATTCTTTACCACAGCATTGCAACTCAAACATCCCCAAACCTGAGAGATTGCCAAGGGTTACACCAAAACGTCTTCAGAAATAGAATGGGCACAAATGTACAATATATAGCAATAACAATCCCATGAGAAGTCCATGTACCCAGGAAAGCATAAGGCAGGGTAACACTCTTCAGTTTCTGATTCTGTTTGCTTTGATTTATCCTGTGGCTGTAAACATTTCTTGGAATCAGAGGAGCTCAAACTCAGGCTTTGTGAGGTAGAGCAGAGAAACAATCAAGCAGAAGTGGGCCGTAAGTGATACTCTAACCAGATCTAATTTCATTGACAAAGTTTTCACAGAGCACACTCAACAAGACAGGTAGGCGGCATGAGACAAAGGCTACGTGTCAAATGTATGTAACACCTTGCGAAGAAGTGGTAAAGAGGGTCGGAGACAAGGACATGATCAGTATGTTTTTCCATTTGAATGTTATCTCTACAAAGGGAAAGAACTCTACTATGTTTTGTTCATTTACATTAGGAACAAGAAACTGGGTTTTAGGGCTGCACAGTATTTGTTCTATGCAGCTGCATGCATTCTTAGCTTCTACTTCACACACTGATTCTCCATCCTCGGCGTGATTCTGCCTGTCTATCACCTCCTCTCCCTGCCTGAGATGTGAGTTATTGAGGGTCATCTCCAGCTCCCATACACTGCATTAAGCTCTCACAGCACCAAAATACTGAGCTGCTGCTGCCCACACACACATCAAGAGCAACGCAGGTGAAGAAATCTCTCTGCGGGGTTGCCAGATATGCTTGATTTATTAAGCGCACGTATAGGTAGAAGTAAGAGTAAAGAAGAGTCAATTGACTTATACTATTCAGGTCATCAGAGTTTGTTTAGCTGGAGATGTAGCCTATGGATACATAAAAGAAATGTGGTGCTTTGGAAACATTTAGTCACAATGACCCACATCTTGGTGACACTGAGTCCTAGCAGATTTCTTGAGATTTGAAGCAAAGCACAAAACATGTGTTGACATATGACCATTACATGTTGCCATTAATAAAACAAACAAATCTACTTCAATCAAGCTTTTTTACAAATGACCTGCTTGAATCCATTTATTGTATTGACTTGGCCTTTGAACAAAAAGTCAATAGGGAAAGCTGCTTAGTGGTTTACACTTAGAGAGGTTACTGAGGATGAAGAACATCACAAGTCAATCATTTTCAACCTACTGGAAGCGCATTTGACAAATCTCTACACAGAGTAATAATCATAACACACATATCCGTCTACCCTTTGTTCAAGGTGTGCTGTCACTTGTCCATGTCATTCAGTTTTTATGCCCTGGGGAAACGACTGTACATTTCACTATTTGGAGTTGTGTACTTTCAGAGAAATTTACTTGAGTACATTGTGACTTCAGCAAAGTGTTTTGCCTCATAGCTTACCTTACCGTGGCCAAGATTCAATCAGATAAAGTGTTAACCGAAGACAGCCGACACCCTCATAGCTGATGTTTTTGCAGTGTCTGAAGTGTAAAGGAAGCCACGTATTAGGTTCGGTTTGCTTCTAGCAGAACTTGGATAAGCGAAGCGAACGTCTGTGCCTCGCATACTCCCGTAAAAGGCCATTGCTTGAAAAACTGCAAAATTACTGTTTGTCCCTCTTGAGACACCATAGCAACAACATACCCAGAATAAATTTCCTCAAAATAGCCTGAATTAATCTAAGATAAATCAAGAAATCTGTAATTAATTGAAGTTTTTGCTGAGATCTTAGTTGTGCAATTTTACATCTAAGATGTTTGGTGCAGTATTTCTCAAGTTAAAAAAATCAGCATGAAAACTAGCCATCTCTCACTGAATGACAACAAACACTTAATTGAAGAATCACTTCTGTAGCTCCCACTCCTACTAAGAGTAGTACTGTTGACCAATCACAGACGAAGGGCTACCGAACAGCTAAAAAAAAAAACTGCCGAACACCAAAACAAACAAAAACATCATAGAATGTTGTCATAATATATGCACAAACTGTTTTGACTGGGAAGCATGCGACAGGCTTGACTGCATCGGAGCTGTCAAATCGGTGAGCAGCTAATCTTGATCATTAACATGAAGCTCGTCCCACTCCTGTTAGAAGTTCAGAATGAGAAAGTGTAGGCTATATAGAAATAATGACGCTCAAATTGAAAATCATCAAATTAAATAATGAGGATTTCTATCAGCCTGATGGAGGTGTAGATTACGTTTCACAGTCCAGTTTTCAAATTTGTAAACAAGGCTGCATGGGATTTCTCTTAATGCAACTTCGTGCAACCAATGGCAATGTCCGCTTTAGGTATAATGCCAGCAGACACTTGTGGATTTGACAGCTCTAACACAGTTCCACCTCCAACCCTGCCAAAACAGTGTTTTTACATAACAGAAATGATGCACATGATTGAGCATAATAACATTCTTAATAAAAAACATTACGCTGCAGGACATCACTCCTTTCTGGTTTAGGTAAAATACACACTTGATATGACTGGCTGCTCTAAATTGACCATTTATTGATTACTTATGCTTATAATTACTTAATATGATTTGAACTTTAAAACAACATTACAATGTAAATGGAGTTGTGTGTATGACCCCGCTCTGGCGTTAGTGTGATCTGGCAGGAAGAAAACAAATACTTTGATTAAAACCTAATATTAACTCTTATAATGAATCAGTCTAATCTCTGAACTACAGACTGGTGGTGATTGCTCAGAGTTAAAGTCATCTCCTTTTTACATTGGATAGGGGACTTTCTTGTATCATTTTTTTCATGGCACAGTAGCACTTCTTTCTTTGCCACCCATCTCTTGCTCCTCTCCTCCTCTGCAGGTTTTTTTGTGTGTGCTTAGTTATCATCATCCACTTCCATTGCTGCCCCAGGGGATGTGTGTCCCTCGGGGATCTGCTGGGGAGAGACCACCCTCAGCCTACACACAACACTCATCATCCCTGCAGAAAATACTCTGCTAAAACAACAGTATCCCCACAAACACACAAACAGTAAGAAGTCACATGCTGCCAGTGCACACAGACACGTTTTCTCACACACACATAAACATTCAGGGGAGAACAGATACATCTCCTCTCTCATCAGTGGATACACACAGCCACGCACGCAGGCACGTTCACACTCACACACTGAAATAGAGCTGTGTCCATCTGTTGTGGCTGGTTGTTTTTACAGTCAACAACAGATAGAGACAGCATGTTGGCTAGGGCTAAGGACCAGCGGAGATGGAGTGTTCAAGGGGAGTGAGTCAGAAAGTAAAGATGGAGACAGGGGATGTCCACAGCATAGCAAACCATTCTCTGTGCCTTGCCTGTCATTTCTACATGACACAGACAACAATCTGAACCCAGAAACTCTCTCTCTCTGTCTCTCTCGATGGAGAAGTGTGGTTGTCCATCCTAACACAGTAATCTGTTTAGAGTCTACCGGTTTGTCCCTGGCACTGATATGGTATGATAGTTGACAGGTTGAGACGGAGAGGAGGGAGAGTAGCTGAAGGTTAACGTTAGATTACAGACTGAGGGTAGTGACATTTTGAGATATATAATCAAATCAAATCAAACTTTATTTGTCACATACACCGGATACAACAAGGGTAGACCTTACAGTGAAATGCTTACTTACAAGCCCTTAACCAACAGTGCAGATCAAGAAGAGATAAGAAAATATTTACCGAAGAAACTAAAGCAAAAAATTAGAAAAGGTAACACAAAATAACAGTAACAAGGCTATATACAGAGGGGACCGGTACCGAGTCTATGTGCGTGGGTACAGGTTTTAATTGTTCAGCAGTCTTATGTCTTGGGGTTAGAAGCTGTTAAGGAACCTCTTGGTCCTAGACTTGGTTTTCCTGTACCGCTTGCCATGCGGTAGCAGAGAAAACAATATGACTTGGGTGACTGGAGTCTCTGACAATTCTTTGGTCTTTCCTCTGACACCGCCTATTACATAGGTCCTGGATGTCAGGAAGCTTGGCCCCAATGATGTACCCTCTGTAATGCGTACGGCCCAGAGATGATCCAAGGTCCGGAGTCTCCAGTGACGGTCGGAGGTCCAGAGCCCCCAACGACGGTCGGCGGTCCAGAGCCTCCATCGACGGTCGGAGGTCCAGAGCCTCCAACGACGGTCGGCGGTCCAGAGCCTCCAACGACGGTCGGCGGTCCAGAGCCTCCAACGACGGTCGGCGGTCCAGAGCCTCCAACAAAGGTCGGCGGTCCGGAGTCTCCAGCGACGGTCTGCAGTCCGGAGCCTCCAGCGACGGTCGGAGGTCCAGAGCCTCCAACGACGGTCGGCGGTCCAGAGCCTCCAGCGACGGTCGGAGGTCCAGAGTCTCCAACGACGGTCGGCGGTCCAGAGCCTCCAACGACGGTCGGAGGTCCAGAGCCTCCAGCAACGGTCAGAGGTCCAGAGCCTCCAACAAAGGTCGGCGGTCCAGAGCCTCCAGCGACGGTCGGCGGTCCAGAGCCTCCAGCAATGGTTCCCAGTCCGGAGCCTCCAGCGACGATTCCCAGTCCGGAGCCTCCAGCGGGGGTTCCCAGTCCGGAGCCTCCAGCGACGATTCCCAGTCCGGAGCCTCCAGCGGGGGTTCCCAGTCCGGAGCCTTCTGCGACGATCTATGGTCCGGAGTCCCCGGGCGACGATCTACGGTCCGGAGTCCCCAGCGATGATTTACGGTCCGGAGTCCCCGGCGACGATCTACGGTTCGGAGTCCCCGATGACGATCTACTGTCCAGAATCTCCGGCGATGATCCACGGTTCGATTCCTCCGGCGATGATTCACGGTCCGGAGCTTCCGGCGACGATCCCCGCACCAGAGGTGACACCAAAGTGAGCGGAGCGGGGTCTGCGTCCCGCACCGGAGCCGCCACCTACCCTCCCCTATAGGTTCAGGTTTGCGGCCGGAGTCCACACCTTTTGGGGGGAGGGGGGGGGGCTGTCACGCCCTGACCTTAGAGATCCTTTTTATTTTATTCACTATTTGGTTAGGTCAGGGTGTGACTAGGGTGGCAATCTATGTTTTCTATTTCTTTGTTGGCCGGGTATGGTTCCCAATCAGAGGCAGCTGTCTATCGTTGTCTCTGATTGGGGTTCATTCTTAGGCAGCTTTTTTCCACCTGTAGTTTGTGGGATCTTGTTTTTGGTACTGTGCTGTTTAGCCCGACTAGACGTTACGTTTCATTTTTGTATTTGTTGTTTTTTCGGTGTTTTCGGCCTACCACGCTGCACCTTGGTTCGATCCTTCCATCGACGACCGTAACATCTACAAGAACAGCTCAAAGACAGAACTACATACATTCTTTTAAAGGCTCACGCAGCCTACATATCAATGCATACACACAAACTATCTAGGTCAAATAGGGGAGAGGTGTTGTGCCATGAGGGGTTGCTTCATCTGTTTAAAACCAGGTTTGATGTTTATTTGAGAAGTATGAGATGGAAGGAAGTTCCATGCAATTAGGGCTCTATATAATATTGTATGCTTTCTTGAATTTGTTCTGGATTTGGGCACTGCGAAAAGACCTCTGGTGGCATGTCTGTTGGGATAAGTGTGCGTGTCAGAGCTGTGTGTAAGTTGACTATGCAAACAATTTGGGATTTTAAACACATGAATGTTTCTTATAAAAAGAAGAAGTGATGCAGTCAGTCTCTCCTCAACTCTTAGCCAAGAGAGACTGGCATGCATAGTATTTATATCAGCCCTCTGATTACAATTAAGTGCCGCTCTGTTCTGGGCCAGCTGCAGCTTAACTAGGTCTTTCCTTGCAGCACTGGACCACTGGGACAGTGATAGAATCATGCACTGTTTAGATGTGATAGAATCATGCACTGTTTAGATGTGATAGAATCATGCACTAATTAGAGATGATAGGATCATGCACTGTTTAGATGTGATAGTTTCATGCACTGTTTAGATGTGATAGAATCATGCACTGTTTAGATGTGACAGAATCATACACTGTTTAGATGTGATAGAATCATGCACTGTTTAGAGATGATAGAATCATGCACTGTTTAGATGTGATAGAATCATGCACTAATTAGAGATGATAGGATCATGCACTGTTTAGATGTGATAGTTTCATGCACTGTTTAGATGTGATAGAATCATGCACTGTTTAGATGTGATATAATCATGCACTGTTTAGCTGTGATAGACTCTTTCACTGACAGCACTGTAGTCTTTTTATCATCAGCCAAACACTATGCTCTATCTGACAGAGAAAAAAATGACCTGCAGCTCTAGCTGAACATGAGTACAGTTTAGAGGATGGAGGGGGTAGAGGGGAGAGGGTAGGGGAGAAGAATAAAGAGTAAGGGACCATGACCATCTGCAGTGACTCTGCAAGCCTGAGAGGAGATACGCCCAATGTCTGCAGCCTCCACTGTGAAATCAATTTAGGCCTACAGAGATGTGTACATTCAGCCATGTCGTAATACAGGGAATATTTCTATTATATAACCCTCTGAAATGCATTATGAATGGCAATGTTATTGTAGACACAGGTCATTCAACCTACCAAAGGAATCCCCAAAGGGCATCTTGATATGCAGTGAAAGGCATTCCATAGATTTCAGTTATATCCTGTGTGCTAGGATAGGACAACGACAACATATGTTGTCCCAGTGGTTGGGGTGGCTCCCCTGCAGGCCCGGTCCTGTGTGCTCCCTGGTACACGTCCCCTACTCTGGCCCCAGGAGGACGGCTCGGCCGGCGGCTGAGAGAACAGCCTGTGCCGGATGAAGTGGCCCCCAGCCGTCTGCGTTTGTCACGGAAGCTCCTTGGATGGATGCCAGTAACCCTTTAGACCCAGTTACAGTACAGAGTGTGAAGTGCTCTCACAGACACTCATGTCAGAAGGAGAACAAGCAACAGGCTAAATAGTAATGACCAGGCATTCCCCAATCAGACAATCAGTATGCATTTTTTTTTGCATTTTCATGAATAATATTTAGAACTTTTAACAAACTCCACAGATATTGTAAATTATGGTGAATACACTGAGTCCACTCATACAGATGCCATATCTTAATTTGATCCAGTTTCTCAGAGCAGGAAAAGAATCCTGCAGAAACAAGAAATGTGAATTATAATCAGTGGCAATTTTAGCATGTAAATCTTGGTGGGGGCAAATTCAACAACAACAAAAATGTGATGCATGCCACACAACCTCTCCACTGAATAGCAGGCTAGTGATTGCTTTGCAACGCCTGCAGTTAGCCACTGATTCCTTCCAAACCAAATTTCCAAATTTCTCCACATATGACAAGAATTGAAAAGGATTTGCCAGTAGATTGTCAACTTGATTCATGATAGTGGCTGCTTGTCCAACTTGCTAGCTAACATTTTGAAAGTATGATGTTGACATGATCAGTCCAATCAAAGCTATGGTAGATATAACATGATTTGACGTCATTTTATCTGTGGCCAATGACCTTGAGCCTTCTTGGATGGGCACTTCTAATGTAAATCTATGGCAGCACCCAAGGGGCTTGAATTTTATAGCTCTCCCTGTAGATTTTGCGGTGAAGTAGTGTCCCCATGAGCGACAGAACACTGAGCCAATCACAGCGCAACTAGAGAACGTTACCAACACTCTGTATTTTCTGCTGGCTGCATCACCACCACAGAAAGGGCTGAGCTAGCCTGAAACGCCTGCATTTTGGAACTGCATTACTCAAGAAAGCAAAAAAGAGACCATATTTGTATGCGGCTTTATAAACTCTAAGATTATTTAAAATCAAATCAAATTGTATTGGTCACATACACATGGTTAGTAGATGTAATTGCGAGTGTAGCGAAATACTTTGTTTACATTGTTTGCAAACTGATATGTGACACGTAGCAATGCCAAAATGTATGTATTTTTTAGCTCAAAACAGGCTCTGCCCCACCTGCCCTGAATGACGTGTCAGGGAAAGGGAAAGGTGGATACCTAGTCAGTTGTACAACTGTCACCACTGATTATAATGTGGATTATAATTCATGGAAGTCATTTTAAGACATTTTTCCGTTAGGACAAATTAAGTCAGAAATGTCAGAAACAAGCCTTTTTAAACCTCGAATACACTACATGCTTGCATGTGCAGGAAAACGTCTGCAACAACAGGATGATCAAATTAAGATACAGCATCTGTTAAAAAATATATATATTATATTTCCCCTTTATTTAACCAGTTAGGCCAGTTGAGAACAAGTTCTCATTTACAACTGCGATCTGGCAAAGATGAAGCAAAGCAGTGCGAACAAACGTACAGTCAATAACACAATAAAAAGTCTACATACAGTATCTGCAAATAAGGTAAGATTAGGGAGGTAAGGCAATAAATAGGCCACAGTGGCGAAATAATCACAATTTAGCAATTAAACACTGGAGTGATAGATGTGCAGAAGATGAATGTGCAAATAGAGATACTGGGGTGCAAAGGAGCAAAAATGAATAATAACAATATGGGGATGAGGTAGTTGGGTGGGCTATTTAGAGATGGGTTATGTACAGGTGCAATGATCTGTAAGCTGCTCTGACAGCTGATGCTTAAAGTTAGTGAGGGAGATATGAGTCTCCAGCTTCAGTGATTTTTGCCTTTCGTTCCAGTCATTAGCAGCAGAGAAGTGGAAGGAACAGCAGCCAAAGAGGAATTGGCTTTGGGGGTGACCAGTAAATTATACCTGCTGGAGCACCTGCTACGGGTGGGTGCTGCTATGGTGACCAGTGAGCTGAGATAAGGCAGGGCTTTACCTAGCAAAGACTTATAGATGACCTGGAGCCAGTGGGTTTGGCGACGAATATGAAGCGAGGGCCAGCCGACGAGAGCATACAGGTCACAGTGTTGGGTAGGATATGGGGCTTTGGTGACAAAACGGATGGCACTGTAATGGACTGCATCCAAATGTCTGAGTAGACTGTTGGAGGCTATTTTGTAAATGACATAGCCGAAGTCAAGGATCGGTATGATAACCAGTTTTACGAGGGTATGTTTGAGTGAAGGATGAGTGAAGGATGCTTTGTTGCGAAATAGGAAGCCTATTCTAGATTTAATTTTGAATTGGAGATGCTTAATGTAAGTCTGGAAGGAGAGTTTACAGTCTAACCAGACACCTAGTTATTTGTAGTTGTCCACATATTCTAAGTCAGAACCGTCCAGAGTAGTGACGCTAGATGGTCGGGCAGGTGCGGGCAGCGATCGGTTAAAGAGCATGCATTTAGTTTTACTTGCATTTAGGAGCAGTTGGAGGCCAAGGAAGGAGAGTTGTATGGCATTGAAGCTCGTCTGGAAGTTAGTTAATACAGTGTCCAAAGAAGGGCCAGAAGTATACAGAATGGTGTCGTCTGCATAGAGGTGGATCAGAGAATCACCAGCAGCAAGAGCAACATCATTGATGTATACAGAGAAAAGAGTCGGCCCGAGAAATGAACCCTGTGGCACCCCCATAGAGACTGCCAGAGGTCTGGACAACAGGCCCTCCGATTTGACACACTGAACTCTGTCTGAGAAGTAGTTGGTGAACCAGGCGAGCCAGTCATTTGAGAAACCAAGGCTGTCAAGTCTGCCGATAAGAATGTGGTGATTGACAGAGTCAAAAGCCTTGGCCAGGTCGATGAATACGGCTGTACAGTATTGTCTTTTATCGATGGAGGTTATGATATCGTTCAGTACCTTGAGCGTGGCTGAGGTGCACCTGTGACCAGCTCGGAAGCCAGATTGCATAGCGGAGAAAGTATGGTGGGATTCGAAATGGTCTGTGATCTGTTTGTTAACTTGACTTTCAAAGACCTTAGAAAGGCAGGGTAGGATAGATATAGGTCTGTAACAGTTTGGGTCTGGAGTGGCTCCCCATTTGAAGAGGGGGATGACCGCGGCAGCTTTCTAATCTTTGGGGATCTCAGACGATACGAAAGAGAGGTTGAACAGGCTAGTAATAGTGGTTGCAACAATTGCGGCGGATAATTTTAGAAAGAGAGGGTCCAGATTTTCTAGCCCAGCTGATTTGTAGGGGTCCAGATTTTGCAGCTCTTTCAGAACATCAGCTATCTGGATTTGGATGAAGGAGAAATGGGGAGGCTTGGGCAAGTTGCTGTGGGGGGTGCAGAGCTGTTGACCGGGTTAGGGGTAGCCTGGTGGAAAGCATGGCCGGCCGTAGAAAAATGCTTTTTCAAATTCTCAATTATCGTGGATTTATCGGTGGTCACAGTTTCCTAACCTCAGTGCAGTGGGCAGCTGGGAGGTGCTCTTATTCTCCATGGACTTTACAGTGTCCCAGAACATTTTGGAGTTTGTGCTACAGGATGCAAATTTCTGTTTGAAAAAGCTAGCCTTTGCTTTCCTAACTGCTTGTGAATATTGGTTCCTAACTTTCCTGAAAAGTTGCATATCGCGTGGGCTATTCGATGCTAATGCAGAACGCCACAGGATGTTTTTGTGCTGGTCAAGGGCAGTCAGGTCTGTAGTGAACCAAGGGCTATATCTGTTCCTGGGTCTATTTTTTTTAATGGGCATGCTTATTTAAGCATTTTTTAAAGAATAACCAGGCATCCTCTACTGACGGAATTAGGTCAATATCCTTCCAGGATACCCTGGCCAGGTCGATTAGAAAGGCCTGCTCACTGAAGTGTTTAGGGAGCGTTTGACAGTGATGAGGGTTGGTCGTTTGACCGTGGACCCATTACAGACTCAGGCAATGAGGCTGTGATCACTGAGATCCTAGTTGAAGACAGCAGAGGTGTATTTAGAGGGCAGGTTGGTCAGGATGATATCTATGAGGGGGGGGGGTGGTCTGTAACAAGCAGCAACAGTGAGAGACTTACAGTGCCTTGCGAAAGTATTCGGCCCCCTTGAACTTTGCGACCTTTTGCCACATTTCAGGCTTCAAACATAAAGATATAAAACTGTATTTTTTTGTGAAGAATCAACAACAAGTGGGACACAATCATGAAGTGGAACGACATTTATTGGATATTTCAAACTTTTTTAACAAATCAAAAACTGAAAAATTGGGCGTGCAAAATTATTCAGCCCCTTTACTTTCAATGCAGCAAACTCTCCCCAGAAGTTCAGTGAGGATCTCTGAATGATCCAATGTTGGTGTCCTTCCTTGGCCAGGATTCAGACACGGCTAGGACATCAGGGTTGGCGGAGTGTGCTAAAGCGGTGAAAAAAGCTAATTTATTGAGGTAGTCACAGTTGGATCAGTAATCCATAATATATACTGTATAGGTACAGTATCTGAATGGTGCCTGGAGGTCCCTTTAATAGTGCTAAAACATCAGGAGAGCAGCACAGGAATAGTAGTACAGTGCCCATGACCGTTTATTTTAAGGATTACTGTGCAAATCCTCTGGTGACCTGGGAACTTCCTACAGATCTTAATTTGACCTATAAATTGTCACAGCAAAAAAATCATTCAGCAAGAGGTTTTGAAAGTTTAGTCCATAATGTTGATTGATCAGCGGTTAGGCTATTAGCTGGCCAAAAGTAGTCTACATGAAATGTGCCATACTGTTAATGTGGGATTTCAGTGAATGTACTGTATGTAAATCATGAAGTTCATCTGCATTTCCCGCAGGAAATTTCAGGAAAATTCTCAGCAACAAAAGAGTGATCAAATTAAAATCCTAATTATGTAGGGAGAGTAAACTTTGGTTCTCCTAAAGGCAAAAATTAAATTTAGGCTTTCTCTTGGGTCACTACTGTATCAATCAATCAAATTGATTAATAAAGCCCCTTTTACATCAGCAGTTGTCACAAAGTGCTTATACATTAACCCAGCCTAAAACCCCAGAGAGCTCCATACTGTTGCTGATGGCGCCGACAGAGACAGTCGCCTCGCTTCGTGTCCTTAGAAGCTATGCAGTATTTTTTTTAATGTATTATTTCTTTCATTGTTACCCCAGGAAATCTTAACTCTTATTACATACAGCTGGAAAGAACTATTAGATACAACAGCGACGTCAACTCACCAACATTTCGACCAGGAATACGACTTTCCCGAAGCGGATCCTCTGTTTGGACCACCACCCAGGACAATGGACATAATCCCAGAAGACGACCCAAAACAAGGGCGCCGCAGAAGGTGCAGACGGAGCGGCCTCCTGGTTAGGCTCCGTAGATGTGCACATCGCCCACCGCTCCCAAGTATTCTACTCGCCAATGTCCAGTCTCTTGACAACAAGGTAGATGAAATTCAAGCAAGGGTTGCCTTTCAGAGAGACATCAGAGATTGTAACATCCAATGTTTCACGGAAACATGGCTCTCTTTGGATATGTTGTCGGAATCGGTTCATCGCTTCTCCATGCATCGCGCCGACAGAGATAAACTTAGAGGAAGGGCGGGGGTGTATGCTTCATGACTAACGACTCATGGTGTAATCATAACAACATACAGGAACTCAAGTCCTTCTGCTCACCCAACCTAGAATTCCTTACAATCAAATTCCGGCCATATTATCTCCTGAGAGAATTCTTGTCAGTTATCGTCACAGCGGTGTACATTCACCCTCAAGCAGACACCAAGACGGCCCTCAAGGAACTTCACTGGACTCTATGTAAACTAGAAACCATATATCCTAAGGCTGAATTTGTTGTAGCTGGGGATTTAATTTTAACAGAGAAAATTTGAGAACAAGGCTACCTAAATTCTATCAGCATAATGATTGAACTATGCGCGGGTGTAATACACTCGACCACTGTTTCTCTAACTTCTGCGAAGCATGCAAAGCCCTCTCCCACCCTCCCTTCGGCAAATTCGGCCATGACGCTATCTTGCTCCTACCGACTTACAGGTCGAAACTCAAGCAGGATGCATCAGTGACTAGAACCATTCAACACTGGTCTGGCTAATCGGAATCCACGCTTCAAGATTGTTTCGATTACGCGAACTGGGATTTGTCCCGGTCAGCCTCAGATAACAACATCAATCTATATGCTGAGTTTATAAAGAAGTGCATTGGAGATGTTGTGCCTACCCTAACCAGAAACCGTGGATGGATGGCGGAATTTGCACAAAACTGAAATTGCAAACCACTGCATTTAACCATGGAAAGAGGTCTGGGAATATGGCTGAATATAAACAGTGTAGTTATTCCCTCAGCAAGGCAATCAAACAAGCGAAATGCCAGTACAGGCCAAAGACACGAGATGTATGTGGCACGGTCTACAGGAAATTATGGGCCACAAAAAGAAAACTAGCTACATCACAGACACTGATGTCACTCTTCCAGACAAATTAAACACCTTCTTTGCCCACTTTGAGGATAGTACAGTGCCACCGTCATGGCCCACTAACAAGGACTGCCCCCCTCCCTTCTCTGTGGCCGACGTAAGTAGAACATTTAAACGTGTTAACCCTCGCAAGGCTGCTGGCCCAGACGGCATCCCTAGCTGCGTCCTCAGAGCATGTGCAGAACAGCTGTCTGGTGTGTTAACGGACATATTCAATCACTCCCTATGCCAGTCTGCTGTTCCCACATGCTTCAAGATGGCCACCATTGTTCCTGTACCCAAGATGGCAAAGATAACTGAACTAAATGACTACCGCTCCGTAGGACTCACTTCTGATATCATGAAGTGCTTTGAGGGACTAGTCAAGGATTATATCACCTCCACCTTACCTGCCACCATAGACCCACTTCAGTTTGCATACCGCCCCAACATGTCCACAGACGATGCAATCGCCATAACACTTCACACTGCCCTATCCCATCTGGACAAGAGGAATATGTCACACCCTGACCATAGTTTGCTTTGTATGTTTCTATGTTTTGTTTGGTCAGGGTGTGATCTGAGTGGGCATTCTATGTTGTGTGTCTAGTTTGTCTGTTTCTGTGTTTGGCCTGATATGGTTCTCAATCAGAGGCAGGTGTTAGTCATTGTCTCTGATTGGGAACCATATTTAGGTAGCCTGTTTGGTGTTGGGTTTTGTGGGTGATTGTTCCTGTCTCTGTGTTTGCACCAGATAGGACTGTTTTGAGTTTTCACGTTTCTTGTTTTTGTTAGTTTGTTCATGTGAAGTGCTTTATTAAACATGAATCAAAATAACCACGCTGCGCTTTGGTCCGCCTCTCCTTCAAGTCAAGAAAACCGTTACAGAATCACCCACCACAACAGGACCAAGCGGCGTGGTGAAAGGCAGGAGCAGCGAAAAGAGGAATGGACGTGGGAGGACGTTTTGGACGGCAAGAATATGGACTATACTACTTGGGAGGATGAGTTGGATGGTAAAGGATCCTGGGCACAGCCTGGAGAATATCGCCGCCCCAAAGAAGAGCTGGAGGCTGCGAAGGCGGAGAGGCGCTGGTATGAGGAGGCAGCACAGCGGCGTGGATGGAAGCCCGAGAGTCAGCCCCAAAAATGTCTTGGGGGGCCACACAGGAAGTGTGGCGAAGCCAGGTAGGAGACCTGCGCCAACTTCCTGTGCTTACCGGGGGGCTGGAGAGACCGGACAGGCACTGTGTTATGCTGTGAAGCGCACGGTGTCCCCAGTGCGGGTGCATAGCCCGGTGCGGTACATTCCAGCTCCGTATCGGCCGGGCTAGAGTGGGCATCGAGCCAAGTGCCACGAAGCCGGCTCTACGCATCTGGTCTCCAGTGCATCTCCTTGGGCCGGCTTACATGGCACCAGCCTTGCGCATGGTGTCCCCGGTTCGCCTGCATAGCCCAGTGCGGGCTATTCCACCTCGCCGCACTGGCAGGGCGACCGGGAGCATGCAACCAGGTAGGGTTGGGCAGGCTCGGTGCTCAAGAGCTCCAGTGCGCCTGCACGGTCCGGTCTATCCGTCACCACCTCCACGCACCAGCCCTCCGGTGGCAGCCCCCCGCACCAGGCTGTCTCTCCGTCTCATCCTTACAGGTGCTCCCGCCTGTCCAGCGCTGCCGGAGCCTTCCTCCTCTCCAGCGCTGCCAGAGCCTTCCTCCTCTCCAGCGCAGCCGGAGTCTCCCGCCTGTTCGGCGCTGCCAGAGCTCCCGCCCCTCAGTCCAGAGGCGCTAGAGCCCCTCATTCCAGAGTTGCCAGAGCTACTCAGTCCAGCACTGCCAGAGCATTCCTCTCCAGCGTTGCCGAAGCTTCCCATCTGCCCAGTGCCATCAGAGTCGCCAGTCTGCCTAGCGCCATCTGAGCTACCCGTCTGCCCAGCGCCATCTGAGCTACCCGTCTGCCCAGCGCCGCCTGAGCAACCCGTCTGCCCAGCGCCGCCAGTGCCGCCAGTCAGCCATGGGCCGCCAGTGCCGCCAGTCAGCCAGGGGCCGCCAGTGCCACCAGTCAGCCCAGAGGCGCCAGAGCCCCTCATCCCAGAGGCGCCAGAGCCCCTCAGCCCAGAGCTTCCGCCCCTCTGTCCCGAGCTGCCCCTCTGTCCCGAGCTGCCCCTCAGTCCAGTGGGGTTATTTAGAAGGGTCGCCGTGGTTAGGAGGCCACGGAAACGGACAATGTGGCGGACTAAGACCATGGTGAAGTGGGGGCCACGTCCAGCACCAGAGCCGCCACCGCGGACAGATGTCCACCCAGACCCTCCCCAATAGGTTCAGGTTTTGCGGCCGGAGTCCGCACCTTGGGGGGGTACTGTCACACCCTGACCATAGTTTGCTTTGTATGTTTCTATGTTTTGTTTGGTCAGGGTGTGATCTGAGTGGGCATTCTATGTTGTGTGTCTAGTTTGTCTGTTTCTGTGTTTGGCCTGATATGGTTCTCAATCAGAGGCAGGTGTTAGTCATTGTCTCTGATTGGGAACCATATTTAGGTAGCCTGTTTGGTGTTGGGTTTTGTGGGTGATTGTTCCTGTCTCTGTGTTTGCACCAGATAGGACTGTTTTGGGTTTTCACATGTCTTGTTTTTGTTAGTTTGTTCATGTGAAGTGCTTTAGTAAACATGAATCAAAATAACCATGCTGCGCTTTGGTCCGCCTCTCCTTCAAGTCAAGAAAACCATTACAGAATACCTATGTAAGAATGCTATTCATTGACTACAGCTCAGCATTCAACACTATAGTACCCTCCAAACTCATCATCAAGCTGGAGGCCCTGGGTCTCAACCCCACCCTGTGCAATTGGGTCCTGGACTTTCTGAATGCCGCCCCCAGGTGGTGAAGGTAGGAAACAACATTTCCACTTTGCTGACCCTCAACACTGGGGCCCCACAAGGGTGCGTGCTCAGCCCCCTCCTGTACTCCCTGTTCACCCACGACAGTGTGGCCATGCACGCCTCCAACTCAGTCATCAAGTTTGCAGACGACACAACAGTAATGGGATTGATTACCAACAACGACGAGACAGCCTACAGGGAGGAGGTGAGGGCACTCGGAGTGTGGTGTCAGGAAAACAACCTCTCACTCAACGTCAACAAAACAAAGGAGATGATCGCCCTATCCACATCGAAGGGATTGCAGCGGAGAAGGTGGAAAGTTTTAAGTTCCTTGGTGTAAACATCACAGACAAACTGAAATGGTCCACCCACACAGACAGTGTGGTGAAGAAGGCGCAACCGCGCCTCTTCAACCTCAGGAGGCTGAAGAAATGTGTCTCGTCACCCAAAACCCTGACAAACTTTTACAGATGTACATTTGAGAGCATCAAGTCGGGCTGTATCACAGCCTGGTACGGCAACTGCACCTCCCTCAACCACAAGGCGCTCCAGAGGGTAGTGAGGTCTGCACAACGCATCACCGGGTGCAAACTACCTGCCCTCCAGGACACCTACAACACCCAATGTCACAGGAAGGCCATAAATATCATCAACAACCACCCAACAACCACCCAAGCCACTGCCTGTTCACACAGCTACCATCCAGCTACCATCCAGAAGGCAAGGTCAATACAGATGCATCAAAGCTGGGACCGAGAGACTGAAAAACAGCTTCTATTTCAAGGCCATCAGACTGCTGAACAGCAATCACTAACTCTGAGAGGCTGCTGCCTACATTAAGACCCAACCACTGGCCACTTTAATAAATTGATCACTAGTCACTTTAAACAATGCCACTTTAAATAATGCCCTTTAATAATGTTTACATATCTTACATTACTCATATCACATGTATACACTGTATTTTATACCATCTATTGCACCTTGCCTATGCCGGTCGGCCATCACTCATTCATATATTTCTATGTACATGTTCTCATATATATTCACCCCTTTAGATTTGTGTGTATAAGGTAGTTGTTGGGAAATTGTTAGATTACTTGTTCGATATTACTACACTGTCAGAACTAGAAGCACAAGCATTTCTCTACACTCACATCAACATCTGCTAACCATGTGTATGTGACCAATAAAATGTGATTTGATTTGATTTGAGCAAGCAATCCAGATGTAGAAACAGGGTGGCTAAAAACTCCCAGAAAAGGCTGGAACCTACTGTAGGAAGAAACCTAGAGAGGAACCAGGCTCTGTGTGCTATGCTTTCTATACAGATGAGTCTATTTTTAATTTGTGTTGTTGTGTGTAGTCCTTTAAGTTAAAGTCTGTATCAAGTGTATACCCTTACCAAATCCCCCCCTCTCTTAAGCCACACGTGCTTCACCAAAGTGCCGGTCTCTATGAGACGAGAAGCATGACTGAGACATGTGCTTTGTGTAACTCAGCTCAAAAGAATAAATCAGGTTGGTTCATCAGGTTTCATTGAACTGGCAGTCTTCTTTTCAATGTAATTCCAACACCAAAGAAAAATAAACCATCAAGAGCAGAGATGCTCTCCCACACAAACACAGATAGTCTTGTGTGGTTCCTGGCAAAGCGCAGGAACCTAAGGAATAGGAGGTTTCTTCTCTGTCTCCCAGCAGTATCTAGGCAACCTCCTTACAACCAATCAATTTGAGATCAAAGGACAGTTCAAGCAGTCTGTGCATCGACCTAGATCCGTTATGTTCTCACATCAACCGCTGCATCCTTCACAGTGGATCACCTGCTAATTATTGTGCCTCTCTTCTGGCTTCCCTAGATGGAAGGCTGCTCTGACCCCGCATCTCCTTCTGAGGGATATTAGCCACGGCAACAGTCTCAGTCTACACTCTGCATCCGGCTGAACCTCCAGTTTAACACACAGTAGACTTCTCCCATTATTCGTTAGGTTAACACTAGCAAACAGGAAAAGCTGAGTGTTGTGGAACTCATAATTCATTTGCTATTGTGCTGTCGAAATGTTACATTATGCATTATGCTCCAACAAACACACTCCAGTAATTTGCATAAAACAATATATGTCAGATGTTTACAGTTATAATGAGGCTACCAGTATCTGAAGAACAGCAGAGTTTCCTAATGATCCAAGGATCCCTTATAATAATCCTTTAGGTTTTGAGGGTTTTGAGGGGGCAGAGGGTGGGAGAATGTCTGTTGTGGCACAGGGCTCATAGAGGTATCGTTAGTACAGTAGTTTATAGTGCATCTCGTTAGTGTCTCTTTAAGGGCTGAGTGGAGGACCCAGGGCACACAGCAGATGGCGGCTGGCTGCAGGTTCAGAACTATGCCCCGGTTTAACCTGGTGGCATGTCAGCACTGTATTCCTGCCTGCCTGCAGTACAGTACAACACACACAGCAGTGAGGTAGTGGTAGTGGGCCAATCATGTCTTTTTGTTATGTCTACAGTATAGAGAGAGACATCTCTTATGATGGAGGGTGACAGTATGGGCCATGATGACTTCTTTGAATGATATGTGCGACAAAACAACGTTTGTAGTCATGGATGATATGGTTTATGTGAATACAGTGCATTCAGAAAGTATTCAGACCCCTTCCCTTTATCCACATTTTGTTAAGTTACAGCCTTATTGTAAAATTGGTTAAACAAAAAATGTTCCTCATCAATCTACACAAAATACCCCATAATGACAAAGTGAAAACAGGTTTTTAGAAATGTTTGCTAATAATAAAAAGGAAATACCTTATTTACAGAAATATTCAGACTCTTTGCTATAAGACTCTAAATTGAGCTCAGGTGCATCCTGTTTCCAATGATCATCCTTGAGATGTTTCCACAACTTGATTGGAGTCCACCTGTGGTAAGTTAAATTCAATGGACATGATTTGGAAAGGGACACACCTGTCTATATAAGATCCCACAGTTGACAGCGTATTTCAGAGCAAAAACCAAGTCATGAGGTTGAAGAAATTGTCTGGAATTGTGTCGAGGCACAGATCTGGGGGAAGGGTACCAAAAACTGTCTGCAGCACGAGAGTCCCCGAGAACACAATGTGCTCCATTATTCTTAAATGGAAGAAGTTTGGAACCACCAAGACTCTTCCTAGAGCTGACCGCCTGGTCACTCTGAGCAAACGGGGGAGAAGGGCCTTGGTCTGGGAGGTGACCAAGAACCCGAGGGTCACTCTGACAGAGCTCCAGAGTTCCTTTGTGGAGACAAGGACAAGAATCTCTGCAGCACTCCACCAATCAGGCATTTATGATAAAGTGGCCAGATGGAAGCCACACCTCAGTAAAAGGCACATGACAGCCCGCTTGGAGTTTAGCAACTCAGACAATGAGAAATAAGATTCTCTGGTCTGATGAAACCAAGATTGAACTCTTTGACCTGAATGCCAAGCGTCACGTCTGGAGGAAACCTGGCACTATCCGTACGGTGAAGCATGGTGGTGGCAGCATCATGCTGTGGGGATGTTTTTCAGCGGCAGGGACTGGGAGACTAGTCAGGATAGAGGGAAAGATGAAGCAAAGTACAGAGAGATCCTTGATGAAAACCTGCTCCAGAGTGCTAAGGACCTCAGACTGGGGCGAAGTATCACCTTCTAACAGGACAATGACCCTAAGCAGACAGCCAAGACAACGCAGGAGTGGCTTTGGGACAAGTCTCTGAATGTCCTTGAGTGGCCCAGCCAGATACCGGACTTGAACCCAATCTAACATCTCTGGAGAGACCTAAAAATAGCTGTGCAGCGAAGCTCCTCATCCAACCCGACATAAGAGGAGAGGATCTGCAGAGAAGAATGGGAGAAACTCCCCAAATACAGGTGTGCCAAGCTTGTAGCGTCATACCCAAGAAAACTCGAGGCTGTAATTGCTGCCAAACTTGCTTCAACAAAGTACTGAGTAAATGGTCTGAATACTTATATAAATGTGATATTTCAGTTATTTATTTAAATAGATTTACAAACATTTCTAAAAACATGTTTTTGCTTTGTCATTATGCAGAACTCTGTGTAGATTGATGAGGGAACAAAAACGATTTAATCAATTTTAGAATAAGGCTGTAATGCAACAAAATGTGGAAAAAGTCAAGGGGTCTGAATACTTTCCGAATGCACCGTATGTTTAACAAAGAATTACAGCAAATGAGTGACTGTCTCAACATTTTTTTTAAATAGTTAAAGCTATTGAAAATGGAAGCTGGTTAGGTCATTGTAAATTCCCAGGCCATTTGCTGTTAAACTTTTTATTTGTCACCAATGCTCAAAATATAAACAGTAGATTGATTTCAGGGAGATCTATATTGGAATTAATGTAGGAAGTGAAACTTGGAACGTTGTTTAGCCAGGAGTGCACTCACCCTCCCACACTGCAGGATGCTAGCCTGTTTCCCGTGGAGACAGAGGCAGCAGTGTCTATAGATAAACCCACTCCAGGCAGTAGAGAGGATGAGTGAGTGGTGGAGCACAACAAAAGCTAGAGGGGGCTATGTAGGCAGGTGCTCCTGAGGGGGTTGGAAAGGATCAACACCCTTTTGGATCCCAAAATTTGAAAGTGGGTTTAATTTAAACTTTTGCTGTGTGCTGTAAGCTATTTTTCTATTAAGGAGCTGAAGAGAGGTTGGTTGGTTGGGATATGCCATAGATGGATATAGAGACATACTGTATAAGGTTAGTTCTTGCAAAGATGTCTTAAAAGGATGAATGATGAGTCAAAGCTGAACTAATTTCTCAAAAAATGTGGTAGGGTTGAATGAATTCTTCACTGAGAAAGGGGTTTCCAGTCTTAGCCTAGGTGTGCTATGACATGTGCTATAACATGTGCTATGACATGTGCTATGACATGTGCTATGACATGTGCTATGACATGTGCTATGACATGTGCTATAACATGTGCTATGACATTTTTAGCCTATAAAACTGAGTGTTGTAAACAAGTTCCTCTATCATATATTATGGCAAGACGGTGTCTTGTTATCACTTTATGAAAAGAGTACAAGCTGACCTAGATATTATAGAAAAGGGAAGTGCATCTCAGTTGCTAACAGTGGTGAGAAAATGAACTGCCTTGTTCCTATGGAAACTGGAAGGACTCAACATAACCACACTCTGCTGGCACCTAATTGTCATCCAAACACATGTACTGACCAGGAGAAGCTTCAAATAAATAATCTCAATTAAGATCAACCCAACCTCCGCTGCAGTAGTTTGAATGAGACATGACAGCCTGTTGATTGATGTTGATAAGGTGTTGACAGACAGGAAAGTGGCAGATTTCCAGAAAGGGAACCGGCTCTTATCTGAACTGTTAATGAGGAAAATAAAAGGTTATCAGGAAGCTGAAAGGAACAGGGAAATGATTTCCTCATATGCAGATCTATTTGTAGCAGCACCTTCCATGTTAAACCTGGCAGCGTGGCTGTGAATATCTCATCTCCAGAGTAGATGTACGTTTGTTTTACTCACTGCTTTAGCACACTCTGCCAACCCAGATGTCTTAGCCGTGTCTGAATCCTGGCTTAGGAAAACCATCAAAAACCTTGACATTTCCATTCCTAACTATAACGTTTTCCGCCAAGATAGAACTGCCAAAGGGGGCGGTGTTGCAATCTACTGCAGAGATAGCCTGCAGAGTTCTGTATTACTATCTAAGTCTGTACCCAAACAATTTGAGCTTCTACTTCTAAAAATTCACCTTTCCAGAAACAAGTCTCTCACTGTTGCCGCTTGCTATAGACCTCCCTCTGCCCCCAGCTGTGCCCTCGATACCATATGTGAATTGATTGCCCCCCATCTATCTTCTGAGCTCGTGCTACTAGGTGACCTAAACTGGGACATGCTTATCACCCAGGCCATCCTACAAACTAAGCTTGATGCCCTCAATCTCACACAAATTATCAATGAACCTACCAGGTTCAACCCCAAATCAGTAAACACGGGCACCCTCATAGATGTCATTCTAACTAACTCGCCCTCCAAATACACCTCTGCTGTTTTCAATCAAGATCTCAGCGATCACTGCCTCATTGCCTGCATCCGTAATGGGTCTGCAACCAAACGACCACCCCTCATCACTGTCAAACGCTCCCTGAAACATGTCTGCGAGCAGGCCTTTCTAATCGACCTGGCCGGGCTATCCTGGAATGACATTGACCTCATCCCGTCAGTAGATGATGCCTGGCTATTCTTTAAAAGTGCAGCAGCCTCCCGGGTGGCGCAGTGGTTAAGGGCGCTGTACTGCAGCGCCAGCTGTGCCACCAGAGACTCTGGGTTTGCGCCCAGGCTCTGTCGTAACCGGCCGCGACCGGGAGGTCCGTGGGGCGAAGCATAATTGGCCTAGAGTCGCCCGGGTTAGTGAGGATTTGGCCGGTAGGGAAATCCTTGTCTCATTGCGCACCAGCGACTCCTGTGGCGGGCTGGGCGCAGTGCGCGCTAACCAAGGTTGCCAGGTGCACGGTGTTTCCTCCGACACATTGGTGCGGCTGGCTTCCAGCTTGGTTGGGTTGTGTATCGGAGGACGCATGACTTTCAACCTTCGTCTCTCCTGAGCCCGTACGGGAGTTGTAGCGATGAGACAAGATAGTAGCTATTAAACAATTGGATACCACGAAATTGGGGAGAAAAAGGGGTCAAATTTAAAATAAAATAAAAAAAATAAAAAGTGCCATCCTCGCCATCTTAAATAAGCATGCCCCTCTCAAAAAATGTAGACCAAGGAATAAATATAGTCCTTGGTTCACTCCAGACCTGTCTGCCCTTGACCAGCACAAAAACATCCTGTGGCGTTCTGCATTAGCATCGAATAGCCCCCGTGATATGCAACTTTTCAGGGAAGTTAGGAACAAATATACACAGGCAGTTAGAAAAGCTAAGGCAAGCTTTTTCAAACAGAAATTTGCATCCTGTAGTAATAACTCAAAAAAGTTCTGGGCCACTGTAAAATCCATGGAGAATAAGAGCACCTCATCCCAGCTGCCCACTGCTCTGAGGCTAGGAAAACTGTCACCACCGATAAATCCACTATAATTGATAATTTCAATAAGCATTTCTCTACAGCTGGCCATGCTTTCCACTTGGCGACCCCTACCCCGGTCAACTGCCCGGCACCCTCCACAGCAACCCGCTAAAGCCCCCACCATTTCTCCTTTACCCAAATCCAGATAGCTGGTTCTGAAAGAGCTGCAAAATCTGGACCTCTACAAAAAATTTATTTGTATTTTTATTTATCCGTTATTTTACCAGGTAAGTTGACTGAGAACACGTTCTCATTTGCAGCAACGACCTGGGGAATAGTTACAGGGGAGAGGAGGGGGATGAATGAGCCAATTGTCAACTGGGGATTATTAGGTGACCGTGATGGTTTGAGGGCCAGATTGGGAAATTAGCCAGGACACCGGGGTTAACACCCCTACTCTTATGATAAGTGCCATGGGATCTTTATTGACCTCAGAGAGTCAGGAAACCAGTTTAACGTCCCATCCGAAAGACAGCACCCTACACAGGGCAGTGTCCCCAATCACTGCCCTGGGGCATTGGGATATATATATATATATATATATATATATATATATATATATATATATATATATATATATTTTTTTAAATCAGCCGGGCTAGACAATCTGGACCCTCTCTTTCTAAAAATATCTGCCGAAATTGTTGCAACCCCTATTACTAGCCTGTTCAACCTCTCTTTTGTATCGTCTGAGATTCCCAAAGATTGGAAAGATGCCACGGTCATCCCCCTCTTCAAAGGGGGTGACACTCTAGACCCAAACTGCTACAGACCTATATCTATCCTACCCTGTCTTTCTAAGGTCTTCAAAAGCCAAGATAACAAACAGATTACTGACCATTTCGAATCCCACCATACCTTCTCCGCTATGCAATCTGGTTTCAGAGCTGGTCATGGGTGCACCTCAGCCACGCTCAAGGTTCTAAACGACATCATAACCACCATCGATAAGAGACATTACTGTGCAGCCGTATTCATCGACCTGGCCAAGGCTTTCGACTCTGTCAATCACAACATTCTTATTGGCAGACTCGACAGCCTTGGTTTCTCAAATGATTGCTTTTTCTGGTTTACCAACTACTTCTCTGATAGAGTTCAGTGTGTCAAATCGGAGGGACTGTTGTCCGGTCCTCTGACAGTCTCTATGGGTGTGCCACAGGGTTCAATTCTCGGGCCGATTCTCTTTTCTGTATACATCAATGATGTTGCTCTTGCTGCTGGTGATTCTCTGACACCATTCTGTATACTTCTGGCCCCTCCTTGGACAATGTGTTAACTAACCTCCAGACGAGCTTCAATGCCATACAACTCTCCTTCCGTGGCCCCCAACTGCTCTTAAACACAAATAAAACTAAATGCATTCAATCGATCACTGCCCGCACCTGCCCGCCCGTCCAGCATCACTACTCTGGATGGCTCTGACTTAGAATACGTGGACAACTACGAATACCTGGGTGTCTGGTTAGACTGTAAACTCTCCTTCCAGACTCACATTAAGCATCTCCAATCCAAAATTAAATCTATAATCGGGCTTCCTATTTCGCAACAAAGCATCCTTCACTCATGCTGCCAAACATACTCTCGTATAACTGACCATCCTACCGATCCTCGACTTCGGTGATGTCATCTATAAAATAGCCTCCAACACTCTACTCAACAAACTGGATGCAGTTTATCACAGTGCCATCCGTTTTGTCACCAAAGCCCCATACACTACCCACCATTGCGACCTGTACGCTCTCGTTGGTTGGCCCTCGCTTCATACTCGTCGCCAAATCCACTGGCTACAGGTTATCTACAAGTCTCTGCTAGGTAAAGCCCCGCCTTATCTGAGCTCACTGGTCACCATAGCAGCACCCACTCGTAGCACGCGCTCCAGCAGATATATCTCACTGGTCACCCCCAAAGTCAATTCCTCTTTGGTTGTCTTTCCTTCCAGTTCTCTGCTGCCCATGACTGGAACGAATTGCAAAAATCTGGAGCTGGAGACTCACATCTCCCTCACTAGCTTTAAGCACCAGCTGTCAGAGCAGCTTACAGATCACTGCATCTGTACATAGCCCGTCTGTAAACAGCCCATCTATCTACCTACCTCATCCCCATACTGGTATTTATTTATTTTGCTCCTTTGCACCCCAGTATCTCTACCTGCACATTCATCTTCTGCCAATCTACCATTCCAGTGTTTAATTGCTATATTGTAATTACTTCGACCACCATGGCCTATTTATTTCCTTAACTTACCTCATTTGCACTCACTGTATATAGACTTTTTGTTTTCTTTTGTTCTACTGTATTATTGACTATGTTTTGTTTATTCCATGTGTAACTCTGTGTTGTTGTATGTGTCGAATTGCTACGCTTTATCTTGGCCAGGTCGCAGTTGCAAATGAGAACTTGTTCTCAACTAGCCTACCTGGTTAAATAAAGGTGAAATATAAAAAAATAAAGATAAATGTACCATCTAATGGAGACAGTATCAGACCAACGGTATGTTCTGAGCAGACGTAGCAGACATCTTTCATCTATTCAAACATTAAATTATTTTAGGATCTGGCTGATTGTGATCGGTGTAAATGAGAAAAAAAAGTCTCTGCCTTTGTCCACTTTAGTTAAGATATAAAAACCATACTACAATAGGTATATGCATGCTGAACACCAGAGAGGGAGACTTATTAAGAGGACAGAAATCAAAACCATCCAATGATGGGTTGCCATTGGCAACAAGTCTCCGGCCATATCTCCATATTTTCTGCATTGCATTCATGCTATAACGTGCTCACATCAGAAGGTTATGCTACATGTGAACATGAAAGCGAAGGTAACCTCCCTAAATGACTACCGCCCCATAGCACTCACTTCAGTAACCATGAAGTGCTTTGATAGGCTGGTCATGGCTCACATTAACTTCTTCGAGATAGGGGGCGCTCTTTTAATTTTTGGATAAAAAAACGTTCCCGTTTTAAACAAGATATTTTGTCACGAAAACATGCTCGACTATGCATGTAATTGACAGCTTTGGAAAGGAAAAACTCTGACGTTTCCAAAACTGCAAAGATATTATCTGTGAGTGCCCCAGAACTAATGCTACAGGCGAAACCAAGATGAGATTTCATACAGGAAATGGTCCAGATTTTGAATGCCCTGTGTTCCAATGTCTCCTTATATGGCTGTGAATGCGCCAGGAATGAGCCTGCACTTTCTGTCGTTTCCCCAAGGTGTCTGCAGCATTGTGACGTATTTGTAGGCATATCATTGGAAGATTGACCATAAGAGACTACATTTACCAGGTGTCCGCCCGGTGTCCTCCGTCGAAATTATTGCGTAATCTTCAGGTCCATGCGCATTCCATTTTCTTCAGAGGAGAAACCAAACTGCCACGAATGATTTATCATCGATAGATATGTGAAAAACACCTTGAGGATTGATTCTAAACAACGTTTGCCATGTTTCTGTCGATATTATGGAGTTAATTTGGAAAAAAAGTTCGCATTGTAATGACTTAATTTTCGTTTTTTTTCTTACCCAAACGTGATGAACAAAACGGAGCGATTTGTCCTACACAAATAATCTTTTTGGAAAAACTGAACATTTGCTATCTACCTGAGAGTCTCCTCATTGAAAACAAGTTCTTCAAAGGTAAATGATTTTATTTGAATGCTTTTCTTGTTTTTGTGAAAATGTTGCATGCTGAATGCTAAGGTTAAATGATATGCTAGGCTATCAATACTCTTTTACAAATGCTTGTTTAGCTATGGTTCAAAAGCATATTTAGAAAATCTGAGATGACAGTGTTGTTAACAAAAGGCTAAGCTTGAGAGCTAATATATTTATTTCATTTCATTTGCGATTTTCATGAATAGTTAACGTTGCGTTATGCTAATGAGCTTGCGCGATAATTACACTCCTGGATACAGGTTTTTTCGTAGCCAAGCGTGATGAACAAAACGGAGCGATTTGTCCTACACAAATAATATTTTTGGAAAAACTGAACATTTGCTATCTAACTGAGTCTCCTCATTGAAAACATCTGAAGTTCTTCAAAGGTAAATGATTTTATTTGAATGCTTTTCTTGTTTTTGTGAAAATGTTGCATGCTGAATGCTAGGCTTAATGCTATGCTAGGCTATCAATACTCTTACACAAATGCTTGTTTAGCTATGGTTCAAAAGCACATTTTGAAAATCTGAGATGACAGTGTTGTTAACAAAAGGCTAAGCTTGAGAGCAAATATATTTATTTCATTTCATTTGCGATTTTCATGAATAGTTAACGTTGCGTTATGGTAATGAGCTTGAGGCTATAAATAGGATCCCGGATATGGGATTGCTCATCGCAACAGGTTAACACCATCGTCCTGGAAACCCTAGACCCACTCCATTTTGCATACCACCCCAACAAATCCACAGATGACACAATCACACTCCATGCTGCCCTTTCCCACCTGGACAAAAGGAACACCTATGTGAGAATGCTGTTCATTGATTACAGCTCAGCGTTCAACACCATGGTGCCCTCAAAGTTCATCACTAAGCTAAGAACCCTGGGACTGAACACCTCCCTCTGCAACTGGATCCTGGACTTCCTAACGGGCCGCCCCCAGGTTGTACGGGTAGGTACAACACATCTGCCACACTGATCCTCAACACTGGGGCACCTAAGGGGTGCGTGCTTAGTCCCCTCCTGTACTTCCTGTTCACAGTCATTAAGTTTGCTGAAGACAAAACAGTGGTAAGCTTGATCACCGACAACGATGAAACAGCCTATAGGGAGGAAGTCAAAGATCTGTCAGTCTGGTTTCAGGACAACAACCTCTCCCTCAACGTAAGCAAGACAAAGGAGCTGATCGTGGACTACAGGAAAAGGAGGGCCGAACACGCCCCCATCCACATTGATGGGGCTGTATTAGAGTGGGTCGAGAGTTTCAAGGTCCTTGATGTCCACATCCCCAACAAACTATCATGGTCAAAACACACCAAGACAGTCATGAAGAGCGCACATGTCACATTCTGACCTTAGTTCTTTTATTATGTCTTTGTTTTAGTATGGTCAGGGCGTGAGTTGGGTGGGTTGTCTATGTTCCTTTTTCTATGATTTGCTATTTCTGTGTTTGGCCTGGTATAGTTCTCAATCAGAGGCTGCTGTCAATCGTTGTCTCTGATTGAGAACCATACTTAGGTAGCCTGTTTTCTATTGTATTTCGTGGGTGATTATTTTCTGTTTTCTGTTGTGTCTGCACCAGCCAGAACTGTTTTCGGTCGTTTCTCTTTGGTATTTTTGTTATTTCCGTGTTCATTTTAATAAATATGGACATATACCACGCTGCACCTTGGTCCTCACCTTCTTCCACCAACAACGGCCATTACAGCACAGCAACACCTTTTCCCCCCCAGGAGACTGAAAATATTTGGCATGGGTCCTCAGATCCTCTAAAGGTTCTACAGCTGCACAATCGAGAGCATCCTGACAGGTTGCATCACCGCCTGGTATGGCAACTGCTCGGCATCCGACTGTAAGGCGCTACAGATGGTAGTGCATGCGGCCCAGTACATCACTGGGGCCAAGCTTCCTGACATCCAGGACCTATATACTAGGCTATGTCAGAGGAAGGCCCTGAAAAATTGTCAAAGTCTCCAGTCACCCAAGTCATAGACTGTTCTCTCTGCTACCGCACGGCAAGCGGTACCGGAGTGCCAAGTCTAGGTCCAAGCTTCTACCTAAGCCATAAGGCTGCTGAACAATTAATCAAATGTCCACCCCCCACACTCGCTGTTTATTATCTATGCATAGTCACTTTACCCCTGTACAAATGACCTCCACTAACCTGTACCCCAGCACATTAACTTGGTATATAGCCTCGTCATTATTATTTTATTGTGTTACTTTTTATTCTGTTTCTTAAAACTGCATTGTTGGCTAAGGGCTTGTAAGTAAGAATTTCACATTATTGTATTCACCGCACGTGACTTATAAAATTTGATTTGCTATAACACAATGTTGAAGAGTGTGTGAAAAATATGGCTTGGTTGTAGAGTCGAAGGACCATTAAAATAGAGGAAACGTTAGGTGCTGGTATCAGGCCGGTAGTAACCACAACAGAATGTCTGTCCACAGCAATGAGGAGTCACAATGTGCAAGTAAGGGGGGTTAATTGACAGCAAGGATCCACACAAACACACATACAGACACAGACACACATACAGACACTGACACACATACAGACACACGGCTGACGTCAAATGAATAACTTTAGACAGTGGTTCTACAAGGGTAGAAGAGAAAGGACATATTGTACAGTAGTACACAATAATATGTAAAAGAGGTAAGGCTATACACAGAAAACACCTTGACTTGTCTTAACTGAATGATAATGCAGCATATAAGAATATGATTGACAATAGCAGGATAAAGCTGCAGTATTTACTGCCACATAATACAGATTCAATATGCTCTGACTGTAAAGTATAATGTGGCCCGAGAGTACACGTGACCATCGCATGGTGAGAAAAGTCTGTCCACTTGTCTTCACCGCAACTCACTGGCTGGAGGCGGGACTGTAAAAAAACACAAGAGTGATTGACTGAGGAGCTGTCGGGATTCTAACTAATGGGACAAACCAGGGGTGCGTAGAGACATACCATAACTGACTGTGTGCCGTTTTGCTTTACAGTGTGAACGTCACAGAGAGGTGAAGACACTGGTTGTAAAGACATCCAGATGTGTGAAAGCTCCCACAGAGACCCTGTGATGCTGTGGTCTCTCTCTGAATGGCTGGGGAATGGGTTCTTAAGGATGTCTCTGAATCGCTAACCGGTTATTGTATATCTTCCTGTTTTATTATGCACAAAGACTGGCCCACAAATCAATTGTATCACTTGCTGACCAACTACAAAGGGACATTCTTGTGTCGTTTTCCAATCAATAGTGAACAGTCAACATCAATAGTAGCTACCTACTGAGGTCTGTTTAGGGAGACATCATGTTCAAATGGGAAAAATACACTGGTCGTGACAACGGTAGTTGATCTGATCACAAGCAAAGGCCCACAATGACTCATGTTGACTCAACCATAAACAGCCAGACCACAGACAGATGCTGATGGAGCAGCCAGTGCAGTAACTGTTTCTGGTGGAGCCATGCCAAACGGCCTGTCACGATAAGCCCTAACCAGAGTTCATCTGGGGAGCTTAAAGTTGTATAATACCTTTCCAATTCAGGATGACAGCAGGGCCAATTGCCACTGCAATGTAAATGCACGCACGCACACACACACACACACACACACACACACACACACACACACACACACACACACACACACACACACACACACACACACACACACACACACACACACACACACACACACACACACACAGCTGTACCTGGGGTTCATCTTCCTGTTTGAATATCCCAAAAGTACACACCCATGGTTTTATTGATGTTCAGCATCCAATGCAGCGATTAACTTGATGTGACACCTAACCTTTTCTTTGTACTACAACATGTGTGGTTGATTCTGTGAAACAGTTCCCTTTTCATATCCTCCTTTCCTGTGAACACACCGAGATGACATGACCCCTGTTAAGCCGCTGTGACCATTCCGTTCCCCACCTCAGCGAAGAACAGGACATAGCTCCCATTTATCTACCATATCTTTATTTCTTCTCATTTAGGATGTATCTAATTTTGATCTTCTGGCACAAACATGTTAAAAAAAGGCAGTAGCCCAAAGTGAATTACTTTCTTTCTGTTCTGTGTACATAGCCCATTCCCACAATAATAACATCTCTGTTGAGCTTCCTCAGCCTCTCTTCCTGTTTTCTGTTTCCTTCACATCAACAGAGGACTGTATTATACATAATGGGAGGAGAGGAACATAGGGCAATTACACATTAGAACATAGTGGGGAGGGCCTGGCAGGCTGAAGGGCAGGAGGGCACATCAGGATACAGCCAAGTTGTTTGTAGCAGGGACACAGAGTGAGGCCGCTCGAACACCGTAAGTCAAACATGATATTAGCTCCCCGATGAGCTGTCAAATGCCCTAATGAGCCATGATATTGCTGGTCTCCTTCTCACAGACCTGCACACACACCACAACCTGGCCACACCGCACCTCACCCAGATCACAGGCAGGAGCAAGGAGGCTTGCTGCTCAATCATTCCAGTTGCTGAATAATACAAAGCAAATAGTGACCTACTTTTTCAAGCAGGGAACATGAGAGAGAGAAAACACGAAGTGGAGTCTGGGGAAAGGAGCTGGAATGAGGAAGTGGAGAGAGGACCTAGAGTGCATTGACAAGGGAGAGGGTGGGTTTGCTGTGTTGGCGCTGACAGGCTGGCACAGTAGAGGGTGTGAAAGGCTTAGTATACACCCTCTGTCTAAATGGAGCTCACCAGGCGGGGTCTACACCAGGAGCTCCCATGAGAAGTGGGACTCCAGTCCAGATGGCTGCTGTGTACAAGCCACAGCTTGTTGGCTTCTGTAATGTGATTAAACACACAGGCACAAGAATACCACAACTAGCCCCTATCCTGAAGGCCTCCAGGCGCAAGGAATGCATTTCATAGAAAGAGGGCCTCACACATGTGTCACATCATCAATCTGGGCAATGTAGGCCAATGCCTTCTGATCCTACTCTTTCGCAGAATGTTCTATCCATTTTCTCTTTTGTTTTTGTTTAATTTGACCCTTGTTTTGTGGTCCCAGTTGTCTCCTATTGTCTACTTGTTGCCAGGGTGTACCCTGTGAAGTGAGATGACAAGCAGATGCATGTCAAAATGTTCCAACCAAAATATATGGTAACTATAACACACACACACACACACACACACACACACACACACACACACACACACACACACACACACACACACACACACACACACACACACACACACACACACACACACACACACACACACACACACACATCTCAAAACCAAATATGGCATGGTTGTGGTTAAAATACAAACAGATTTGAGGAAGGAAGCAAATCAAGAGCTCATGACTGGAGCTATTTACAAATCTTTAGTATTTATTGCCGAGTGGTAAGGTATGAATCAAGGTTTTACTTATACATCACTGTAAAGCCCATGATTTATTTTACCGCAGTCGATCTTCGTTTTATGCACTCTCCCACTCAGTTTTACTTAAGAGGCTTGTGGAAACTAGACAGAGCAGAAGGGAAAATGCACATCCGTAAGCAGAACTAAATGTAGGGCAGGCCATGTCCCTGCTGTTGTGATCCCTGTTCTGAGGTCTCACTCTGTATAAAAATAGAGGGAATGTACAGACTGGATGTGGAGTGGGTGAACTGTGATAGGCCACTGTGTCATCGGTCTGTCACTGTCAAAGCCCCCTGCTACTGTCCTCATAGTAAAGGGAAACCCTAGCGGGCCTATCCCTAACCTCCTCAAATGTAGTACTATATCAGGGCCAGGAGTTTTTCCTGCTCAAGACTCATGTCACATTTGAGAGATACTGTACCTGCTAGAGATACTGTACCTGCTAGAGATACTGTACCTGCTAGAGATACTGTACCTGCTAGATATGAAGTACCTGATAGAGTTACTGTAGCTGGTAGAGTAAGTAGGCTAAAAATCAGTTGATCCTGCACAAATCATTTGATCACAAAATGGTACATCCTGTACAAATGTATGTTCTGACCTGACGAAGAACAATCCTCAGATATCTTCCCAGGTGGTATTACAAATGTTATAGTGTGCCAGCTTTTTTGTCTTCTTCAAATCCTTTTCTCTATTCACAAAGATGTAAGACACCTCAGACTATAGACTGGACTTGTGTTGAGGAACCCTGGTGTTCCTCAAGGTTCCGTTTTAGGACCACTATTGTTTTCACTATATATTTTACCTCTTGGGGATCTCATTCGAAAACATAATGTTAACTTTCACTGCTATGCGGATGACACACAGTTGTACATTTCAATGAAACATGGTGAAGCCCCAAAATTGCCCTCGCTAGAAGCATGTGTTTCAGACATAAGGAAGTGGATGGCTGCAAACTTTCTACTTTTAAACTCGGACAAAACAGAGATGCTTGTTCTATGTCCCAAGAAACAAAGAGATCTTCTGTGGAATCTGACAATTAATCTTAATGGTTGTACAGTCGTCTCAAATAAAACTGCGAAGGACCTCGGCGTTACTCTGGACCCTGATCTCTCTTTTAAAGAACATATCAATACTGTTTCAATGACAGCTTTTTTCCATCTACGTAACATTGCAAAAATCAGAAACTTTCTGTCCAAAAATGATGCAGAAAAATTAATCCATGCTTTTGTCACTTCTAGGTTAGACTACTGCAATGCTCTACTTTCCGGCTACCCGGATAAAGCACTAAATAAACTTCAGTTAGTGCTAAATACGGCTGCTAGAATCCTGACTAGAACCAAAAAATTTGATCATATTACTCCAGTGCTAGCCTCCCTACACTGGCTTCCTGTCAAGGCAAGGGCGGATTTCAAGGTTTTACTGCTAACCTACAAAGCATTACATGGGCTTGCTCCTACCTATCTCTCTGATATGGTCCTGCCGTACATACCTACACGTATGCTACGGTCACAAGACACAGGCCTCCTAATTGTCCCTAAAATTTCTAGGGGCAGGGCTTTCTCCTGTACAGCTCCATTTTTATGGAATGGTCTGCATACCCATGTAAGAGACGCAAACTCGGTCTCAACCTTTAAGTCTTTACTGAAGACTCATCTCTTCAGTGGGTCATATGATTGAGTGTAGCCTGGCACAGGAGTGTGAAGGTGAACGGAAAGGCTCTGGAGCAACAAACCGCCCTTGCTGTCTCTGCCTGGCCGGTTCCCATCTTTCCACTGGGATTCTCTGCCTCTTATCCTATTACAGGGGTTGAGTCACTGGCTTACTGGGGCACTTTCATACCGTCCCTAGGAGTGGTGCGTCACTTGAGTGGGTTGAGTCACTGATGTGATCTTCCTGTCTGGGTTGCCCCCAGAGTGGGTGGGGGTGGGGTTATATCCTTCCTGTTTGGCCCTGTCCGGGGGTGTCCTCGGATGGGGCCACAGTGTCTCCTGATCCCTCCTGTATCAGCCTCCAGTATTTATGCTGCAGTAGTTTATGTGTCGGGGGGCTAGGGTCCGTTTGTTATATCTGGAGTACTTCTCCTGTCCTAGTCGGTGTCCTGTGTGAATTTAAGTGTGCTCTCTCTAAATCTCTCTTTCTCTCTTTCTTTCTCTCTCTCGGAGGACCTGAGCCCTAGGACCATGCCTCAGGACTACCTGACATGATGACTCCTTGCTGTCCCCAGTCCACCTGGCCATGCTGCTGCTCCAGTTTCAACTGTTCTGCCTTATTATTATTGGACCATGCTGGTCATTTATGAACATTTGAACATCTTGGCCATGTTCTGTTATAATCTCCACCCGGCACAGCCAGAAGAGGACTGGCCACCCCACATAGCCTGGTTCCTCTCTAGGTTTCTTCCTAGGTTTTGGCCTTTCTAGGGAGTTTTTCCTAGCCACCGTGCTTCTACACCTGCATTGCTTGCTGTTTGGGGTTTTAGGCTGGGTTTCTGTACAGCACTTTGAGATATCAGCTGATGTACGAAGGGCTATATAAATACATTTGATTTGATTTGACTGGAGAAGATCGTCTGAACTCACTAACCAAGGGACCAGCTGCTGAATAAGATGACCACCAGACTAGGTCTGAACCATGGAGGAATAGGGCCTAGTGTGTCACTGAGGGAAATACAAGTCAAGGACAAGTTTCATTAGTCACATGCACCGAATACAACAGGTGTAGCCCTTACCGTGAAATGCTTACTTACAAACCAACAATGCATTTCAAGAAATACAGTTAAAAAAATATTTACTAAATAAACTAAAGTTTTAAAAAATCCAATCAATCAAAAGGTAACACAAAAAATGTACATACTGTACATACTGTAACAATAACGAGGCTATATACAGGTTAGTCGAGGTCATTTATGACTAGGCATAGATAAATAAACAGCGAGTAGAAGCAGTGGAAAAACAAATGTAAATAGTCCGGGTGGCCATTTAAAAACTGATTCAGAACACTTCCCAGTGTGTGGTGGGAGCTCAAGGGCTCTCTAGGGTGGACTGTGAATATCATTAAAATACACACAGAGTGGAATGCTACCCAATGATGAAAGGGGGACATGAGTGAAAAGGTTTGGTAACGTTAATGAACATAATTGCAAAGATTGAAGCACTGACTATTGCAAGGTTCTCTGATAAGGCTAATTGAGAGGGTAACATTAATGAATGGCACCTAGTTGTTTACAGTCAGGCACAGCCAGGTGTGGTCTAAACTCTCCTGCTATAAAAGGTACAGTGATATGATATGGCTTTACTGAGATAAGGACGGGTAGCCCTGGAGACATGATGGCACAAACGCAGGTCCATGCGGCCATGTAACCCTGTAGTGAACACGTCAACTGAGGAAAAATAGGACGTTTTCTGTGTGGGAAAAGCCTCTACCTTCTCCATGCAGTGTTCTGAATCAGTTCATGGAGGGCATTGATTCTACACTGAATAAAAATATAAATGCAACATGCAAGTTACAGTTCATATAAGGAAATCAGTCAACTGAAATACATTCATTAGGCGCTAATCTATGGATTTCACATGACTGGGAATACAGATATGCATCTGTTGGTCACAGATTCCTTTAAAAAAAAAGGCAGGGGTGTGAATCAGAAAACCGGTCAGTATCTGGTGTGACCACCACTTGCCTTATGCAGTGCGACACATCTCCTTCACATTAAGTGGATCAGGCTGTTGATTGTGTCCTGTGGAATGTTGTCCCACTCCTCTTCAATGGCTGTGCGAAGTTGCTGGGGGGATTGGAATACGCTGTCATACACGTCAATCCAGAGCATCCCAAACATGCTCAATGGGTGACATGTCTGGCAAGTATGCAGGCTATGGAAGAACTGGGACATTTTCAGCTTCCAGGAATTGTTTGCAGACCATTGCGACATGGGGCCATGCATTATCATGCTGAAACATGAGGTGATGACGGTGGATGAATGGCATGACAATGGGCCTCAAGATCTCGTCACGGTATCTCAGATCTCGTCACGGTATCTCTGTGCTTTTAAATTGCCATTGATTAAATTAAATTGTGTTCGTTGTCTGTAGCTTATGCCTGTACATACCATAACCCCATTGCCACCATGGGGCACTCTGTTCACAACGTTGACATCAGCAAACCGCTCGCCCACACGACGCCATATACACTGTCTGCCATCTGCCCAGTACAGTTGAAACTGGGATTCATCGGTGAAGAGCACACTTATCCAGCGTGTCAGTGGACATCGAAGGTGAGCATTTGCCCAAGTTGCAGTCAGGTCAAGAACCTGGTGAAGACGGCGAGCATGCAGATGAGCCTCCCTGAGACGGTTTCTGACAGTTTGTGCAGACATTGGGTAAACCAATAGTTACATCAGCTGACCGGTTGTGTAAACCCATAGTTAACATCAGCTGTTCGGGTGGCTGGTCTCAGACGAAGTCGGATGTGGAGGTCCTGGGCTGGCGTGGTTACACGTGGTCTGCATTTGTGAGGCCGGTTGGACAAACTACCAAATTCTCTAAAATGACATTGGAGGCGGTTTATGGTAGAGAAATTAGCATTAAATTATCTGGCAACAGCTCTGGTGGACATTCCTGCAGTCTGCATGCCAATTGCCCGCTCCCTCAAAACTTGAGATATCTGTGGCATTGTGTTGTGTGACAAAACTGCACATTTTAGAGTGGCATTTTATTGTCCTCAGTAAAAGGTGCACCTGTGTAATGATCATGCTGTCTAATCAGCTTCTTGATATGTCACACCTGTCAGATGGATGGATTATCTTGGCAAAGGAGGAATGCTCACTAACAGGGATGTAAACAAATTTGTGCATAAAATTTGAGGGAAATAAGCTTTTTATCAAGATCATTCACCAACCAGCCAGTGTAGAACAATTGTTTTTTGAATTCCACCTCATCTACAGTGTGAAACATGGGAGACTAAGAGTGCTACCTTGGCATTAGCTCCAAGAGGCTGTTGCAGTGTAAAATAGGTCTTACTGTTTCCTTGGGAACAGTAGACAGGCTTTCCATCTGTAAGGCCTGTCAGAAGCAGAGTGGTGGGGGAATAAAACTGATGACCAATTAGAACACTGAAGGACGGGTGGCTTTGTGCCTCTCAGACGCCCTGCACAAATGACCCAGCATATAGCCTTTTCAATCCCTTTACTGAAGAATGCAATTCAAACGCATGCAGAGAATTAGACACAAAATATTAACCATTGGAGCTTTTGACGACTTTTATCGTGCACAAGCATATCCAAATATTTCAGTACCACTTTTTTTGAACCACCTGTGCATAATGAATGCTCTATTTTATTCTATCACCTCATGCATTTACCCACAGGTTGAGTTGAACATTACAAAACTCACTATGAGCGTACGTAAGAGTTTATAATCGCATCACACACAGGTCGCTCATAAAATAGCTACCAATATTTCTCTCGTCTACAGAGACAATTTGTCCAGGTAAAACATTAATAAAAAGTACAATGATGACATATTTTGAAAATATTTTAATGAGAGTAGCTACTATACTTGAGAGGTAGCCTAACTAACAACACAAAGACAGTTGTGAAAGCATCCTTCAGAAATTAACCCAGCAGGAAACAGCTCTCACAACAGGAGAGGAGGCAAAATCAGTAATATCTCCCACTGCTCTTTTTATGTTGTGTGACTTTATGTAATTCTAACCAGAAGCAATTACAGCTAATGAGATCTGTCATCCCCTACCACCAAACAGTCTTTCATTGAGTCATTAGAAAAAGCATCCACAAATATCCAACTAAACAGGTATTTTTGTCAGGTTCTTGATTTGAAGTGAAATACATTAGATCGATCAGGATGCAGGGGCAAGATCTACAACGCTGCTGCCAATCCAAAAAATGACCAGCGGGAACCTCTTGTTAACTTTCTCATAATGTGTCTCTACCCGCATGGTGAGACATTGCTTTCCTCAGTACACCAACACAAGCTTTCACCCACAGCACCTTGCACCTGCAGCAACTGTGAGGAGTCATTTAGTCTGAGTCAAAACATCACTTCCTAACCTTGGAATGCACTGTACTGTTCTTATGGTACAGATTCCAGCCTGTTCTTGTGCATGGGCAAATACACTGAGTGTACAAAACATGAAGGACACCTGCTCTGTCCATGACATAGACTGACCAGGTGAATCCAGGTGAAAGATATGATCTCTTGTTGATGTCACTTGTTAAATCTACTTCAATCCGTGTAGATGAAGGAGAAATTAAAGATTTTTAAGCCTTTAGACAATTGAGACATGCATTGTGTATATGTGCCATTCAGAGGGTGAATGGGCAAGACGAACATTTTAAGTGCCTTTGAATGGGGTATGGTAGTAGGTGCCAGGCGTACTGGTTTGTGTCAATAACCGCAACTCTGCTGGGGTTTTCCAAGTGCAACAGTTTCCTGTGTGTATCAAGAATGGTCCACCACACAAATGACATCCAGCCAACTTGACACAACTGTTAAAGGCATTGGCGTCAACGTGAGCCAGCACCATTGTGAAATGCATTCGATACCTTGTAGATCCATGCCCCGATCAATTGAGGCTGTTCTTCGGGGGAGTGCAACTCAATATGAGGAAAGGGTTCATGTTTTGTACACTCTGTGTATTTGTGAATGGGCCAAGACATGGGGTGCTGCTGGTTAGTGGTCAGTTTTGATGTTATGAAGGGGATGTAACTGGCCACAGGGGACTATGTGTCCCCTCCCTACAACATTCCTCTCTGGTTGTTGCCTGTAGTTCTCATGCCGTGGCTAGAGGAGTGGACACAGCCCCTATGCTTCTGCCTAACCCAGAGATGAAAGCTCCAGGCCTTTCTGCTGCACACACTCACTGAGGGCTAGGTGTGTGTGTTAGGGGGGGTAACATGATTGAGAGTAGTGAGAAAATAAATGGTGGGGAATAGCCATGATTTGGGCATTCTCAACCCCTTCTTCACCCATGACACGGCCCTCTTTCTCTCTAAAAGATAACTAATATCCTACAAGGGTTTTGTGTGACATTGGAGTTATTTGAATTATTGCCCTAACAAACAGAGTAGTGATACTTTGAATTGACATGGTTATGGTTCACAAAAGTAAATAAAAACAGGATGTTTTATGGTCACGTTGTTTTACAGGGTCAGCTATAGTAGTACGGCACCCCTGGAGCAAATTAGGGGACACTGGGAAACCTTCCACAGAGTAATTATACTGAACAAAAATATAAACACAACATGGAAAGTGTTGGTATCATGTTTCATGAGCTGAAACAAAAGATCCCAGAAATGTACCACACACACAAAAGGCTTATTTCTCTCAAATGTTGTGCACACATGTGTTTACATCCCTGTTAGTATTACTCATTTGCCAAGATAATCCATCCACCTGAGAGATGTGGGATTTCAAGAAGCTGATTAAACAGCACAATTCCTGGAAGGCATCACCTCATGTCTCCTCATGTTTCAGCATGTAAATGCATGCCCCATGTCACAATGATCTGTACACAATTCCTGGAAGGCATCACCTCATGTCTCCTCATGTTTCAGCATGTAAATGCATGCCCCATGTCACAATGATCTGTACACAATTCCTGGAAGGCATCACCTCATGTCTCCTCATGTTTCAGCATGTAAATGCATGCCCCATGTCACAATGATCTGTACACAATTCCTGGAAGCTAAAAATGTCCCACTTCTTCCATGGCCTGAATACTCATGAGACATGTTACCGATTGAGCATGTTTGGGATACTCTGGATCAACATGTATGACAGTGTGTTCCAGTTCCCGCCAAAATCCAGATCTGTGACCAACATATGCATATCTGTATTCCCAGTCATGTGAAATCTATAGATTAGGGCCTAATGAATTTATTTCAGTTGACTGATTTCCTTATATGAACTGTAACTCAGTAACATCTTTGAAATTGTTGCACATTCCAAAAAGATTGTAAGAGGTTGTTCTGTGTTTTACACAGTGGTGCCTTTACATTTTCACAGTCAGAGTATTTGCGGTTTCTCATTGTTGTTACTCTGATAGTCACAGACCCAATGCATTCTGTGAGCATTACAAAAGAGCTATGAAGCATCACAATCAAAACGTTATAAGAGCCTGACTAACGCGGTCTAACATGAAGGCCCATGTGGAGCTCGTGATGTTTTCAGATGTGATGACCCAGAAGCACTGCTTGACAGACAGCCTTCCAGTAGAGCGCAGACAGCCTTCCAGTAGAGCGGAGGATGCTGCAGAGCGCATGTCAGAACCCAGTCAACCATGCTCTCCATTACCGGGAGAGGACCAGAATGACTCAGCCAGTAAAGCACTACAATGTGGAGTCAGTCAAAACATGGTAACAAACCTCCTCATACTTCACATTTCTAGTGTAAAGGGCTCCACTATAACATGGTTGGTCTAATACAGAGTATACACTCAATACATTACTCAAGGCCCTTAGGCTCATTGAGGGATGGTCATTGAGTTCTCTTAGTGCCAATCTCTGGGTGTTGTGAGGGCGTATTTAAGCTCAGAGATGTATGCAATCCTGCATCTAGGGCTTTAGGATTCTGTCCAGGTCAGTTGGAGAGCCGCCTTTTTACCCAGGGCCCGTAAGACAAGATCAGCGGCAGCCATCTACTCTAATCTCCAAACCGGTTTCTGGCAGGGTTCTTCAGAGGGCTTGATGACCGAGCACACCCACACTAACACTCCATCTCTCCACTGCATCTCTAACAACTCACTGATCTCTCCCTCTGTTTCTCATGGTTGAAAGACATGTATCGAGGATCTAAATACAATTTTGAGATTAGGCTGAGATACATGTTCTTGGCACTTTCACTGTGGGTGATGGGTTCTAAGCACTGTCTATATGCTGTCATTTGGGTGTATGTGAGTGTGTGTGCATGGGTTTGAGAAAGACAGAGTGCACACAGCATGATAGATATTGTGACTCTGCACATGGATGTGGGTCAGACAGGCGTTTGTGTACCTTGCTCTGCACTGTCACCATGTGGTACAGGGAGGAACTGCAACCCGACAGACTGTGCTGTGAGGTTGCCCTCAAATCAGGGAGAATGCATTATCAAAATCCAACAAGTGGTTGCAAAGAAAGTTGACTTTCTCTAATGACAAGAACAAACAAAAAAACTTAAATGCCAGGTGCCAAAACCAGTTAGCATGAACTTATCCTCATAATAGCTTAAATCTGTTATGTAATGTAATCTCAACAACATCCATTTGAACAACCAACTAGTCTTGACCAGTTGGTTCTCTGATCTTGGAGCTCTCTGAATGCCGTCTCTCGCTGTGAATTCCAGAGAATTACATGGCGCTCACAAAAGGGATTATTGTTCTGCATTCGTTACTTCACAACAAGAACCCCAAGTGAATAATTGGATTGTATTTTAAAATAGCAGGATCACAATGAAAACTCCATGAAGCTGATAGTGCTTCTACCATTACAAACACATCGAACAGTAAATCATTAGTCTGAATGCTGGATGTGATTATTTGTTTAATTAATCCTATCACCATTGGTTTAGAACCATTGAGCATAACAAGGTTTTATACTAGAAATCGACAGAGCTGGACATTATGGCGCAGGATGAGAAGGTATCAGAGGATTGGAACCTTAACATAGTTACATTCTTAGAGAAAATGGCAGACACAAGAGAACCATTTACACATTTGTTTCTTTTCCTGGCCAAAGCCATGTGTCTGTCAGGCTTAAAATGGTTGTTGGTCCCAGTGATCTTTGCCATTTACTGGCTAACTTGTTCTGAAAGAAATGCTCATATACATGTTGGCTTTTTTAGGAAATGCTTGCTCTCTTTTTGGGCAGACACACAAAAATATGTTAATAATATCCATATACAGTGGGGCAAAAAATATTTAGTCAGCCACCAATTGTGCAAGTTCTGCCACTTAAAAAGATGAGAGAGGCCTGTAATTTTCATCATAGGTCCACCATAAGTTGCAAATAAATTCATTAAAAATCTTACAATGTGATTTTCTGGATTTTTTTCTCTCATTTTGTCTGTCATAGTTGAAGTGTACCTATGATGAAAATTACAGGCCTCTCTCATATTTTTAAGTGGGAGAACTTGCACAATTGGTGGCTGACTAAATACTTTTTTGCCCCACTGTAAGTAAATTTGAATTCCAGGATCTATTTTTTCAGACAACTTCCCTCCATCAATCAAATCCCATATCCATCCCCCAACTAAAATGACAGTGGATCACATGTTCAATAAAGCAATTCCTCCAAGCTCCTGGTTTCTATGGAAACACCTCCTGCACACAGCCAGCTGAAGCAACAGAGATGTGTTCATTAAACTGTAACTCTGTTGCTTTGAATGCCCTTGGTGCCCACCCGTCTCTGCACTGACATTTTACAAACACCGCCAACCTATAGTGCTAATTAAAAAGTACTTTATTTGTCACGTGCGCTGAACCTTAGTGAAATGCTTACTTACAGGCTCTAACCAATGGCGGGAAAAAAGGTGTGTGTGTGTGTGAAGGTAAGTAAAGGAATAAAACAAAAGTAAAAAGACATTTGAAAAAAGAGTAGCAAGGCTATATACAGACACCGGTTAGTCAGGCTTATTGAGGTAGTATGTACATGTAGGTATCGTTATGCATACATGATGAACAGAGAGTAGCAAGGCTATATACAGACACCGGTTAGTCAGGCTTATTGAGGTAGTTATACAATAGTTAGATGATTATCACCATAGGCAATTATATACAGACTATTACACCTGATTGGATTTCATTTTGAATTACTGGGCAGCTCTGTGTCAAAGACATTCATAACTGCACTCCACCTTTTGGTCTACATATTTGTGAATTCTCTCTTTCCTTAGGAGGCAGAACCAGAGGGTGTGATCTCTGGTCTGGTGCTCATGCTCATTAAACAACCTAGCAAAACTCGGACAGGCCTATGGTATAACATTTGTTCCGACATCATAAAATGATCAAGTAACTTTGTGTCAATCCTTTCTTGAATAGAGATAATACTCATTAAAAAAATATATATTATGAAGTTATCAAAATGTTAGTTTATTGTTTTTTTCAGATCCCAATTGTCTTTTGCCAAAGCAGCAGCTATTCTTCCTGGGGTCCACACCTAGTTACTTACACCACAGCTCTATCTGCCTTTCAGAGCTAAATTAATTAGTAAAATGGGTTTAACCTGAAAAAGGCCTATTCTGGCAGGCCTTGTTTGCATTACGTGAAATGAAACCACTGACGTACACCTGGACAATCAAGAAGTGCAACTCCCAACACAACAGCCATTACCCTCCTAAAATAATTGGGTCACATTTGATAAGACAACATTCCAGGATAGTGAAATGCAGTTTGATCTCTTTTTCATTGAATTATCAGTGACCTTTAAAGTTATGAGTCCCAAAAAGACCAAACCGACTCGTTTTGTTCTCTCTGAGCCCTCAGTAGACGATGTATACAAAAGAAACATTTTGCGTCACAAGGACATATCTAAGCTCGTTGTTTTCTTTTCATTATCATTTCATGAGGTTGTTAGTTTGTAAACAGCATCTGTTAACACTGCCTATTAAATTACAAGCGTTACAGGTGAGGAAACACTGCGGTCCCAGCAGCCTAAACGATCACAGTCACATTCTTGTTACAGCAATGAGCAATATTTTTACAGCAATGAGTGCTTGTACCAGTTGGTAGTATGTACATGAAGCCCATATCCTCATGTTGTTTTGACCACTGCTTCTTCAAGACAAACCACTTTTTTTGAGACAGCTAATCATTTGAGATTAGTAGTGCTATCTGTGTGAAAATGTGAGTAGCTAAGAGGTTCACTCACATCACTGAACCAACTATTCCTTTCAGTATGTTTCACCATAAATAAGTTCAGTAGTGTTAGCCTGAGTGCCAGTCAGTTTGTGCTCTTACCAACTAACTACATTGTTGACATTGGCTTTACAAAGTTTGGCATGACAATTATTGACAAGGAGTTGGCATGATAGCACAAAAACACTGGCACTCAGGCTATAGTAGTGTAATGTAAACAGTAACAGTTGATAGAAGAATTTGTATGTTTAAGATAATGACTAAAGTATTACACCCTGAAACCATATAATTGTATGAAATGTGTTCGAGTCATAATCCAATAATGTGTGTGACTAGGCCATTGTGTTACTATTTCGCAATATGAGCTGGGTATAGTTGAGACATTCAAGGACAACTGAACTATCGACTTGTGATAACGGTGAAACTAATAACTGGAAAGAGAACTCCCCAACCTAGGGAGGAGAAAAACTGTTAGAAATGGCTTGCAGAAGATGAAACATGTTGCAGAAGGGTGATAAACAATGTGTGAACTCTGGAAAAATACAGCCCACCTAAAGAGAGGTGGAGTTTCTACTGATGTGAGTTCATGTGTGTGTGTGTTATAAAAATATTGTGTTCTCATTTTGAAGACAGAGCGCTCTCTGAATAAAGTATTGATCTATTGCAGAATCTGAGACTTTGTCTAATTCTTCATTAACCAGAGCCTTACAACCTTGGTCAAAGCTATAAAAAAGTTGTTAGAACATTGGGATAGAAATGCTTGTGACAGTCTTCTAGAATCCCTGTGGTGTTCTATGTGGAATCATCCATAGATTCAGCTCCATTTGTCTCTTTTCTATCATGCAAATCAGTCTTCTCATGAGGTCATTAATAAGTAACATTTTTACATAGTACCTGTGCTGCGATGGGGTGTTGCAGGCAGAGGGGTGTCCTAGACCAAAATCAGGCACAAACAGGGAACGTCATATCAAGTCATGACGTCCGATCTGTGGGAATGCCACTTACAGTGCATTCAGAAAGTATTCATACCCCTGGACTTTTTCTACATTTTGTTACGTTACATCCTTATACTAAAATTCATTAGTTATTTTCCCTCGTTAATCTACACACAGTACCCATAGTGACAAAGCAAAAACAGGTTTGACATTTTTGCAAATCTATTAACCAAAAAACCCCTACAATATCACATTTACTTAAGTATTCAGACTCTTTACTCAGTACTTTGTTAATGCACCTTTAGCAGCAATTACAGCCTCGAGTATTCTTGGGTATGATCCTGCAAACTTCGCACACCTGTATTTGGGGAGTTTCTTCCATTCTTCTCTACAGATCCTCTCAAGCTTTGTCAGGTTGGATAGGGAGTGTCGCTGCACAGCTATTTTCAGGTCTCTCTGGAGATGTTTGATCGGGTTCAAGTCCGGGCTCTGGCTGGGCCACTCAAAGATATTCAGAGACTTGTCCCAAAGCCACTCCTGCGTTGTCCTAGTGAACCTTCTCCCCAGTCTGAGGTCCTGAGCGCTCTGGAGCAGGTTTTCATCAAGAATCTCTTTGTACTTTGCTTCTTTCATCTTTCTCTCGATCCTGACTAGTCTCCCAGTCCCTGCCACTGAAAAACATCCCCACAGCATGATGCTGCCACCACCATGTTTCACCGTAGGGATGGTGCCAGGTTTCCTCCAGAAGTGATGCTTGGCTTTCAGGCCAAAGAGTTCAATCTTGGTTTCATCAGACCAGATAATGTTGTTTCTCATTGTCCGAGAGTCCTCAAGGTTCTTTTGGCAAACTCTAAGTGGGCTGTCATGTGCCTTTTACTGAGGAGTGGCTTCCGTCTAGCCAATCTACCATAAAGACCTGATTGGTGAAGTGTAGCAGAGATGGTTGTCCTTCTGGAAGGTTCTCCCATCTCTACAGAGGAATTCTGGAGCTCTGTCAGTGACCATCGGGTGACCAATTCCTTCAAACTCTTGGCTTGTGCTCTGACATTCACTGTCAACTGTTGGACCTTATATAGACAGGTGTGTGTCTTTCCAATGAATGTCCTATCAATTGAATTTACTGCAGGTGGACTCCAGTCAAGTCATAGAAACATCATGGACTATCAACGGAAACAGTATACACCTGAGCTCAATTTAGATTGTCATAGCAAAGGGTCTGAATACTTACGTAAATAAGGTATTGCTAAAAAATGTTTTTTTGCTTTGTCATTATGGGGTAGTGTGTAGATTGATGAGGGGGAAAAAATGATTTAATCAATTTTAGAATAAGGCTAACGTAACAAATGTGGAAAAAGTCTAGGTCTGAATACTTTCCGAATGCACTCACTGTATGTAGGTAAATATATTCATATATTCTTTTAAATTCACTAAAATGTCTAAAAACGAGAAGAAAAAACTGAATCCATTTTGAATGGACTCAAAATGTGAAGTCAAGGGGCATGAACACTTTGAGGGAACAGTATCTAGAACCTGCTTGATAATCTACATTTCCAACTTGCACTCCTGTTTGAGTTGGCTTTGCTATTAGGATGAAAGACAATCATTGAGTTTCATTTAGCATGCGTGTCATGACTGCATTAATTGTTGCTTGTGAAGTCATACAAATCTGACACGAGCATTTTAGGGGCATATGGTCGGAAAGAAAGTAAAGCTAAATTGAAATCACAAACACACCTAATACCAAGCTGGAATTCTAACAAACCCCGGCTATGACAATGTAACAATGTCATGCCAAATAGAGTATGACAGAATCATACTAATGAGTGAAGCATTTTAGTCCAGCAAATGTTGCTTGTTTTACATGTTTGGCACCAGGTCACACGGAGTGTACATATCATTAGGAACATCTACTCTTTCCATTAGACTGACCAGGTGAATCCAGCTGAAAGCTACAATTCATTAATTGAGGTCACTTGTCATCTACTTCAAATCAGTGTAGATGAAGGGGAGGTGACAGGTTAAAGAATATTTTTTAAGCCTCGAGTTGTGACACAGATTGTGTGTGTGCCATTGAGGGTGAATGGGCAAGACAAAATAATTAGTGCCTTTGAACAGGTTATGGTAGTAAGTGCTAGGTGCACCAGTTTGTCAAGAACTGCAACACTGCTTGGTTTTTCACACTCAATTTCCCAAAAGGACATCCAGTCAACTTGACACAACTGTGGGAAGCAACTGTGGAGTCAACATGGGCCAAATCAAATCGTATTGGTCACATACACATTTAGCAGATGTTATTGCAGGTTTAGCGAAATGCTTATGGAACGCTTGACGCCTTGCAGAGTGCATGCCCTGACAAATTGAGTCTGTTCTGAGGGCAAAGTGCTGGGAGGGGGTTCCGCAACTCAGTATTAGGAAGGAGATCTTGTTTTGTGCATGCTGTGTGTTATGTGAAGACAGGTTTGGCTTACCATGCCAATACCACCCCTCGGTGGTCAATTGGGACACTGTCAAAATCGTAATTCACACAATGACCAAAAGTAAGCATGTCTAATTTTGCAGAGCTTGAATTTCCCTACGGAAGCTGTCAAAAGGCAACGAAATAACTCTTCAATCACAAGTGAATGTCTTGTGTGCTAAATGGCAGATACTCAGCAAGAGGCCATGGTGTGTCATTCTCTAGTTGTATTGTTAGGGGAGGGACACCAGAAAGGGTAATGGCTAAAAGGAACGGGTGGCCATGGTGGTCCAGTTGGTGGGTCAGAAAGGGTTGGCTCTGGCCATGGTTGTCATTGTTGTATTGGGGAGGGACACCAGAAAGGGTAATGGCTAAAAACGGGTGGCCATGGTGTGTCATTCTCTAGTTGTATTGTTGGACACCAGAAAGGGTAATGGCACGGGTGGCCATGGTGTGTCATTCTCTAGTTGTATTGTTAGGGGAGGGACACCAGAAAGGGTAATGGCTAAAAGGAACGGGTGGCCATGGTGTGTCATTCTCTAGTTGTATTGTTAGGGGAGGGACACCAGAAAGGGTAATGGCTAAAAGGAACGGGTGGCCATGATCTGTTAGCAATCACCTGCTAGGTGTTGATGAACAGCAGCGATTCAACATGTATAACTGGAGGATAATCTGGTCAGAGGAAATAGAATGGCCATGAGCTGCTTCTTAGTCTGCCATCAGCTGCTCTAGTGTGTTGTCTCTGAAACATCTGGGAATTAAATGCATACTGAGAGCAGAAGATCTGATCACTGTTGTGGTGAAACCTTTGGACAAGTAAAATAGAGAGTGAAAGGTTTTAAATTAATTTATATAAAATAAAAAGCATTTATCCACTGAAGCGGAACAAATATCCATCACTTGTATCTTTAGTTTGGAACATATACAATCTGAAGACAGACTCGTCAGGTTGTTGGAACAGAATTAAATAATCAAGCAAAGGGTCTGTCCACACACCGAAGTCACCACAGCCAAGGATAACGAGAGAAAAAAACAAAAAACATTTTACCAACTGCAGATCTGGTCTGGTTTTAAGCAGCTCTTTTCTTCTGTTAAATGTACAGTTAAAGCTAGAATCCTTAGTTGCTACATCAATTTTCTGACTTAAATGAATGATATACCCATCTAATCTTGAATAATAACTTATAAAAAACACCTAATGAGCTTAGTTCAACTCTCGTACCCCATCAGAATATAAACATGTTCTACGCCAATGTTTGTAAACAATATAAATGTAAAGCACGGTATAGTCTCAAAACATGGTTAAAACCACAATTGTGATATCATGGATAGTCAGTCCTGGCATCCATAGCCCCGCCTGTCAATCTGAGAGTGGTTACATTTCTCCAGGACCATCCCTCAGCTTTTGACCAAAAACAGAGGTGGAGTGACCCCTTTGGTATAGTTTCAACTAAGGATTCAAGCGTTAACGGCTCGGGTACTTTTCTGTAGTCTGTTACATGAAAGCTCAATGAGGCATCTGATCAACTACACATGGAATTAGTTTATATCTTACTGGTTATCTGTGCAAGTATGAAAATATGTAAGTGTAACAAAGCAAATTGATTTGGATATGACAGAACATGGATTTGACAGGGGGGAAAACACTCCATTGATAGAATTGTAAAAAGAAACGACACTGAACAGAAAAAAAGTCCACATACAAAGTAACAGCGAGAATGTTGAAGTTCAGGTGGAGTGATTGAAATGTCAGACCCCACTGCTGTAATGCTTTCTTTATTTCAATTATTAGCACTTTTACCTATATAAATGAAAATACATCCGAAACAGATCCTATGGTCCACATATGAACAACAAAATACTGCATTTCTACTTACAGCAGCAATAAGGCTAGGTCAGTATATGAAAGGCTAGCTGCCAAAGGTCCAGGAATTGTCATGTTTGGGTCAAATGCTTCTCATGCTGCTAGTTGGTCACTTCGTCCAGTCATCCCATGGGTCCGTTGAGTGGTGCCCTTGACCGTGGCCCCCAATCTGCAATGAGGTAGTTGAGACAGAGGTACCGTGCGACCGCCGGCCTAACATGGGCCTCAGCCAAACTGCTCGCTGCAGGTGGTCAAAGTTCAGCTCATCATGTTAAAGGTTAATTGTTGTTAAGGCTTCCTGTGGTCTTGGAGTAGTCGTCATCCTCCTCCGTGGCGATGTCTCACAGGGGTACCTTCAAATTAGAGTTCTACTTTGTCCTAGTTGTCCTTTTTTCAAATCTCAACTAAATATTCTCTTCAGTCTTTTTTTTATTTTAAAGGGGTGGTCATATTTTCCAATCCTCTACAATGGTTAAACCAACTGAAAATCTTCTCCTTTTGGCACCTTGGGAGTCAATGGAAGAAGGGGGAAATAAATGGTAGGAAAGGAGAAAAAAACAAAACAAGATGGTGTGGTGTTGTTATAGAAGACTAGTTGTGGTGGCTGGCTTGGTCATTGGCTGCCGACGAGTCCGTATCTGCTACGCGTGTTGCGGTGGGGGTGGCGCTGTCCCCTTCCTCTGTTTTCATGCGCTTAGCGTTGGGCTGATCGCTGGCCGCCTGGGCTCCGTTCTGTCGTTTGGTCGGGAGGGAGGCTGAAGCGGAGGCGTGAGTGGCCAGCAAGTGGAGAGGACTCGCAACAGCTGTGGCTGAACATAGGGAGGAAGAAGAGGAAAAATATAAATATTTCAGTGCCAAGTAATCTAATGTCTTAGAACAGATGCCAATAAAAAGTGTACTTTTCAAAACAGTGTAGGAAACTCCAGCCAGACAGGGATTCATATGGCCCTTCGAGATACACAAACACACTGCAGAGCAGCCCTGACAAGTATGCTGCATGAATTCTAGTTAATTAAACAAACAGGGACTACTCACAACAGTGGTAGACTACAGATGAAGTCAGAGGAGTGGAAGACCAACTACAGATGGGGCCAGAGGAGTGGTAGACCAACTACAGATGGGGCCAGAGGAGTGGTAGACCAACTACAGATGGGGCCAGAGCAGTGGTAGACCAACTACAGATGGGGCCAGAGCAGTGGTAGACCAACTACAGATGGGGCCAGAGCAGTGGAAGACCAACTACAGATGCGGCCAGAGCAGTGGTAGACCAACTACAGATGCGGCCAGAGCAGTGGTAGACCAACTACAGATGCGGCCAGAGCAGTGGTAGACCAACTACAGATGCGGCCAGAGCAGTGGTAGACCAACTACAGATGCGGCCAGAGCAGTGGTAGACCAACTACAGATGCGGCCAGAGCAGTGGTAGACCAACTACAGATGCGGCCAGAGCAGTGGTAGACTACAGATGCGGCCAGAGCAGTGGTAGACTACAGATGCGGATAAAGCGCTTTGACCGGATCCATTCTAAGCCAGTGTCTCACCTGCAGCGGCCTGCATTGGCATCAGGTGGGTGCCGTTCTGTGCGATGGTCTTTATGGGGAGCTGGTGCTGGCCCAGGGCCGGCTGCACTAAGGTCAGCGTCTTAAAGGGCGTGGCCGACTGGGTCGTCTGGATGATGCGACTGCCACCGCCTATAGAGGCATGGGTGATGGTTGGAACAGATTCTACTTTTACTAGAGACAAACATAGGAAAAAAAGATGTCAATGATCTCTAATAACATAACACCAAACAAGCACTACAATAACTGATCAACATGAGATACATTTCACATTTAGTAAGAAAACACATACACAGGTGCCTTGGTCAAGGGTAAAACAGACCTATGTAAACCTGGCTGAAACCACTACTACCTTGAGTCAACACAATCTGTTCATCCACACACACACACAATCCCCTCACCTTTGGCCTCTGAGTAGTCTCCGTTCTCCTGGGGCTCAGTCTGGAGGGTGACCATGGTGGGGGTGGCCACTGTGTAGGTGTTGGCGGTGCTGAGCCCGGCCACACTGGTGACAGACATGGCAGGGATCTGGTGGACAACGTGCACCGTCTGCATGACGGGCTGCTGGTTCTGGTTGGTGCTGGTAGTCACAGGCGTGGCCACGGCATAGGTCACCGGCTTTATGGTCTGAGGTAACTGACGCTGAACCGTGATGAGCACCGGTTGGCTGTTGAGAGGAGAGCCTGGACAAACAAACAATTGCTTTCTTTAACGGAGGATCCACATGTGACGACTGCACATAGGATTGGAGAAGACTCCCAACAATGTGATTGGACAAAAATGGGCGTCTCTCACCTGGTGTACTCTGTGCAAAGCGGGCCTCCTGGATGACAGCTAGTTTGGGCTGGACTGCCGTGGCAGGGGGCGGGGCCGGAGCGGGCTCTGGTTCCATGGGGACAGGGGAACCCTCTCGGGATAGGCTGTCAGGGGTCTGCACCCCACTCGAGTGGGCCGAGAGCACCCCAGAGTGATTAGGGGAGACTGGGGCACTCCTGTGAAAGGGAAAAGCAGATAGAGAATTTTTAAAGCCTAGATTTACATATGGATTGAAATTTACCACCCTAGTCACACTCCACCAGTCACACTTTCCCAATGGGAATATTATAGTGACCACATATGGCCACAAGGCGATGGCACAAACATGCCAATCTAACCGTAAAGCTGAGGTGTCCAACCTTTTATATCATGAGAGCTACTTTAAATTATGAAACGTATCGCAAAATACAAAAAAATTCCTAGCTTCAAATACACAGTATTTTCCCGAATTCAGTCCCGTTATATTTTTCCCGGTTTGGGATTTTTTATCGTTTTTTACTCAAAATTACAATTATTCTTAGAGAAACAATGAAATGTGATGTTCTGAGTCCACACCAATACTAAAAATCCCATTTGAAGACCATTTTTGGGCCCTGGAAAAAAATATATTTTGATTTGCATGCAATACCACTAATTGAGAATTTTGCGAGAAAAAAAATGCTCATCCGATTGATCAAATACTCATGATGGAACTCTGCCAGGTAAGCCTGTTTTGATGTTAACATTTAATTGAGAAGGTTTTGGGGAATGTAGTTTGTCTCCTAGAGTTGGCCGTCTATTAATAGAATGCTAACAAAATTTGCACAAGTAATAGAACATTTCCATGGAGGATGCCAACTAAATACGCTAAAGAGTGCAAACTAATATAAACGAATTGCAAAGACGTACACGTATAACTTTATGAGCTGGATTTCCTAGATAGGAGCTACTGAATGGCATTTTTGGTGAGTTTGGACATTTAAAAGCAAATGTAAATGAGTGTGCAAATGAACAAAGTTTTGAAACATGCTTGTCTGAAGAACAAACAGTACTGGCTCTGCTGCAGCATGTGTACATGCTGTGTCTGTGTGGAGTCTGGAGTCACTAGGGCAACGGGCCTGGGGAGGAGAAGACGGCCCGAGAATGGAGAGGAGAAAAAGGCACAAGGAAATCAAGAGTGGCAGCTGTACAAAAAACTTATCCAAAGGGCTTTGAGTTGAGTTCTCAAACATGGGAGAAAGCTAACACTATATGAAGCACCGTCACCCTATTAATTCAGCCACATACTGTTTCATTTGCTAGCTTTCGAAGTATTGTGCTTTAACGCAGAATTCTGCTTTTTCTCACACTGGAAAAACAATTGTTATCTTGCTGCATTTTGTAAATGCAGATGTAATATGCTTCTTATTGTAATTTCTGCTCAGCATCACACATTTTGTGCTTAAGTTGCATTTCTCCACCCGGATGAGAATTCATAGAAAACCTATCAGCAGACAGCACTGACTGATGTTGAGCTACTTTTCTCCAGTACTTTACTCAGTGTAGCCAGACTCCTTTTCTCCAGTAAAATGCAAGATCAACTAACTTTAAGCAAAACATTAGAAAATGTAGCAGCATTTTTTGCAAAAAATACCTTGCTTTTTCATTGTAAGCCCATTTACTTGCTAAATAGCGCTGCACTTTGGTTGTCATCTGATGAAAATGAAGCTATTTTCTGCTGAATGTGTTGCACTAATGTGTTTTCTGTGAAGGAAAACTATAGTTGCACGTCCCTGATCCCTCTATTGGAAAAAAACAAACACTTGACTGTCAATATAAAACACGACCCCTGTCAATACACAGCTGGAACCAACTGCTCACGCTTTCTCCCATTGTGCTATTTACAAACAAACACATTTAAAAAAAAAAATAATTTAACATTTATTTGACTAGGCAAGTCGGTTAACTTCTTATGGCTGGGAGGTGCTGTTTCCACATTCGGATGAAAAGCGTGCCCAAAGTAAACTGCCTGCTACTCCGGCCCAGAAGCTAAGATGTGCATATTATAGTAGATTTGGATAGAAACTTCAGTGTTCTAAAACTGTTTGAATGATGTCGGAGTGTAACAGAACCCATACGGCAGGCAAAAACCTGAGAAAAATCCAACCAGGAAGTGGGAAATCTGAGCTTTGTAGTTTAAGTCATTGCCTATCCAATAAACAGTGTAAATTTGATCCGATTGCACTTCCTAAGGCTTCCACTAGATGTCAATCTTTAGAACTTTGTTTCAGGATTCTACTGTGAAGGGGGAGATAATGAGAGCTGTTTGAACCAGTGGTCTGGTTGAAAGCCTTTAGTTTAGTCACGCGCACAGCCGTGAGCACGAGCTCTGTTCCTTTTCATTTCTATAGACAAAGGAACTGTTGAAACATAAGATTTCTGATAAAAACATCCTAAAGATTGATTCTGTACATTGTTTGACATGTTTCTACGAACTGTAATATAACTTTGACTTTGTCTGAACATAGCGCTCACGCGTTGTGCATTTGGATTACTGGACTAAACGCACAAACAAAAAGGAGGTGTTTGGACATAAATGATGGAATTTATTGAACATTTATTGTGGAACTGGGATTCCTGAGAGTTCATTCCGATGAAGATCATCAAAAGGTAAGTGAATATTTATAATGCTATTTCTGACTTTTGTTGAATCCACAACATGGTGGGTATCTGTATGGTGGCTGAGCGCTGTACTCAGATTATCGCATGGTGTGCTTTTGCCGTAAAGCTTTTTTGAAATCTGACACAGCGGTTGCATTAACGAGAAGAATATCTTTAATTCTATGCATAACACTTGTATCTTCTATCAACGTTTATGATGAGTATTCCGGTAAATTAATGTGGCTCTGCAAAATCACTGGATGTTTTGGAGGCAAAACATTACTGAACATAACGTGCCAATGTAAACTGAGATTTTGGGATATAAATATGAACTTTATCAAACAAAACATACATGTATTGTTTAACATGAAGTCCTATGAGTGCCATCTGATGAAGAATAAAGGTTTGTGATTAATTTTCTCCATTTCTGCTTTTTGTGACTCCTCTCTTTGGCTGGAAAATTGCTGTTTTTTTGTGACTAGGCGCTGACCTAACATAAATCGCATGGTATACTTTCGTCGTAAAGCCTTTTTGAAATCGGACACTGTGGTGGGATTAACAACAAGTTTCTTTAAAATGGTGTATAATACTTGTATGTTTGAGGTATTTTAATTATGAGATTTCTGTTTGAATTTGGCGCCCTGCACTTTCACTGGCTGTTGTCAAATCAAAATCAAATCAAAATGTATTTGTCACATACACATGGTTAGCAGATGTTAATGCGAGTGTAGCGAAATGCTTGTGCTTCTAGTTCCGACAATGCAGTAATAACCAACAAGTAATCTAGCTAACAATTCCAAAACTACTACCTTATAGACACAAGTGTAAGGGGATAAAGAATATGTACATAAAGATATGAATGAGTGATGGTACAGAGCGGCATAGGCAAGATACAGTAGATGGTATTGAGTACAGTATATACATATGAGAATGTAAACAAAGTGGCATAGTTTAAAGTGGCTAGTGATACATGTAATTACATAAAGATGGCAAGATGCAGTAGATGATAGAGTACAGTATATATGTATACATATAAGATGAATAATGTAGGGTATGTAAACATTATATTAGGTAGCATTGTTTAAAGTGGCTAGTGATATATTTTACATCATTTCCCATCAATTCCCATTATTAAAGTGGCTGGAGTTGAGTCAGTGTGTTGGCAGCAGCCACTCAATGTTAGTGGTGGCTGTTTAAGTCTGATGGCCGTGAGATAGAAGCTGTTTTTCAGTCTCTCGGTCCCAGCTTTGATGCACCTGTACTGACCTCGCCTTCTGGATGATAGCGGGGTGAACAGACAGTGGCTTGGTTGGTTGTTGTCCTTGTTGATCTTTATGGCCTTCCTGTGACATCGGGTGGTGTAGGTGTCCTGGAGGGCAGGTAGTTTGCCCCCGGTGAAGCGTTGTGCAGACCTCACTACCCTCTGGAGAGCCTTACGGTTGTGGGCGGAGCAGTTGCCGTACCAGGCGGTGATACAGCTCGACAGGATGCTCTCGATTGTGCATCTGTAGAAGTTTGTGAGTGCTTTTGGTGACAAGCCAAATTTCTTCAGCCTCCTGAGGTTGAAGAGGCGCTGCTGCGCCTTCCTCACGATGCTGTCTGTGTGGGTGGACCAATTCAGTTTGTCTGTGATGTGTACGCCGAGGAACTTAAAACTTACTACCCTCTCCACTACTGTTCCATCGATGTGGATAGGGGGGTGTTCCCTCTGCTGTTTCCTGAAGTCCACAATCATCTCCTTAGTTTTGTTGACGTTGAGTGTGAGGTTATTTTCCTGACACCACACTCCGAAGGCCCTCACCTCCTCCCTGTAGGCAGTCTCGTCGTTGTTGGTAATCAAGCCTACCACTATTGTGTCGTCCGCAAACTTGATGATTGAGTTGGAGGCGTGCGTGGCCACGCAGTCGTGGGTGAACAGGGAGTACAGGAGAGGGCTCAGAACGCACCCGTGTGGGGCCCCAATGTTGAGGATCAGCAGGGTGGAGATGTTGTTGCCTACCCTCAGCACCTGGGGGCGGCCCGTCAGGAAGTCCAGTACCCAGTTGCACAGGGCGGGGTCAAGACCCAGGGTCTCGAGCTTGGAGGGCACTATGGTGTTAAATGCCGAGCTGTAGTCGATGAACAGCATTCTCACATAGGTATTCCTCTTGTCCAGATGGGTTAGGGCAGTGTGCAGTGTGGTTGAGATTGCATCGTCTGTGGACCTATTTGGGCGGTAAGCAAATTGGAGTGGGTCTAGGGTGGAGGTGATATGGTCCTTGACTAGTCTCTCAAAGCACTTCATGATGACAGAAGTGAGTGCTACGGGGCGGTAGTCGTTTAGCTCAGTTACCTTAGCTTTCTTGGGAACAGGAATAATGGTGGCCCTCTTGAAGCATGTTGGAACAGCAGACTGGGATAAGGATTGATTGAATATGTCTGTAAACACACCAGCCAGCTGGACTGCGCATGCTCTGAGGGCGCGGCTGGGGATGCCGTCTGGGCCTGCAGCCTTGCGAGGGTTGACACGTTTAAATGTTTTCCTCACGTCGGCTGCAGTGAAGGAGAGTCCGCATGATTTGGTTGCGGACCGTGTCAGTGGCACTGTATTGTCCTCAAAGCGGGCAAAAAAGTTTAGTCTGCCTGGGAGCAAGACATCCTGGTCCGTGACGGGGCTGGTTTTCTTTTTGTAATCCGTGATTGACTGTAGACCCTGCCACATACCTCGTGTCTGAGCCGTTGAATTGAGATTCTACTTTGTCTCTATACTGACGCTTAGCTTGTTTGATTGCCTTGCGGAGGGAATAGCTACACTGTTTGTATTCGGTCATGTTTCCGGTCACCTTGCCCTGATTAAAAGCAGTGGTTCGCGCTTTCAGTATCACATGAATGCTGCCATCAATCCACGGTTTCGATCCCGTTAACAGGATTTCAGCCGTAAGAAGTTGAGAACAAATTCTTATTTACAATGATGGCTTAAGAACAGTTGGTACCTGCCTTGTTCAGGAGCAGAACAACATATTTTTACCTTGGCAGCTCAGGGACTCGATCTAGCAACCTTTCGGTTACTTGCCCAACTTTATCCACCTACCTGCTGCCCAACATGACTGGCTCAACTGTTCTGGGAACTATGCTTCATAATGTAAAATAATGTGACAGGTGAAATTAAGATCTCCTAACATATGACTTAAGTAAATACCTGCAGTCAGTTTGTGTAACAAAATATAAAAAACATATTGAAAAACTTAAAAGAAATAGTTTCAATGGTATTGAAAAACTATGCCTTGGCTGTTTCCAAATACCCCGGTATACGGTATGCCGCCCAAGCCTACTGTCTACCCTGAAGACGGTTATCATTCTGTCTTACTGGCTACACAATGTGAATGGAAGAGAAATGTGTGCACTACACAGACATACAGGGGAACTATTGCTGGAAATAAATTAATTGGCAGATGTGTTACATTTGGCTTTTTTTAGGCCAACTGGAACTAACTAGGGATGGGATAATGTCAATGTGGATTTGTGGATAGATGGGCTGCGAGCAACCGGATGGAGAACCCTGCAGTAAAGCATGCAGCAAGCTCATCGAGTGACTGAAACCTGAGAGAGTGAGTAGGTCCATACCTGGAGGAGAGTGGTCCGAGGGGGGTCCTGAAGCAGGGCACACCCCGCGGCCTTCGTTTCCTGAAGGCCTGTTCCATGAGCTTGCCCTCTGAGGACGGGTCTATCCTCCAGAACGAGCCCTTGCCCGGTTCCTCCTGCGATCTGGCTACTTTAATAAAGTAGCGGTTCAGTGACAGATTGTGACGGATCGAGTTCTACAACAGAATACGCCGCCGTGTTAGTACGAACACACTGCAGCCAAGGCTGTTATTCACGTCACAGTTCAATGGCACATGCTCAAAAACAACTTGGAAACAGATGGGATAAGCCATGTACCGCCCTTCAGTTTGAAGCCAAAGTGAATGTGTACTTTTACAAGGTTGCATATTAGTCAAAGCACATCTTAATATACAGTACAGTGCCTTCAGAAAGTATTCATACCCCTTTACCTATTCCACATTTTGTTGTGTTACAGCTTGAATTCAAAATGTATTTAAAGAGTCTCACTCATCTACACACAATAAACCGGTTTTTAGAAATATTTGCTAACAGATTGAAAATTAAATAGTAATCAAATGTACATAATTATTCACAAGCAAGTTAATACTTTGGCAGCAATTAAGGCTTTGAGTCTTTCTGGGTACGTCTCGAAGAGCTTTCCACACCTGGATTGTACAACACTTGCCCATTATTCTTCAAGCTCTGTCAAAATTGGTTGTTGATCATTGCTAGACAACCATTTTCAGGTCTTGCCATAGATTTTAAAGCAGATTTAAGTCAAAACTGTAACTCCACCACATTCACAGACTACTTGGTAAGCAACTCCAGTGAAGATTTGGCCCAGTTTTAGATTACTATCCTGCTGAAAGGTGAATTCATTTCCCAGTGTCGGAGAGTAACAGGTTTTCCTCAAAGACCCACGACCTCAAAACCAGTTCCACTGCATTTTTTCTATCGTTCCCCTCTAATCAGGAACTGATTTAGACCTGGGCAATTAATTATCAGGTAGAACTTAAACCAGGAGGCTCTGGAACTCATAAGGTAAGAGTAGAGTACCCCTGCTCTAGGATTATGCCTGTGTTTAGCTCCATTCCATTTATTCCCCAGTTCTTAACAATTACAATCATACCCATAATATGATGCAGCCACCACTATGCTTGAAAATATAGAGTGTGGTACTCAGTAATGTGTTGTATTGGATTTGCCCCAAACACTTTGTATTCAGGACAAAAAGTGAATTGCTTTGGCAAGTATTACTTTAGTGCCTAGTTGCAAACAGGATGCATGTTCTGGTATATTTTTTATTCTGTACAGACATCTTTTCCCTCTGTCAATTAAGTTAGTATTGTGGAGTAACTACAATGTTGTTGTTCCATGTTGAAACAAGAAAATGTGGGGGGAAAAAATCAAGGGGCTATGCTCTGGTTTTTGAGATATTTCAAATATAACCATGTGGTGGAATCCTAACGCTATTCAAAACAGGTTCAGATCTTTTCCCTCACATGCACCATTTTCAATGAAATTATTTGTATTGAAAGATGCCATTTCTCACCTGCCAGCCTTTGTCTGCAGTCCTGTAGTAGGGGTAGTTTTTGGTGATGTGAGTGTATATTCCGTTTAGTGTGAGCTGCTTGTCCTGTGCCATTGTAATGGCTTGGACTATCAGTTGTGCATAGGAGTATGGCGGTTTGGAATCATCCTAAAGGGAAGAAGAGGAAGGAAGAAGGGGTGTCATTTACTAGGTAGCATAGCACATATTGTGAGCAATGGCACTGGAGGGAATAGTAGCCGTTTCACGGGCTCCTGGCCAATTGAACTATTTTGTGTTTTTGGGCGTTGATCTTAACTTTTTTGTACATAATGTTTACGTCAATGTTTACACCATCGTTTCCTATGACTGAAAAGAGCTTTTGGAAACCAGAAAATCCATCACCAACCTCGATTTGGATGAGGACTTTTAGTGCAATGAGTCGAAGGACATATTGATTATCCCAGACCAGGCCCGAATCCCTGACACTATGAAGTAGGTGGCGCTACTGGCTAACATGCAATCACTGGACGAGCTCTGTTTGAGACTATCCCATCAACGTGATCTGAAAAACTAATATCCTGTTTTTCTCTGAAGTCGTGGTGGAACAAGGAAAATATTAATCTAGCTGGTTTTTCTATGCATCGGGAAAGCTCGGGGGAGGGGGTGTGCGTCTGAGGTTCTGCTCACGTTAGAATACCTTATGATAAGCTGTAGACCATACCATTTACCAAGAGAGTTATCATTATATTTTTCGACCACCATAAACCGATGCTGGCAATAAGACTGGACTCAATGAGCTGTATAAGAGACCATAAGCAAACAAGAAAATGCTCAGCCAGAGGTGGCATTTCTAGTGGCTGTGATTTTAATGCAGGAAACTGAAATACGTTTTACCTCATTTGTACCAGCATGTCACCTGTGCAACTAGAGGTGAAAAAAACCTCTAGATCACCTTTACTCCAAACACAGAAATGCATATACATCCCTCTCTCCATTTAGCAAATCTGACCATACCTCCATCCTCTTGATTCCTGCTTACAAGCAAAAGCTCACTCAAGTGACCGGAAGTGGTCCGTGAAGCAGATGCTAAGCTACATGACTGTTTTGAAGGCACAGACTGGAATATGTACCATGATTCAGCCGATGGCATCAGTCACTGGCATCATTAATAAGTGCATCGAAAACCTTCCCAGGGACTGCGGTTGAAAATTAGCCGACTGACTAAAACCGGCACTTTGACTGAAACGTTGATTAATGTGCACTGTCCCTGTAAAAAATAAAACAAACTCAAACAACGTGCCCACAGTGACCGTACGTAAAAATCCCAACCAGAAGACATGGATTACTGGCAGCATCAGCACTGAGCTAAAGGCTAGAGTTGCTGCTTTCAGGGAGCGGGACACAAAGCCAAATACTTGTAAGAAATTTTACTACACCCTCCGACGAACCATCAAACAAGCAAAGCGTCAATACAGAACTAAGATCAAATCGTACTACACCAGCTCTGACACACGTCGGATGTGGTGGGGCTTACAAACTATCACAGGTTACGAAGGGAAACCCAGCCATGAGCTGCCCAGTGATATGAGCCTACCAGACGAGCTAAATGCTTTCTATGCTCGCTTTGAGGCAAGATGCACTGAACCATCTGTTCCAAATGACTGTGTGATCACACTCCATAGCCAATGTGAGTAAGACCTTTAAACAGGTAAACATTCACAAGGCCAGACAGATTACCAGGACACATCCTCAGAGCATGAGCTGCCAAGCAGGAAAAGGTCTTCACTGATATGTTCAACCTCTCCCTGTAATACATACATGTTTCAAGCAGACCACAATTCTACCCTACCAATCAAAAAGGCAGTAACTGCTCATTTGGTCAAAAATGAGTTAGTCATTTTTTGCTACATTAAATATATGCTTAATCATGTGGACAAGTATCCTGCCTCTATTGTATTGTGTTTTGGAGAAAATGCGGGTCATGTTAGCAGTAACCGCATAAGGTTACTGTGAAACCAACGTAAATAAAAAACATATTTCTCAGTTCCACGCTATGAGCAGTTACTGCCTTTTTGCTTGGTAGGGCAGCATAGTCCCTGTGCCCAAGAATGCCAAGGTAACCTGTCTAAATGACGAGGGCCAGTAGCACTCACATCTGTAGCTATCAAATGCGTTGAAAGGCTGGTCATGACTCACATCAACATCTCAGAAACCCTGGACACACTCCAATTCACAGGACAAGGACAACAACCTCAACATCTAAGACAAATGAGTTGATCGTGGACTAGAGGAAACGTAGAGGTGAGCACACTCCCATTCACATTGACAGGGCTGTAGTGGAGTGGACCGAGAGGTTCAAGTTCATCTCTGTCCACATCACGAAGGATCAATCATCGTCCAAACACACCAACAGTCGTGAAGAGGGCACGACAACGCCTCTTCCCCCTCAGGAGGCCGAAAAGATTTGGTATGGGCCCTCAGATCCTCTAAAAGTTCTACAGCTGCACCATCAACAGTATCTTGACACACTTGGGGCCTCTATACCAGGCGGTGTCAGAGGAAGGCCCAAAACATTGTTAAAGACAGCCACCCACCCAAGCCAGACTTGTTCTCTCTGCTACTGCACGGCAAGCAGTACCAATGCACCAAGTCTGAAATCAACAGGACCCTTCTACCCCTGAGACATAAGACATCTAAACAAGACTGCTAAATAGCTAATCAAATGGCTACCAGGACTAACTGCATTCACCCTTTTTTTGCACATATGCTGCTGCCCATTATCTATCCTGTTGCCAAGTCACTTTATCCCTACCGGTGTGTACATAGCTCCCTCAATTACCTCGTACCCTTGTACGACTCAGTACGGGTACTCCCTATATGTATAGCCATGCTATTTCTATTTCACTGGGTTTTTATTCTTTGTGTCTCTCAATTTGGTATATTATTTTTCCTCTCATCTTTAACTCTGCATTGTTGGAAAACAATCCATAAGTAAGCATTTCACTGTTAGTCTACGAAGCATGTGACAAATTACATTTGATGACAACCATGGGTTTGTTTTGTCACATGCATCAGTTAAAATGCCAAAACAGGCAGACACATGACCTTTCCTCTCCAATTAATTCAAGTGTGCACTTATTTAAAAAGGGCAATCTGCAGTTGCAGTACCCATTGATTCTTGAAGAATATAACTTATAAATGCATCGAGCTTAGTTCAACTGTCATACCCCATCCAAACAAACTTGTTTTACTCCAATGTTTGTAAACAAAGTAGTGTTGAGCAATTAACCGAAACATCAGATATGTTTTTTTTTTTTTTTACGAATAGAGATATCAGATCAAGTCCAAACTGTGTGATATGGTAGTTGTAGTTTCCAACAGGCCAATATTCTACATATATTAGCACAGTAATTAACCAACATGGCCATAAACTATTTCACGCCTACTTGTCCAGTCTGTGTGGGGCACACAGAGGGAGAGAAGAGAAGGTAGACATGTGAGTGAGAGGCATAGGGAGCAGTTGCTTTGGGAGGTATCTCTACCTGAAAATACATGCTAAGTGATTGATAGTTGATATTCAGAAGTTGTAAAAGTATGCCTTATTTACTCAAGAACTTTTAAAATACATTTTGTCAGACAGCAGCTCTATAGAGATGAGATGACTTGGAATTAATAAAAAGTCAAATAAAACAAAATGTAATATACCCAACTATTTTAAATATTTATATTATATTTATAAATAAAGTGATTATTTTTTAATAATAGAACCAAAAGGAAAAGCACTAATAACTCAGCACTAGAGTTGCAAAGCGGCAGAAACTTTCCAGAACTTTTCCATGGCCAGTTATGCCCAGGAATTTTGCTTCAATTCTTTTTTTTTTTTTTTTTAAGTTAGCTTATAACAGTGAACCTTTGAGGGATACACATAAGGCAATTCTAGGTCTTGTGGTATATTTTGGTTAAACTATCCCCAATTCAATGGAGTTGCAACCCTCTGCATGCACAGTGCATTCTTCCATCACATGTACAGCTGATTCTCAAGATCTTGCACACTAATGAGATGCTACTGAACCCACACTACTACACTGTCTGAGCCAAGGACTACATGCTTTCAATACTGGGTGGGGTGAATATATTTTATATGACACATGATGTTTTATTAACTCGTAAATAGTAGCCTACAGCAAGCAAAGTGTTTAAATAATTTCTAACTTGTTAACAATTTCTGCTAGTTAGTTTTTGCTACCATGTGGGTTTTAGCTTGCTTGAGCCTGCTAACTGAGGAGTGTTAATTCACCTGTTTCCATGCATATGTTTCATTTTAAAACATCTTATCTCACAAAGGAGTTGTTTAATCTAACTGCTTAACTATTTATCTGTACATGGAATTGTATGTGGGTTTTTTTACTCATTTTTTTCAAATCTTTACAGGAAAATGCCACGGGCACTATCTGACGTGTGGAGACGTTTCACTGCAGCTAATGTAGAAGGAAAAGCTGTGTACATCAGCAAATACTGTGTCAAATCGTATGTGAAGAATGAACCAAAGAAGCAGAATCTGGCCAAGAGCATAACATTTCCTCAGTGATCACAAACAACCTCTGACAAAAGTCCCTCTACTTCTATTCAAGGTGAAAATGATGAATCAGACACCTTAACACAATTCCTCCTGGAGTCAGTATTTTTTACTCAATGGAGGAACGTAGTCAGTGAAATGCTGATTAATGTCTTGCTCGAGCTGTGTACGCAACTAGTGCTCACAGGCTGTGTATTGGAAGAGATTTCTGAATGTTTTTCGCCCAGCATACACCCCTCCAACCAGACATGCTTTATCTACTCATTTGCTGGATGCAGAGATCAGAGTTCAAGTGAAGGTCAAGCAAATCATAGAGAAAGCACACTATTTCAATCATCTCTGATGGGTGGTTGAATGTTCGAGGGCAAGGAATAATTAACTACATCTCCATCCCTCAACCAGTATTCTACAAGAGCACAGACACAAGGGACAACAAACACACCGTTATCTACATTGCAGATGAGCTGAAGGCAGTCATCAATGACCTTGGACCACAGAAGGTATTTGCACTGGTGACAGACAATGCTGCGAACATGAAGGCTGCTTGGTCTAAAGTGGAGAGTTCTACCCTCACATCACACCCATTGGCTGTGCTGCTCATGCATTGAATCTGCTCCTCAAAGACATCATAGCACTGAAAACAATGGATACACACTACAAGAGAGCCAAAGAAATGGTTAGGTATGTGAAGGGTCATCAAGTTATAGCAGCAATCTACCTCACCAAGTAAAGTGAGAAGAATAAGAGCACCACATTGAAGCTGCCCAACATGTCATCATGTTTGACAGTCTCCTGGAGGGGAAGGAGTTTCTCCAAGAGTATATCACAGTCTGCCGATATAGACAGACCCTTCAAGAGGATCCTCCTGGGTAATGTATTTTGGGAGAAAGTGGTAAGCAGCCTGAAACCTAAAACAGTAGCCATTGCACAGATTGAGGGAGACAATGCCATCCTGTCTGATGTTCAGACTCTACTTGCAGATGTAAGAGAAGAAATCCGTACTGCCCTGCCCACTTCACTGTTGCTCCAAGCAGAGGAAACTGCAGTTCTGAAATACATCAGAAAGCGAAGGCTTCTGCCTGAAGCCCATACACACCACCGCATACATTGGACCCCAAGTATGCCGGCAAGAGCATCCTGTCGGGTGCAGAGATCAACACGGCCTATGGTGTCATCACTACCGTGTCTCGCCACCTTGGCCTTGATGAGGGTTATTTGCAGTCTGGCGAACTTCCAAGCAAGGGCTTTGGCATGGAGAAGCAATATGGCAGTCATGCCAACATATCTCATCAGCCACCTGGTGGAAAGGACTTTGTGGGTATGAGGCTCTTTCCCCTGTTGCCTCCATCATCCCCAAAATCCCACCAACATCAGCCGCCTCAGAGCGCAACTGGTCCTTGTTTGGGAACACACACCAAAGCACGCAACAGGCTGACCAATACAAGGGTTGAAAAAAAAAGGCAAATTTGAGGCTTTTTGAGCCTGACACCAAGTCATCCTCAACAAGGTTGGAAAGTGACAGTGAAGATGAGGCCTCAGATTCTGATGTTCAAGAGGTGGACATTGAGGAGATCCAGGGAGAAGACAGAGAAGCCTGAGAGGAAGACCAAAGCTTTAGTTTCTAGACTATCATTTTACAGATGTATGATGAAAAAGTTGTTTGGGAGATACGATGGATCATTGGAGATCATTCAATATTCCCTTTCTTTTGTTGTTCAGTGAAATCATCCCATGTGAAGTCATTTAAAGTTCAATTTATTGAATAAAATTCTCTATTGGAAGGATTTAAACATTTGCTATTATGTCTACTTACGGTAAGGTAAAGGGTTTATGTTTTTGTCTCCATATGATATGGTAAATATATCCAAAGCAAAAACAACATTTAAATGGCATTAATATTAATTTGCATAGATATCCGTTAATTACCATATAGTCCCGTTAATTCCCACAGAAAGTTTCCACCTCTGAATATTCCCCAAAATGTGCAACCCTACTCAGCACTAAAAAAGTAAATGTAAACAAACACTGTACACACTCATAACATTAAAGCTATATCGATATCATGGTTGGTCAATTCTTGCATCCATAGTTCCATCTATACATTTGAGAGTGGTTACATTTCTCCAGCTCCATCCCTCAGCTTTTTACCAAAACAGTGGCCGGGATGACATTTTATGGTTTCAACTGCTGATTGCCACTAAATTAAAAATGCCAGTTTCACAGACGAATTTAAAGCCTAGCCTTAGACTAAAAGCATGTTCAATGGAGATGCTCTGTATGTGGTGCTCACCTTGGGGCTGTCCCCTCCGGAGGCCTCCTTGTCGTTCTCTGACTGGGAGTTGTCGTTTATGAGCTGTAGCTCTGCAGAGCTAACGATGCGGCCCATCCTGTAGCCGGACAAGCCCGCTCCCCTGGGACTGGAGGGGCACGAGTTGGCAGCACTGTGGGGAAGAAGAGGACCAGGCTGTTAGTCACCAAGTCTCTGTCAGCATGATGACAAACACAGTACATATCAAATTATCTGACTAAGAATAATGCAATACTTTTAGGCTACAAACAAAACTGCATAATTGATCCACTGATGACCTCAGTTCCTTTTTTAGAAATCAAGCAATGGTTTACAATTAGCCAAGCTATTCTGAGGAATAGGGGGCCCCACTAAAATAAATATCTTGGCTCAGCTTATCTGTACCCTTTCCTGCAGTAGCCTGCAGTCAGACTGGTACACACCACCTATGCAAATACTCACATTATCTAACCCATACTGAAAGGAGATCAAAACCGTTTCATGAGGCATTAAGTTGAGTTAAAACAGCAGAAAAAGCTTAAGGATTTGTCATTAGCTGAAGCAAACATGAATCATCTGGAGATAACACTGATGATTGGTTAGAATCAAATGAAAACTTCAATATTATTTTTTCCATTCTTCAATGTATCTGGAGCAGTTCCATCATCAGTGCAATGCGCCGTAGCTGATTGGCAGATGTGCTAGTAGAAATTCATGGGTGATTCGCACTAGAGGTCGACCAATTAATCGTAATGGCAAATTAATTGGGGCCAATTTCAAGTGTTCATAATAATCGGTAATCGGCATTTTTGGACGCCGATTATATTGCAATCCACGAGGAGACTGCATGGCAGGCTGACCACCTGTTACGCGAGTGCAGGCAGCAAGGATCCATGGTAAGTTGCTAGCTAGTATTAAACTTATCTTAATAAAAATAAAAGAAATCTTAACATAATCACTAGCTAACTACACATGGTTGATGATATTACTAGTTTAACTAGCTTGTCCTGTGTTACATATAATCAATGCGGTGCCTTGTCACTTCCGTGTCACTTCTCTTGCGTTCAGTGGAAGCAGAGTCAGGGTATATGCAGCAGTTTGGGACACATGGGGGGAAAGTTCTTAATGTTTAAACAGCAATTTTTATCATTGGTTTTCCGTTAAAACGATAGGAAGAAACTAATTCCACATGAATTCACAATTCAGCTGCTAAAACCATTTTGGGTCTCACGGTGTGCCCCTTTCAGATGGTTAAGCACTGCACCTGTACTACCATTACTGTACTTCAATTCCACCTCGCAAAATGTGCATTTCCTTCATTCACTTCTCAAAGTATTGCCATACAGGGCTTCAGTGCTGTCTCTTGCCTTTCTCTGCCATTTATCCAACTGTTAACGATGATGACGCAGTGGTGGACAGTTGCCTCCAAAATAATTGACTCAGACTTGCACGTCAACTTCCCATTTCTGGAGTTAAGATTCAATTCCGCTAGGAATTTTGGAATGGAGGAGCCTGATTAACAACTGAGCACAATTAACAATATTTGAGAAATTAAAACTAGAATCCTTCAAATGTTCCAGGCGCTCCTAAACAAATTGGCCAGGTCGCACAGAAAAATATTTAGGTGTATATGCGCACTGTAGAGCCCTGGATTAGTTACCATACTTCAGAGAACAGAATCACTTGCATCTTTCATAGCGAGTTAGCGAGGGACGGAGAGAGAGAGGGGAGGAGCACAGTATAGGCAGGTCGGCCACCAGGCAGAAAGAGGACTGAGAACAGCTGAGAAGTTGAGCCAAGCACTTCAACACTCTTAGATGTTGCGGATATTTACCCACTATGCAGTTTACTTTCTGCAGCGAAGTCATATCGTTGAGTCAACCTTTACACAACTTTCCCCAGGCCTATATAGCCTATCGTCTAGTTTGGCAAAAACACAAAATATGTTGTGTGATAACGGCAATGTGAATTTAAAAATGTTTCCTAATGTTAAGGATCCCAATTTCCATTTAAACGTTCACACCCCTAGTGTTGATTTAGTTATTGTTGGCTAAATTAACAACCTATTTTTCCTGTCTAAAACTACTACCATAATGAAATGCACTGGAAAAAACTATAACTATTACAAATTAATTATCATTTTAGTCTACGAAAATGTGAAGAGGAGAATTCCACGTACATTCGTCTCACATTTCATTTGACATGATGCTCCTTTTCAACTGTTTTGCATGCATGCGTGTAGAATATTTCATTCAATCCTCTCATTACATATTTGAGCTGCACGGTCTGATTGAGTTGATCTGCCAGGCTCTCCCACACAGTTCCCAGGTCGTCACTTCAGCCACTCGTTCAATCTTTTAAACTGATGCGAAGCCAGGACAGTAGGCTTGTGCGGTATACAGATTTTCAATTCGCCATACAGTCCTTCTCTCGTTCTAGAATTTACGGTATTACCAGCATAGCACACAAGAGGGCACTACAAACAAGAAAATTCAACTGGGCTTCTTACCAGAATGCTAACAAAAATTAGCAAACTAATTGCGAAATGCCAACGAGCAAAACAAACTAATTACAAAGACCAGAAAATACAGCTCATAAATTTAAACAAAAGTAGCTACCGAATGTGATTTTTGATCTGTATGGACATTTACAAGTGAAAGCGAACGAGAGAAACTGTGCAAATGAACAAAGTTGGGATGCATGCTTTCCAAAGGAAGAGAAGCATGTGCACATGGCCCAGATTAAAAAAAAAAAAAAAACTTAAAAAAAAAAAAACACTAGTAGAAAACACAGGGGTAAAATGGCAGCTGTACAGACCTCATCTAGCGTTCTGACTTCTGTCCGAAAGCCATTAGATAGATATGATAAGATATGATGTGATGAGATATGATGGCTTCATCGCCTCATGTGCGCCGCACAACAGAGACTCGCCAATCGATATAGAATGCTGTGGACTCACCACATGGCTTTCTCCAATTGTGCTGCTTACAAACAAACACATGACTGGCTCAACTGTTCTGGGGAACTACGGTAAGCTTCATTACGTAAAATAATGTTTTGAAAAATCCTCCCGTGGCTTCTTCCAAATACCCCGTTATACAGTATACCACCCAAGCCTACAGGACACTTGACTTGTAACTAACCTTTCCTATGGAAAAAACAAATGCTATTTGTTGAATATTAGTAGTACAGTAATACTCCTGGCATTTTTGTAAAGCTCAATTTCCCCCCTTTTCAAGGAATGTGCAGGTAGCCCAAATATTCATAATTTAAAACGGGGAAAAATGCACTTACTATATGACCTAAATGGCTGTGACTTAAAATAGACAAACTGCCCAGAGTTTTAGTAGACTAATAATAACTAACAAAGGATGAAATTACTAAAATGTGACTGAGAATAAAAGGTATTCAAACTAAAACAGCTGTCAAAATTAACATTGCTAGGAGCTATGTATTTTCAGTCAACACACACAGCAGCTAAGTGAAGATTGCCAATGGCTACACACATACTAGGCTTAACAAGTACACACAATAAAGCTGTGTTGGACAGATTGTGGGTTAGGAGGTGACCTAAGCTGCAAGCCGAGCCTGGTTCACAGCTTCCCCTAGAGTTCAATAAACTAAGGATTAGCCGCCAGGCCAGTATGATAAGTTATCTCAAGGTTAACTGAGGCCCAGGCCTACAGTTACTGTACCTGATGGTGCCGGTGGGTGAGGGCAGGGGGCTTATGAGGTGGGCGATGTTGTCTGGAATGTTTATGGTGAGTGGAGAGATGTGGACTGGTTTTACTGGAGACTCAGGCGCCTCACGCTTCTCCCTCTTTCCACTGGACAGGGCTGTGAATGTGATCTTGATATTTGTGCTGGGAAACCTGAAAGTGCACCTGCAGAGAAAGAGAAAAAGGTTAAAATTCACCTACCACACAATGTAATGCAACCTTCCAGTCTGTGGCCTCTGAGCATCCACACACTACATGTTAATGTTTTTAAATGTATGTCAACTGTAAAAAGCATTTTGTATGTAATCTCTTTTTCGTTATACACTACATTATATGGACACCTGCTCATCGAACATCTTATTCCAAAATCATGAACATTAATATGGAGTTGGTTCCCCTTTTGCTGCTATAACCTGTTTGGGATAGGGGGCAGTATTTTTACGGTCGGATGAAAACCGTTCCCAGAGTAAACTGCTACTCGGGCCCTGAAGCTAATATATGCATATTATTAGTAGATTTGGATAGGAAACACTGAAACTGTTTGAATGATGTCTGTGAGGATAACATAACTCATATGGCAGGTGAAAATCTGAGAAAGATTTACCACTTTCTGGTTGGATTTAAAGTATTTCAAGTCATTGCCTTTCGAATAGAAAGTGCAATCCTTCCTAAGGATTCCACTAGATGTCAACAGTCTTTAGAACCTTGTTTCAGGCTTCTACTATGAAGGGGGAGCGAATAAGAGCTGTTTGAATCAGGTGTCTGGCAGAATGCCTTGAGCTACGTCACGCACGTGGCCGTGAGAGCGAGCTGTGTTCCTTTTCATTTCTAAAGACAAAGGAATTGTCCGGTTGGAATATTATTGAAGATTTATTATAAAAACATCCTAAAGATTGATTCTATACATCGCTTGACTTGTTTCTACGAACTGTAATATAACCGTTTTGACTTTGTCTGGACTTGCCGCGCCTTGTGAATTTCGATTGGTGAACTAAAGGCGCAAAAAAAAGGAGGTATTTGGACATAAAGATGAACTTTATCAAACAAAACAAACATTTATTGTGGAACTGGAAGTGCATTCTGATGAAGATCATCAAAGGTAAGTGAATATTTATAACACTATTTGTGACTCCACAACATGGCAGGTATCTGTATGGCTTGTTTTTGTGGCTGAGCGCTGTACTCAGATTATTGCATGTTGTGCTTTTTCCGTAAAGCTTTTTTAAATTTTTAAAATCTGACACAGCGGTTGCATCAACCTCCCTAGGATATGTGGGACGGTCAAAAGCCAGGGAAAATGCAGAGCGCCAAATTCAAATAAATTACTATAAAAATCAAACTTACATTAAATCACACATGCAAGATAGCAAATTAAAGCTACACTTGTTGTGAATCCAGCCAACATGTTAGATTTCAAAAAGGCTTTTTGGCGAAAGCAAACAATTCTATTATGTGAGGATAGCACCTCCGTAAACAAAGAGAAACCATATTTCAACCCTGCTGGCGCGACACAAAACACATAAAAAATATAATTCACGCCTTACCTTTGACGCGCTTCTTTTGTTGGCACTCCAATATGTCCCATAAACATCACAAATGGTCCTTTTGTTCAATTAATTCCGTTGATATATATCCAAAATGTCCATTTATTTGGCACGTTTGATCCAGAAAATCCCCGGTTCCAACTTGCTCAATGTGACTACAAAATATCTCAAAAGTTACCTGTAAACTTTGCCAAAACATATCAAACTACTTTTGTAACACAACTTTAGGTATTTTTTAACATAAATAATGGATAAGATTGAAGACGGGATGATCTGTGTTCAATACAGGAAGAAAACAAACTGAAGCATGCTTTCTGGTCATGCGACTAACAGTACACTTCAAGTGACCCTCGTTCAAGATGGCCGTACTTCTTCATTACACAAAGGAATAACCTCAACCAATTTCTAAAGACTGTTGACATCCAGTGGAAGCAATAGGAACTGCAGTTGAATTTGGGCATGCATTTCATCCGGACGTGAAAATACTGCCCCCAAGACGTATATGCATAACACTTGTATATTTTATTAAAGTTTATGATGAGTATTTCTGTAAATTGCTGTGGCTCTCTGCAAATTTGACAGATGTTTGAGGCACAACATTACTGAACATAATGCGCCAATGTAAACAGATTTTTGGATATAAATATGAACTTTATCAAACAAAACATACATGTATTGTGTAACATTAAGTCCTATGAGTGCCATCTGATGAAGAGCAAAGGTTAGTGATTAATTTTCTCTCTATTTGTGCTTTTTTTTTTGACTCCTCTCTTTGGCTGGAAAATGGCTGTGTTTTTTTGTGACTAGACGCTGACCTAACAATCGTATGGTGTGCTTTCCCTGTAAAGCATTTTTGAAATCAGACACGGTGACTAGATTAACAAGTTCAGCTTTAATTTGGTATATTGCACTTGTGAATGTATGAAAGTTAAATTTTTCTAAAAAATATTTTTGAATTTCACACTGCCATTTTAGCAGATGATGTCGAGGGGTTCCGCTAGCTAGCCTTAAGATGATAACAGCCTCCACTCTTCGTGGAAAGCCTTCCCATAGATGTTGGAACATTGCTGCGGGGACTTGCTTCTATTGAGCCACAAAAGTATTACTGAGGTCGGGCACTGATGTTGGGCGATTAGGCCTGGCTCGCAGTCGGCGTTTCAATTCATCCCAAAGGTGTTTGATGTGGTTGAGGTCAGGGTTCTGTAAAGGCCAGTCAAGTTCTTCCACATCGATCGACAAATCATTTCTATATGGACCTCGCATTGTGCATGGGAGCATTATCATGCTGAAACAGGAAAGGGCCTTCCTCAAACTCTTGCCACAAAGATGGAAGCACAGAAGTCTAGAATGTCATTGTATGCTGTAACGTTAAGATCTCCCTTCACTGGAACTAAGGGGCCTAGCCCGAACCATGAATAACAGCCCAAGACCATTATTCCTCCACCAAAGTTTAAAGTTGGCACTATGCATTAGGGCAGGTAGTGTTCTCCTGGCATCAACCAAACCCAGATTTGTTCGCCGGACTGCCAAATGGTGAGGTGTGATTCATCACTCCAGAGAACAAGTTTCCACTGCTCCAGAGTACAATGGCGGCGAGCTTCACTCCAGCCGACACTTGGCATTGGGAATGGTGATCTTAGGCTTGTGTAAGGCTGCTCGGTCATGGAAACACATTTTATGAAGCTCCTGACAAACAGTTATTGTGCTGACGTTGCTTCGAGGCTCAGGCTAAATTCAGTGTGAATTCCTAGAATGGAGGAGATGCCCATATACACCAAGGTTCAATCAGTGCAGGATCAGGATCCATCACCACACCCCAAAGAGAGATGGAGGCCCAGAATGTTATGCCAGCACTGCTTCCTTTTGGTCCGGATGCCAGGTGCTGCAGCACTTGTTGCCAAGCCCCAACAGAGCTGGCATAGAGCACATTGAGAGAACAGTGTCCCTGACACCCAAGTCTCAAATTAGCATTGCTACTCAGAGGGTGAAAAACTGCTGGGAACCAGCCTGGTGAAGCCAGACACTTCAATTATGCATATGCACTCCAACACCCTTTCAGGACCAATGTAACACCCCTGTCAACAAAAAGCATGGGAAACTAAATTATTTGATGAAATAGGGGGATGTTGATGACCTCATTATGCAGACCACACATAGCTAGTGTCTAGTGGGAAAACATGTTTTTTCAAAACTAGTTACCAGCATGGTACAGGGATGCAAACTGGTGAGGGCCCAAAAAGGTGACACTTTTTTTTGCACTGAAATATGCAAAAGATCCCTGCTAGGGGGAAATGCAGGTTTTAACTAATTAAACAAAGAATATGATCTACATGATCAGTCTCAGTATAAAATAAAGTGGTTAATGTGAACCTAACTCACAGCTAAAAAAATGTAAAGAAAGCAATCCAATATTATTTGTTGCCTAGACTTTACTACAAATGACACTCAAGTTGAGAAAAACAACAATACACTAATATTGCAGTTAGCCATAACAGCCTTTATAATAGAACACTTGTGACCACACACACACATTGCACCTGGGAAAAGTACATTTTGAAGTAGAAATAGAATGAAACAGGCATTCTGTTTTTGCTCTATTATAGTGGTCACTATAGACATCGATCAAGTGCACAAGGCTACATGTGTGCAAAAATAACAGTCACTGAGTTAAGTTATTATCCCCCTCACACGTGTTGCTGTCAAGTTCAACACAACAAAAACAATATCTTTGGGCTGCACTGCACATTATTACATTGTACACTGCCTGTGGACATCTGTTCTACAATGTGCCAGCAAAAGTGAGAAGGAGGGAAAGTGTGGTGTTCCTTTCATCTCTACAGTGGTATCCAGCTTAAGCCAGGCCCAGCTCCACAACCTGAATGTACTTGTTTAACAAGCAACGCCTCATTTTCACCTAATTCTCTCATTCTGAAAATTAACCACATACTGTAGAGGGAAAACATTAGTTAACAGATCGTGGTTAGTTCTTTAGCTAGTTAACATTTCACACAGATTGCCAGGTTCCAGTAAGCAACTAACGCGTTATAATTTGAGGAACGGCAAGGAGTCGTACACCAGTTAATACTATAGAGAAGTGGTTAGGTTACTAACGTTAGCTCATTCGATATTGTAACGTTAGCTGTCTACTTTATTAGCAAGCTAATTTTCACACCGTAAACTCAATTATTTGATCAGATAAGTTGGCTAATGTTTCGCAACATTTCTCTGGCTAGCTAACTGAGAATTCAATCCAGCAAGCAAGATACTTAACAATGCTAATACCAGTTCCACACGTTCTCCCTCACCACAAACTTTCCAAATGCCATTAGTTTTTCAGTTACAGCTCATGAAGTACGCTTCATCACGTTCTCACCGCTGTCTCCATGGTCAGGCTTCTCATCTAACGTTACCTCTTCGTTATCGTTCAGGGGATGCGCTGCTGTAACAGGCAAGCTCCCTTTCCAGAGCGCTCACTGATGCTGTAACTACTAAGTTGGTTATCTTCAGTCGCGTGCTGCGCTGCATTCTGTTATGTAAACGATTGGCTGAGGCTTGGATACAGCCAGTATTGCTCCAAACTTGCATCACTCGTTCCCTTACAGCCAGTAGTGATCCACCCCCCGCCAAACATTTATCATTGGATCTATACGAATCACGTAGGTCACCTAATTTGGATTCAAAACTGCAAATTTTGCCAGGTGACTAGTTTGCATCCCTGGTGGTAGAGGCAGGTAGCAATATTCAATAGGTCTAATGATGCCTTTGGATCGTTCAAACTTAAAAAGCACAAGAGAGATTTGACACCCACCATCTCAGATTGTTCTGAAATCATTTCTGTTAGATAAGATTAGTATTCATGCAACATTGAGCTAATCGATTGAACCCAACTGGCCATTTTAATTTAGAGGATTCATATAATATTCAATAAATATAGCACCTAAGATTTGACTTGGATCAAACTTTTTTCTAACAATGAGTTAGACATGAGGAATCCAAAGAAATGGTGTAAAGCCACCAAGGACCCCCCACAACACAGATCCCACTCAACAACGGGTATACAGTATTCGTTCTCCGTGGAGTAAGGGGCTGAGGATCAGCATACTGTTTCTTCATCCTATTGGCCTTTTTGGGCGCCGATTACATTGCAATCCACGAGGATGCGTGGCAGGCTAACCACATGTTACGCGAGTGCAGCATCAAAAGGACCTTGTGGCTGCAAGGATCCAAGGTAAGTTTCTAGCTAGCATTAAACTTATCTTAGAAAAAAAACAATCTTCACAATCACTAGTTAACCTGGTAATATAATAAACCATGTGTAGTTAACTAGCTTGCTCTGCGTTGCATATAATCAATGCGGTGCCTGTAAATTTATCATCAAATCACAGCCTACTTCAACTTGATAATGTAACAAAAGTGCATTCACAGAAAAAAGCACAATCGTTGCAATAACGTACTTAACCATCAATGCCTTTCTTAAAATCAATACACAAGTATTTATATATTTTTTAAACTTGCATATATAGTGAAAATAAATTCATGTTTAGCAGGCAATATTAACTAGGGAAATTGTGTCACTTCTCTTGCGTTCACTGCAAGCGAGTCAGGGTATATGCAGCAGTTTGGGCCGGCTGGTTCTTTGCGAACTGTTGAAAGTCCATTTATTCCTAACAAAGACAGTAATTACTTTGCCAGAATTGTACATAATTATGACATACATTGAAGGTTGTGCAATGTAACAGTAATATTTAGACTTAGGGTTGCCACACATTCAATAAAATACAGACCTCTAGTTCAGAGAAATGAGTCATTGAAGTTGTTTGGTTTATGTGCCATCTTACATCCTGATATTACTTGGTTCTGACCACTGATGGTGTTGTTCCTGCTATCGAAGGGAAAATCACCCAATACCAAGAACAGCACCATCAACATTGTACTCAGCAGCACACTCACATGGCAACCATCAGGGTTTCTTTGATACAGGAATGCTGAGCTCTGAGACATCACATTCCTCACAGAGAGCTGTGTGTGACCAAAGGCAACACACATTACTTTTACAATGTTGGGTTTGTGTGTTGGGGGCTCACTGATCCTGTCAGTCAGGCACATACAAACAAACAGAATGTATTTTGACACCAGACCCCCAATCTCTGCTACCTGAGGTAAAGAATTCCACTAGACCACAAAACCCAGCCCCCTACCAGACAATTAATGTTATTATATAGGTCTACCATCTGCTTCAATCAATTCATACTTAAATGTTTTCAACAACAAAAGAAGCTTGGTTAAGAGGATAAGCTTGTATGGAAATCCCAAATCATTTTGCAAAGAGCTGGGTTTTCCCACAGCCTCAATGAATTTTAACATTCAGGCTCCTTTGCCAATTTCCCTCCTTGCTCAATGAGACCAAACATTTTTTTTTTAAGCAAATGCACAGTTGCTATGTTATGCCAGGAGGTAGAACACAATGGACCCTCAAAAGATCAAAAAGTATCCAAGCTCAGGGCAGCAGAGACAAGAAGTCGTCTCCATTAATTTCACTTTTTTTGCCCAAAATAATCATCATCCCTGCAGATTATCCTAAAAACACAACATCCCAATGACACAAAACAATTAGCATCAAAATAATATAACTGCTTTACACTGATTCAGTTAGAATGTAAGCAGTCATGACAAGACTATGCCATGGAGTAATTATGTGGGCGTGGGAGAGCAACAACATTGAGGGCTGGGCAGCAGTGACTGCTTCATTCTGGCAACTTGTGTCATTCTGTTGGAATCCAGGGGACATAAAGAACCCCAGTCCAGAGCTCTCCAAGCCAAGACTGTCTGTCCACTTCCCTGATCATTCTTTGCCTTAGGTAGGGTAAAGCTAAAGCTCAATTCGAAAATAAGGATATCACAAGGTTTTCTTGAAGCTGTAGATGTGAGCGTATAAAAATACACCCCTGATTTAAATCTCTTTAGTCACATCAACCTGATCGATATGGGAATTTGAGCCCACTGTTTCTTAGTTAGGAATCAACATCTCTTCAGTCTAAACATACTTCCGGCGCCGACAGAGATGGCCGCCTCGCTTCGCGTTCCTAGGAAACTATGCAGTATTTTGTTTTTATTACTGCATTGTCGGAACTAGAAGTACAAGCATTTCGCTACACTCGCATTAACATCTGCTAACCATGTGTATGTGACAAATACATTTGATTTGAAGTGCTGTGATACAGTGAATGAATGGGTAAGAAGACTGGGTGGTCAGTTATAGGGGCAATGAGCAGTTGCTACATCAATTTCTGGAAGTATAAATTAATTATATGTAGCTCACTGATTCTTGAATAATATAACTTGTCTCATGTTGTACCCCATCACAACCCAAAATATAAACATGTTTTACTCCAATGTTTGTCAAAGTAAGTATAACTCTAACCCAAACAAACACTATATAGGGTGCATTTGTAAATTTACTCTGGCTTTCTATGCCGATTTCAGAGCACGCTCGTCTGAGTGTAACAGAGTGCAGAATAACTAATGAATTTACAAACAGTGCAACACCAGTTGAAAATGACCTGTCAGTAAACATTGGCAAAAAACATATTTAAATTGTTGCCAGCAGCACAGTTACAGGCACGGACCCTACTCCTCGGGCAGAGCGTCCAGTGTGCGCTGACAACGCTCTGAACTTGTGCGCACTCTGGCACTCCATACAAACACACCCATAGCCTCAAAACATGTTTAAAACTATAATTTTGGATGGTCCTTACATCCATAGGTCTATATATGAATTTGAGTGTGGTTACATTTCTCCAGCGCCATCCTTTAGCTTTTTACCGAAACAGGGTTGGGGAGACGGCTTTATTATTGTTTCTACTGCTGACTGCGGCTTTAATAACGCAGCTTTGTTTGTTTGTCACTGAGGCAACTGACCAATCAATGAACGAGCCCCAGCAGCCCACTAAATTTTGTTGTGAATTATGCATCAAATATTAACATTCAAAAGTGGATTATGGCACAATAGTGACTTTTCCTAATTAAATACAGTGTTGTCTTCAGATGTAATGGTTGAGTTGGATTGGAGTGTATGTTGCAAGTTTCTTGCAAGTTTCTTTAGAATAGAATTAGGCAAATCTACAAAACAACCTGGGAATTTGGCATAGAAATAGAATCTCATTTTAGTATTATGGAATTCAAATCGGTCTATGAGAATAAAGTAATGTTACCGTGATGGCAAGAGGACAATAATGGTCAGTGAATATTTTGAGGAGACTATTTCTTATGTATTGTAACGTTAGCATTGGCCTTTGTGACCTGCCATTATAATTTTGTGAATGGAGCAAACTGAACCAAAACATTATCATTCCGAGTTGTGCAAAGCTGACCCGTATCAGAAATGTTCAATTGAGTGATGGCCTAGTGATGCACATCACACGTTATAAAGATACAGGCCTACAAGCAACGTAGCCATTCACAAACTTAAATATAAACAAAACATCGATCATATCCACCTGACTAACAAAACACTTGCACAGAACTATATGACATTGTTTACCTGTATGACCAAGTACACAGCTAGCTAGTTACAATAATAACCCACTATGTGATAGCAATTCAACTGAAAGCTGGCCGACAGACAGTGTGCTGTAAAATCAAGTTCGAATATCGCTAACTACATTTGTCTGTCTTAATTCAGAAGATCATTTATAACAATGGGAGGGCAGTTCATAACATGTAGCTACTAGTATCTGACAAACACTGTTTAGCTGGCGTTAATTAGCTAGCAAAGATGAACCTACATGGCAAACACCACCCCTTAGTCTTGCTGCAACAGCAAGTGCTTTGTGGTAATTCAAAACAAAGATAAGATAGCTAGCTAGTTATTCTAAACACAGATACATGGTGAACTTACATTCGTGGTAGTTGTAGAGGAGGGGCACCCCGTCTGAGGAACACTCCATCCACGAACACCCCATTTTTGCCGAGGCATCGCAAGTAGAAGTCTCCACCACCAGTGCTATCGTCACTAACAGTGAATATTTCGAGATGTCTTCGAGAAATAAAACTGGAATGACCCATGCTCACATCCACGGAGCCCTGAGACGAGTTCCTACCGATAGTCACCGAGCGCTTTTTCATCAAGTATTCGAATTCACGGCCCTCAAGCCGGGCAACCGGCCCAGACGACCCGCTTAACACCGCCATTTTACAGGATAAATGGTGTATTTGACAAATGCTTATAAAAAGAAACACCGGTATGGAGATGACCGTGTATGTATTTTAAATGCCGTCGCAAATGGTCGAATCTAAAAATAAAAAAAAGGGGGGCATCAAATTTAACACAAAAAATTAAGGGAACGTGCCAGACCAGGGATAGCGGCTCCAACCCAACGCCGCGACACAGAGAGAAAGGATAGGAGAAGGCTCCAACCAAACAACACAACATGTGGATATACCCCGATTGACAATCCAATAACCCAATAA